>NC_090985.1:63993417-64296447 GCF_041146395.1 Eulemur rufifrons | reverse complement strand
GGCATGCGCCACTATGCCCGGCTAATTTTTCTATATATATTTTTAGTTGTCCATATAATTTCTTTCTGTTTTTAGTAGAGACGGGGGTCTCGCTCTTGCTCAGGCTGGTCTCGAACTCCTGACCTTGAATGATCCACCCGCCTCGGCCTCCCAGAGTGCTAGGATTACAGGTGTGAGCCACTGCGCCCGGCCGGCATTGTTTCTTTATGAGGCGTCATCTATGCTATGGGAACACCTTGGTGTGCAGGAGTCAAACATTGATCGTCATAGTGGTTTCACTTAAATGGTGTCACTCTTGCCATGCGACAGGCTGTTTTCCTATGTATACCAACGTTTATATTTTAAGTTTTAGCTTTTCTTAAGCCCCTCCTTAATGAGTTTTAATATGAACAATTATCTGTCATTTTGTTACCTTTTATGATTGGATTTCAATTTTTAGTCGTCTTTAATAGTGAAATACAAAGAATTTTCCTGGTCATATATTATTTATAATACCAGCTTTGAAATTATCCCTGCTTTACTCACATGAAAGATGTCTCTATGATCACAGTTAGGGTCTTTCAGTGACCACCTTCTTTCCTGGGGCAGAGAAACAACTGGAAACTCCTCTTTTACAGTGCTGACAATTCCAGGTGAAAGCAGAGCAACTCAAATGATATCACGTCAATTTGTTTCAATTGTTCCTAGGGTTAAGCACTTCCACCTGCAAAGAGAAGAGGTTTACTTAACTTACTTTAACAAAAGTTGGGTAGGGAGGAGTTTGATTGTAGGAAGAAGTGTCAGGATCCAAGACCTCTCAAGTAACCAGTGTCTCTTGTTCGCGACATAATCTTTCATGGGAGTCTCTATCTTTTTGCATCTCCTCTTTTCTTAACCTCTGCCTACTTGTTTGCTGCTTCCTTATTACTTTGTCTTGATCCATTTAATTTCTAAATCTGGGTTATTAGTAAATGAGAATTAATAAATTTCCATTTATTAATTGCCTTGATTTATTAATTATTTCAAATTTCTGAGAGAGGGAATCTGGCCCATGTTGAGTTTATGGGCTAGGCCATTGGCCATATCTAACTAATAACAATAAACACTTGCTAAGAATTTATTTTGTACTAATCATTATGCTATGTACTTTGATATACATTTTTCATTTAATTCTTTAATAACTCTTTCAGCAGTATTATTATACCCATTTTTACACAAGTAAATGTTGCAGCTGTATTTAAAGCTGGATTTGCTCTCTTGGTTGGCCTCTGAAATTTACCCCGGGTTTATGGAAAGAAGGCATCTAGGAGAGGGAGGACCTCCTTGGCCAAAATGAGCAACAACCTCAGCCAGAAGAGGCTTCAGATCATTTTCAGTGGGGTAAGCTTCTTTTGAGCGAAGAACAGAAGCCAAGAGATGATGCAACAGCTGTTGAGCTGAGTGGCTCCAGAGCCTCCACCGCATCTGACAGTGGGCTGCACTGGGCACAAAGGATCCTTCTGCCCAGCACCTAGGCTACTGCAGCAAAGATGGGCACATCCTGGGAAGTGGCCCCAGGTGGGTGGACCGTGTTGAGTCCCTGGAGTCAATTCCCACCAAAATCTGATCCATGAGGATATCTAAGATGTTGGCATTGGGGTTAGAAACCTTAAGTCTGTTTTCTTTTAGTTTATTTTTAGTGCTTTATATTAAAATAACAATATATAGCAATACATTCATATATTGAGGTCTTCCTTTTCTGGGTCATGTTGTTTCTCACTTGCTTGTCTGGCAAACACTTAGAGAACCCTGATTATGTGCCAAAGACTGTGCTTGAGACCAGTTTCTGCCCTCAAGAGTCTACAGTCTTTGCAGGACAGAGATGTGAAAACAGCTGAGGATCCATGTGACAAATACAGGGGTAGGTTGAGTCTCTCAGCATTAGCACAAAATAGGATGGGATGAGCTGAGATGTGTTTCAGGGACCCAGGGAAGACCTCCTGGAAACCCCTCAGCCAGGCCTTAGAGAAGGAAAATATTTGGCCTGTTAGGAAAATTTTAATGTTTATTTATTTTTTATATAACATTGAGATATAGTCCCTATTGCATTCCTTGTTCCTTTTCTTTTTTTTATTATTTCAAAATATTAAGGGGGTACAAATGCTTTTGTTAAGTGGACACACTGTGTAATGCTGAAGTTAGGGCTTTCAGCGTGCCGGCGACCAAAACAGTGTTCATTGTACCCAATAGGTAAGTTTTTATCCTACACTCCCCACCCACCCTCCCCCTTTCTTCGTTCGTTATGTCCTTTATATTAATATCACTTTGTGCCTGTGTGTGCCCATCATTTAGTTCCTACTTATTAGTGAGAACATGCAGTGTTTGTTTTTCCATTCCTGAGATACTTCACTTAGGATAATGGTCTCCAGTTCCACCCAAGTTGCTGCAAAAGACATTATTTCATTCCTTTTTATGGCTGAGTAATACTCAGTGGACACCACATTTTCTTTTCTTGTTCTTTTTCTTTTCTTTTTTTTTTCCAATGAATATCTCTCCTATCCATGATGAGTAAGCCTTGCTATTTATGATATGTTTTGAAGTTAAGTGAGAAGGGACTCATTTTGTACAGAGGCCTTTTGGAAATTATTCCCTTAGAAATCATCTAAAACACTTCTCTTCCTTGTTTCCTAATAGTCATAGCTACAGACTGTGTCTGACTCATAGACTTTAGCTGTCATCACCACGGCCTTCAAGCCTAACAAGAAAATGTGAAATAATCAACGATTGCTCATAAACATGTTCCTGCTTCTCCTGTAAAATGAGCCTTATGTGAAGCATACAATATAAAAGTTGCCTTCTTTTCAACTATTTATAAGGGGGAGGCATAGTGTATTGGAGCATTTCGTCGGTATGATTTGTTGAACTACAAATGATCAGATATTCACTAGAGCAAATAAAACTACCATTTAAATGTAGAAAATATACATTGTACTTCACTGCAAGAGCAATTATTCTAACTGTGTTTTCAGTGACCTGGGTTGGGGTCAAGAGCTTCAGGTAAATTCAACCCACCAGAACTCAGCAAGGACCAGCGTGGGCTGGCCAGAGAATCATTTATACCAGCCATCAGGGCTCACCTGCTAATACATGGTGGAAGGTGATTTTGCACTTCATATGCAGCAAAAAAATAATTGAAAAAGAAAATCACCAGTATTTATTGAGTAAAAAACATTAAATAATTACTAGCTAATATAATTTTGCCCGATGCACTCAAGTCTAAACAGGGAAGAGAGAGCTTAACAAGGGCAGGAAATCTGAATGAGGTTACAGAAAAAAAGACTGAAAATGGGGTGCCATACACAAATACAACTTTCCTCTTGGTGCGGCACTCGAGCCCCTCGGTAGCTCCAGAGCTGCCCGTGCTCGCAGGAATGCAGCCCATGACCCCCACCACAGGACCACCCTCTAGGACCCCTTGAGTCCAGTGGACCCACATTGGCAATTAGGATCTGGCAGATAATCAACATTATTGAGCTCATTTCTGGCACGTTCGGGGCCAATATTCCTCTTCTAAGTGGTATTCTAAATTTCACTGGCCTCCACAGGAATTAAGTGCATTTTCTTAGGCTAGTGGCAGGTTACACGGCTGCAGCACAATGTCGTGAACATACACCATAACTAAATAAATCAAGATCTAGTCTACAGCTAGCAACACCCTGAGCGTTGGGAAGCTCCGAGTGATTGCCTGTCACCCGATGGCTGAGCGGCCTCTGTCTGCTAGTTCTTTCTGTCATTAAATAGTATGGATCGAGAAACAATCCATGATCAGTGTAGGAAATCGGGAAAAGAGAGAAATCTATAAAGAAAAAAGAGTCAAAATTCAAGTGGACCGAGGAGTGTTGGATGAAACCATTTAAGTGCACAGATACTTTCACACGGCCCTCACCGTCAGGTTAATTGAGATCTTGAGTTATCTGGTCATGAATGCAAAATCCCACCAGCACAGTGTGGGCGGACTAGAGAAGCTAAATTTCTTTCTGGACCACAGCTGTCTGTGGGGCTTTTTCCTCATTCTAAGGGAGAACCTACCCAACCATGAATGTGCTACCATTAATGGGAATGTCTATAAGCCCTGGGCTTTCCGGGTTCATGAACAGTCTCAGAGTCAGCAGGGCCACAACCTGCCCTGGGGAAAAAGCAGAGTTGTTGCTCGTGTCCCTGAAAAGTGTCTCTACCTCCAGCTTCCTGGAGTCCTGGACAGCTATAAATTCACCTGAGACATGACTGTACTGTTGAATCCTACTGCACAGAGATAGCCACTATTTTGATTTGTTTAGTACATTTCTTTACAGCCTGTATAGCATATGTGTGTGTGTATGTTTCTAATTTTAACAAAATTAGGACAATTCTCTGCATCCTTTTTTGGTCCTGCTTTTATGCTTTGATTTTATCATGAACATGTTCACATTTATAATGTTCTCCAAAAGCAAAAATTGTAATCATTATGCAGTGTTTCATTTTCTGGTGAAATACACTGCTTTAACTATTCCTCTACTGTAGGACGGTGTGGTCATTTTATTTAATTTCTTACTATTTATTTTGCTTTTATAAATAGCATTGTAATAGCATACTTATATCTAGATCTAATATTATTCTTTTAAAAAATTACCTCTTTAGAATAAATTCCTAATGTAATGGAATGACTGGGACAAAAAGAATATGATTTTTTTAGGCTTTTAATACATATTGTCAAATTGCTTTTCATAAAGATTGTAACAATTGGCTTGGAAGTTTTGTGGGCATTTTTTCATATTTCAGAAGGCCTAAAGGAAATCATAAATTCATCATAACTAACTAATATGGCCATTTTCCCCATTGGACTGGTTTTATATCAATTCCATAGGGTAACAAATAGGTGCACAATAATTGTTGCTTTTCTTTCCCCTTTGGAAAGACAAATCTTTCCAAATATGAGGTTTACCAGAAAGAAAACCGAAGGCCTTGGTAGTGACAAGATTTTTCTCTGCTGCCTTGGGCTCAAAGAATTGCCTCTTGCTATTTCGGAGATCTTCCATTGTTCTACCTGAAATGTCCAAGAGCATATTTCTTTAAGATTTTGTATCCACAGGAAAAAATATTATCTATACAGTTATGCACCACATAGTAATGTTTCAGTCAGCAACAGACCGCATATATAATACTATGGCAGTCCTATAAAATTATCATACTGTATTTTTACTGTACCTTTTCTATGTTTAAGTATGTTTAGATACACAGATATTTAGCATTGTGTTACAATTGTCTACAGTATTCAGTACAGTAACAAGCTGTACAGGTTTGTAGCCTAGGAGCAATAGGCTATACCATCTAGCCTAGGTGTGCAGTAGGCTATACTATCTAGGTTTGTGTAAGTTCATTCTATGATGTTCACACAATGACAAAATTGCCTAATGACACATTTCATGACTGTAGTTCATTGAAAAGGTCAGGTTATGACATAGAGAATTATAGCACTCAGGGTTCTTGGTTGCAAACAACAAAATCCAGTCTAGTTTAATTAGAAAGAGATTTGTTATTGGGTATTAGGTACCGTAGGGAATTTTCAGGAAGACTGAGAACAAGATAGTCAAGAGAAACATCAACCACACCATGGAACTGTTCTAAAACAAACCATACTGCCTCTGCTTGGAACTTAGGTGATGTGAGGAGCTCTAGACGGGAATCTGAGAAGTGTAGATTGTATTAGTAGCCTTCCTACAGAAAGGAAGACATTAGAAGATCATTGGGATGGGTGAGGATGAGCCAATTTGTAGTATCCACCATAGGGAGGACCCAATTTTTAAAAAGAATGATACATATAAATAAATAGAAGAAGGCTGGAAGGTCCTTGCTTTTCATGGTTCTGATATGCACCAATTTCCGTAATGATAGTTTAGTTAAATAACACCAGTCCCCCAACAATATGATTCAAATTTTAGTTACCAGAATAAATTAACTGCGAGTCATGGCATAGAGTACAAACTTAACTGCTAGCACTTCAGTCAGATACCACTATGTAAATAACAGATACACGTCATGATCAGTAACCAATCACACTGCTTCTTTCAAAGCCTGTTGGCTGCTGTTCATCTGTTAGTCGGTTCACACACACATAGCAAAGCATGCAGTTGTGTTGCTTTCTTGTCTCCTAGTGATACACTCAAGTAACACTTTACAAAAATGGGCAATTGAAAGAGGGAATTAGCCAACAAAGATAAAAGTGCAGCAAAGGAACAAAAAGGAATAATGCTTAAATGAAATTGCAATTGAATGTAAACAAAGTTTTAGAGGAAACAGCTGACCTTGTGAATATTGACACTGCTGCCATTCAAGAGATTTTAAATATGCAATCTGAGAGACTTAGTGAAGACACACTTATCAATGAAGGTGAGGAAAGTAAGTGGTTGTGACAAAAATGGTGAGGGCCCAGAGGAAGTAACAGCAAAAAACCTAACATTAAAGGAACTCTCTGATATTTTATGACATTGAAAACAGACAAGATAAAATGTTGAGAGCTGATCCAAATTTAGAAAGGAGTAAGGGAGGCTGGGCATGGTGGGTCATGCCTGTAAATCCATCTCTGGGAGGCTGAGGTGGGAGGATCACTTGAGCCTACAAGTTTGAGGCTGCAGTGAGCTGTGATTGGGCCACTGCACTCTAGCCTGTGTGACAAAGCAAGATCCTGTCTCAAAAAATATAAAATAAAATAAAAATAAAGGAGTGGGAGAATTTGCCAAAGCATAGAAAAAATGATTGCAAAACAAATTGTATAAAATTACCTTCAAGCTATGTGTATTAAGATGTATACAAAACCTAAATGAATTTCATGTTTAGATTTGGGTCCCACCCCTGAGCTATCTCATTATGTATATGTAAATATTCTAAAATCTGAAAAAATCTGAAATCCAAAACACTCTGGTCCCAAGTATTTTTTTTCTTTCTTTCTTTTCTTTCCTTCCTTCCTTCCTTCCTTCCTTCCTTCCTTCCTTCCTTCCTTCTTTCTTTCCTTTCTTCCTTTCTTTCCTATCTTTCCTTCAAGAGACAGGGGCTTGCTCTGTAGCCCAGGCTAGAGTGCAGTGGCACAATCACAGCTCTCACTGTATCTTTGAACTCCTGGGTTCCAGTGGTCCTTTTGCCTCAGCCTCCTGAGTAGCTGGGACTATAGGCATGAGCTGCCATGGCCAGCTAATTTTTTGTCTTTGTTCTTTGGACATAAGGAAGACTTCCCAGTCTGTGTGTATGCCCCAAATTACAATTCTTGTATGGCAAATAAAACATTAAATTTACAATTGAGTGTGGTGGCTCATGCCTGTAATCTCAACACTTTGGGAGGCAGAGGTGGGAGGATCACTTGAGGCCAGGATTTCAAGACCAGCCTGGGCAAGAGAGCAAGACCCTATCTCAAAATAATAATAATAATGGTAGACAAATGTAGCATAATGTTATGAGGAAATGCAGAGAGATGGAACTTGGACTAGAGGGTCAGTGAAATAGAGTTAATCACTATGTTTTTATTCTTAAACTACCCTTCATTCACATTTTTCAAACTACATTAGCTTAATTCAACATTTATTGAGCCAGACTCTGTATTAGATTCTGGGGATAAATTGTCATAAAACAATAGCTGTGTCCTGAATTGAGTCAAGAATACACCAGAGCCTGTTATATTATCATTTTTGTCATTTTAAGTGTACATATATGAGATACACACTTATATATTTGGTATTTACAATTAAGTTTAAAAGTTATTTATTTACTTATTTGTTTATTTTTATAGAGGGTCTCACTCTGCCACCCAGGCTGGAGTGCAGTGGCTCCATCATAGCTCACTGCAGCCTCAAACTCCAGGGCTCAAGGGATCCTCTGGCCTCAGTTTCCTGAGAAGCTGGGACTACAGGCACAGACTACCAAACCTAGCTAATTTTTAAATTTTGTGTAGAGATAGGGTCTCACTATGTTGGGAACCTCCATCTTCCTGTGACCAAGAGACTGTGTACTAGCCTCAGGGACAATACTGTGGCGCTGAGCTTGCTGTCTTCGGGTTTCCCTGCAGGAGTGAATGCGGGGCCCAGGTACCACATCACATCTGGCAACCTTCAAAGAACCTGCGATGTGGAGCCCAACAATGGGGCAGTCCCCATGGCTCAGGCTCTCGATTATGAACAGGAGCAGGGGTGTGAACTTGAGCAGGTTACCTCTGATGGCACGTGGAAAACCATACCCTGGTCATCATCACATGCTCGATCAGAATGACAAGGACTGAGATGGCACGAAAGGAGTATCAAGGCGTAGTGCACGAGGAGCTGGCAGAGCTGCCTGTTGGGGTTTTGCAGGTAATTGTCGTAGCTCCTCCCCCTGTCTAAGATGCCATGATTGGGCCTGAACACTACTTTTACAGGAGCAGCCAGATTTACAGGAAACAGAAATGACAGTATGTGACTACTTCCAGAAGCAAAATTTAACGGATGTCTCTCTTTCCTTAAGCCAAGCAATCTTTGAGAGCCCTAGGAAAAGAGGGTTTGGAGATGTTGAGGTTTGAGCAGTGTATCAGATGGGATGGTCCTATGTGCTTGAGTGGTCTCCTGACATCCCGGTCACAGAACCACCCACCCCAGGGGCTGCCTTCACTTCCACATGCTGCTCCCTCAGCCTCTTGGTGGTTTGAATTGTGACTTAACAGACATTGTCTCCTTCAGACTTTCAGGGGAGGTGATCCTTTTAGCAAAATTCCTGTGTTCCTAGCTCTAAATATTAGACCTTACATTTTTTCTTTTCTTCTTTTTGTTTTTTTCTTCTTTGTGCAAATAATTATGATCAAACAGTCAACTCTTTGTCATTCTTTTCCATGCATTTTAATCCTTGTACTTCCACTACCAGAATTCCACCTATCACGTGTCAGCAACCCCCCCCACACTTTCGAATCAGTGTCCTTTAAGCCCCATGAGCCCTAAAATAATGGCAATGAAATGAAAAGAGCTAACATAGTCCTATGCTTTACACCCCTCATTGAATCTTTATGACGACCCTCTGACGTAGGTCCCATTGTTCTTTCTCTTTAACCAAGGAGGAAGCTGAGTACAGAAAGGTTAAGTACCTTGCTCAAGTTCACACACCCAAGTGAGTGGCAGAGCTGGGGTTGGAACTCTGGTCTGTCCATCTCCAGAGCTGGTGATGGTTTCATTCATTCATAATTTATCAAACATCTCTTGAGCACCATTGCTAGGCACGAGCAACCAGAAATGAATGAGATGCGGCCCAGTCCCCAGGAAGGCTTGAGGTTTGAAGACATTTCTCAGCTTCCCTGGCCCTCGGGCGCGTGACCTGTGAGGTGTGTGGCTTCAAGGCTCCATGGCCATCTTTCTCGACCGTGTGTGATTCTGACTCAGGTGTTTGCTGCCAACTAGACTCTGACTGAGATGCAGACCCAGCGCCCTTCGCTACCCCGTTCCGGGACGAGAGCCTGGGAGTGAGCTCATGGTCGATGCCGTCACAGACCGGATTTCCTCTTGGGGTCACTTGGACCGCGAGGAGAGCTCCACCTGGCACTTCCTCTTCTCAGCTACTGATTTGTGACAGGGAGGCCCCGAGGCTTCTCACCTGCCCAAGTTGATCACAGTGTAGGCACCCCAAAATGCCACCACACCCTCACTGTCTGCACTGGAGACCTGAACCACCACACGCACGCCCCAGACACTGGGAATGCCTCTTCCCAGGGGTCGAATGCTGGTCTGGAGGGTGATCACTTTGAAAGTTAGGCAGATGCTGATGTTACTTAAATGGGTAGCTAATGAAGCAACGGGATGTCCTGGGCAGTGTCTGGGTCATACCCTAGCTGCGCAGTTCCTTCAACTCTATATGTCTTTGGTGATAAAGTTGGGACGATAATAATAATACCAATCTGTAGGGTTGTTGTGAGATTTAATGAATTAATACTGTAAGGTGCTTAGAATAAAATATGACGTGTAACAAGTGCTCAGTACACATTGGTTATTCTTCCATTTTTAGCAAATACCAGTTTCTGTTATTTACTAAAATGACAAATTGAATTACTTTTTTCCATAGAGCTCCTTTGTGGATTTTGTTGTTTGCTGGGTACAATGAACTTCAACTTTGCTAAATGTGGCTAAGAATTCCTTTCATATAAATTCTAGAATAGTGCTTCTCAAAATATTTATGGGGAAGAACCAGTTTGTTTTGTGTTTTATTTTCCAATCCATTGCACACTGATAATGGTTCTGCTGTTCAGGACTAGCGCACAGCTAGCACTGCGGATTGAACTTGCCACTCAAGTTCCCCAGCTCTTCTATCCCTGCTCCACTGGACAAGGCCACTGATCATTCTCTTGTGTGTCAGGACAATGTCAAATTGCTGTAAGAGTTTCTAAACTCATCCTCTCAATTCCAGTACTCCTCTTGATGCAGACCAGTAATAGTAACAAACAGTTTGTGGGCTGACACCTGTCTGCAAACCATACTTCAAATATCTCTGTTCTCTGATTTTGTGTGTACTCGGTCTAAGAGCAGGTTATTTAAATAAATCACGTTATTTGCTGGGATATTCTCATCTGTTCTAATTCTGAAATTGTCTGGATAGGACTTTAGAAACTTGGCTTATGCTGGAGTATTGAATGAAGTCAATTGCTTGCTAAGAGCTGTGTATCTGTCTTAGAGAACTACGGTCTTTCCACAGGATGGGGAAATAGAGAAAACAGGGTGTCCTGGGGATATAGTAATATGACAATGTTTTTCTACCTACGGAGAATGTCAAGAAAGTTCTGGTGTCCAATTCTAAAAGCACACTTTGAATTTTTGTCTTGTTTATCTGTATGCATGCAGAAGGATTTTTAGGCTTTAAAGTCTTTAGTGTAAAAATATAATACTTGGAAGAAAAAAAAACAGAAAGAGAGACTAAAATGAAAGCTCCTATGACTTTTTGTTGTTCAGATGCCAGCTGGCAGAATGGAAGTGACTGCCCACCAGCCTGTCAGGATGTGCCCTTCTCCCTGTGAGCCCTGGAAATGCAGGCATGGAGGCGTCTGCCTGGCCCCGTCCCCAACCAGGCTTGTCTCCCCCGAACAGAGGGTTGTAAAGGAAGGCGGTGGGAGGTTGCCAGGTAAAGGTGGAATGACCTTGGAGCCTCAGCTCTGGCTCCATAGCGGCAATAAGCATAAGCCTGTTCCTTTTCTTAGGTGAATAAGGTCTACATTCAGTTACCCATCCATCTAGGTGCTGTCTATGGGCGATGAAAGGACAGATGTTTGAGACATAGGATGCTGCTTATGAGAGTTTGTAGGGGTGAAGGAAAACTTCCCCTTTACTCTCGGAAGGTTTGCCAAAACTCAACTGACAAAAGGCGGATTGATAGAAAGTACAGACAACTTTATTTGATCATAGTTTTACCTGACCATGGGAGCCTTCAGAATGAAAACCCAAAGATACAGGAGAAACTGTCCATTTTTATTTTTAGGTTCAACAGAGTACGAACAGCTATGTAGACTAATATTGGACAAAAAGCATATGGTCTCATGCTAACAGACAGTGGGGAAACCCAGCAAGGCCTGTCTGTCTAGATTCTTCTTGGCCTCTCTGTGCAGCTTTCTTTCCTTCTGGGTGTGGGGCAGGACCGTCTCTGGAATGGGGGTCTTATGACCTACAATCAAACAAGGTAGGTCAGATAATTTCTTTATGGCCAGTTTTTACAGAGAAAGGTGAAGGGAAAGTTAGAGTGATATTTTTAGGTTTTATGGCTGGCTTTGAGGAAAAGGGGGTTTTGGTTGCCATGACCTGCCTTGGGGAAGAGGGATTCTAGTTTCTATGGGTAGCCTTGGGGGACAATGAGGGACCAGAGATAGGAGGGCTGGAGAAGGTCAGAGAGAAACTTCTGCTTCTGAGACCTTCATTTTGAGGTATCCTTTTCTGAGCCCCAACTAGCTTTAAGTTCATTGATGGTTGTAAAACCTAGAACATGGCAGTGAATCATAAGTATCTCAAGAGAAGTTTAATAATGCTTTAGATTAGATAAAAGAAAGATTAAGTAAAGGTTTGTATCTGGTTTATAGGGCAGCATTTGCATGCCTGTGAAATGCAGGTGCTATATGTTCAATAAAACGATATATTTATTTAGCAAATATTTATTGGGTGCCTACTCTGTACCAGGGACTGTACTAGGTAAACAATGTAACCACTGTCCTTTCCCCCACTCCCACCTCCAAGATCTTGGAGTCTACCAGGGACGTTAGACTGTTAAATATTAATAGGTAATTGCAAGGTGAGATGAACGCCATGGCAGGGATGTGGGGCGCTATGGCTGTGTATAACAGGGTGCCCACCTGGTCGAGGAGGCAGAAAGGCTGCAAAGTTAATGCATTAATATGTATAAGCATAAGGAAGAAATGTTTGATAGCTACAGGACTCACTGTTACGTCTCGAAACATCTGTTTTTGGAAGTCTCTACGAAGATGTGATTCAGTTAGATGTTGCAGGATAGCTTGTACAAGGAACAGATTACTTCCAACCACAAGCCTCATGTCATGTTCTTTCTCCCATACTGGAAAGTATCAGGAAGAGGCGATCCGCTCTCGTCTGAATTACTGGTAGACGCAGACACTAACCCAAAAGGCCACAAGATGGCAGTGTAATCCATCAGTATAGTTTCCCTCCACCTCCAAAATATTGACTAACGTTTCAAATCATCTGTTCATAATTGAATTGCATTGCCTTTGCTTTTTAAAAGAAATCTCAAAGAAACAAACTGACTTCAAATTTATTTTTATTTATGTGATTCTTAGAGGCTCTTCTTTTTTTTTTTTTTTTTTTTTTTTTTTTTTTTTTTTTTTTTTTTGTTGAGACAGAGTCTCACTCTGTTGCCCAGGCTAGAGTGAGTGCCGTGGCGTCAGCTTAGCTCACAGCAACCTCAGACTCCTGGGCTTAAGCGATCCTACTGCCTCAGCCTCCCAAGTAGCTGGGACTACAGGCATGCGCCACTATGCCCGGCTAATTTTTTCTATATAGATTTTTAGTTGTCCATATAATGTCTTTCTATTTTTAGTAGAGACGGGGTCTCGCTCAGGCTGGTCTCGAACTCCTGACCTTGAGCAATCCACCCGCCTCGGCCTCCCAGAGTGCTAGGATTACAGGCGTGAGCCACCGCGCCCGGCCTTCTTCTTGAAAATAATCTTCGTCCTTAGGCTATGCAATAGTAATATCTTTGCTTTTTCCCCCTTCACTGTAGCTCTTCTAAGTTTCCTATACCATGTAGAGTCATTGGGGAAGGCTCAGATTTCAGAGATGAAGGGTTTATGACCTCCCAGAAGAACAACGAAGCTGGGAGAATGTGAGAGAAAACATCTTAAACTATCATTAAGAAGAAGGAAGAGAACATGACTAGGTACTGTGTTTACTATCAACACAAAACAGAAGCTTCTACTTGAATATTTGGTAAACATATGCAGCATATGAACCTTGCCAGGTGCCCTGGAAGTACATAATCATCATTATAAAAATGTTTGCTAGAATTTAACTTATTTATACGATATCACTAAATCTGGTACCACCTTATTTGTGAATTTTTCCTTGATCTTGAGATAAGCACTCTAGTACCTTGTGACATCTTTCAGTCCATCTAACTAATCAATAATTACAAACTTCCTTTCCCTTCTTCTCCACATGGAGATGTCAGTGCCCAGCACCCAAGCAGCAGGGGACAAAGTGAGGTGGTATTGTTGCACAGGCCGCATGCCCGGTGTTAGGATTTGCCCAGAACTGAGGGGGTTACTGGGACGTATGTACAGCTTTCAGCTTCCTGTGTTGGGAACTTAATCCCCAATGCAACAGTGTTGGGAGCTGGGGCCTTTTGGGAGGTGTTTAGGTCACGAGGGCTCTGCGCTTGTGAAGGAGAGTGCTGCTACAAAAAGGGCCTACAGGAGTGGGTTCATGCTCTCTCGCTCTTCTGTTTTTCTGCCATGTGAGGACCCAATGTTCCTCCTCTACAAAAACCCAGCAACAAGGCACTATGTTGGAACCAGAGACCGAACCAGCTGTTGCCTTGATATTAGACTTCCCAGGCTCCAGAATTGTGAGAAACAAATTTCTGTTCTTTATAAACTACCCAGACTCAGGTATTCTGTTATTGAAGCACAACACAGACTAAGACAGTTGGTCATACTCAGTGTCCAGGGAAGCGGGGTGGTGCAGGGAGGGGTTGTGGAGAGAGGATGCCAGAGGAAGAGTCGTAAATATTAACAATTGAGACACCTGGATGAAGGGGACGTGAGAGTTCTTTATACCGTTCTTAAGAGTTTTCCCATGGGTTTACAACTATTTAAAAAACAAACAAAAACCAATAGCACACAAACTCACACAAACCTGATAGAACCTTTATTATGACTGCACTGAATCTGTGGATGAATTCAAGAGTACAGTTATGAGACTTCCTATCTAGGAGCAGAATTTTTCTCTCCATTTATTTAGGTCCTTAATGGTTTTCAATATAATTTTTATACATTTTTCTATATAGGTCCTGCATATATGATCTTGCCCTCATGGTCTAATCACTTCCCAAGGGCCCTACCTCCTAACACTGGGGGTTAGGTTTCGACACATGAATTTTGAGGGAACACACACATTCAGACCATAGCAGTGGTACAATATAATGAAGCTTAAATCAGGGCCCAAATCCTAGTTCCAACATTTGTTCCCTAGGAGACTTTGAGGAATTTACTTAAGTTCTCTGCTCCTCACATGCCTCAGCTGTATGTAAGGTGGGGTCACAATACCTACTTTGTAGGATGTTGAAGGATTAAATGAAAAAAAGAGGGTTTAAAGGTCAAGGTCACGGTATATAACAAGTGATCCAGAATAGTTTGTGTCTATAAGCCCATTAAATTTTTCAGGGGTTTTAAGGAGACATCAGAGACTATAAAAACATCAATACATTTTTACACTTTTTAAGAATAATGTTTTTTTGTTTAATTTTTTTGAGAATTTAAAAATATTTAGAGAAATCTATAAAAATGATATGATAAACACCTGTTTCCACCATCTACCCCAAATTGACAAATGTTAACATTGTCATTCGCCTAAAATCCTTTTTTATGTATAAAAAATGAAATATAGGTAAAGTTGAAGTACCTGTGACCCCTCCTCTCCTCTCTCCATCCACTTACCTCCCCCCTCCCCCTGTCTAATGCACCCTCGTTCTATCCCCTGTTTTCCTTCTTTTGGGAAAGATTTTGATGTGTATACCTCAATAAAATAGTTTCTCAAATTCTTTACTCTCAGGACCCCTTTACACTCTTAAAAATTATTAAGCACCCCAAAGAGCCTTTGTTTATGACATTTATCATATTAAAAATGAAAACTGAGAAATTTAAAAAATATTTAAATTATTCAAATTAAAATGACACAAAAATCATTTAAAAATAAAAATAAACCTATTATGTTATCAAGTATAGCTTTCATGCAAAATAACCATATTTTCATTTAACAATTTGGTAAGAAGACTAGTATTGTTTTATATTTTTGCAAATCTCTTTTTTTATCATGAAAGTAGTTTTTATCATGAAAGGATGTTGAATTTTGTCAAATTTTGTTTTCATCTATTGAGATGATCATGGGGTTTTTATTCTTTATTCTGTTAATGTGGTATATCACATTTATCAATTTTTATATGTTGAACCATCCTTGCATTCCAGAGATAAATAAATCCTAGTTGATAATGGTAAATGATCCATTTAATGTGCTGTTGAATTCGGCGTATTAGTATTTTGTTGAGGAGTTTTACATTTATGTTCATCAAGGATATTGGCCTGTAATTTTCTTTTCTTGTGGGGTCCTTGACTGGGTTTGATATCAGGGTAAAGCTGGCCTCATTAAATGAGTTTGGAAGTATTCCCTCCTCTTCAATTTTTTTGAAAGAGTTTGAGAAAGATTGGGATTAGTTCTTTAAATGTTTGTTGGAATTCAGCAGTGAAGTCATCAAATCTTGGGCTTTTCTTTGAAGGAAAACTTTTTACTATTGATTCAATCTCATTACTTGTTATGGATACAGATTTTTTATTTCTTCATGATGCTGTCTTGGTAGGTATATCTAGGAATTTATTTATTTCTTCTAGGTTATCCAATTTATTGTCATAAAATTGTTCATAGTGATCTCTTATGATCCTTTGTAAAATCTGTGGTATCAGTTGTAATGTCTCCTCTTTCACTTCTGATTTTGTTTGAGTCTTTTCTATTTTTCTTAGTATGGCTAAACATTTTTAGATTTTGTTATTTTTTCAAAAGACCAATTTTTATTTCCATTGGTCTTTTCTATTATTTTTCTAGTCTCTATTTCATTTATTTCTGTTTTATCTTTATTATTTTCTTCTTTCTACTAACTTTGAGCTTAGTTTGCTTTTTTCTAGTTCCTTGAGGTGTAATGTTAGTTCGTTTATTTGAGATTTTTCTTCCTTTTTGATGTAGGTGTTTATTGCTATGAACTTCCCTCTTAGAACTGCTTTTGCTGCATCCCATAAGTTTTGGTATTTTGAGTTCCCATTTTTGTTTGTCTCCAGATAGTTTTCAAATTTCTCTTTTAATTTTTTCTTTGACTTATTTGTTCTTTAGAAGTATGAAAATTGATTTTATTGTTGTTTCTGTCATATCTGACTAAATTAGAGTCAAGAGACCAAGGGGAAAAAGCATTCAGGCCACAAAGTGCCTGCTCTAGGAACTGTCTTGCAAGCTCAGCTGCTAAAACAACCTGTTATAAACTTAAGACCAGTTTTGGCTGGTCCGAAGGTAGTGAGTTATCTCACTTGATTGTTCACAGTCAGTTACAGATTGAACTCCTTGTTCTACTACTTTCCCCCCTCCTCACTACTGCACTTGACTAGTCTTAAAAAATAAAAGAAAAAAAAAGAAAAAAAAAGACAAATTTTATCTAATACCTGCCAAAATGACCTGTCATGACTCTAAGATTAGTTTTACCTACTAGCCTTGCTCACCAATCAGAGCTTGGCAGCTTCAGAGAAATTTCAGAGAAACTTCATTAGCACCAATAAATGTGCTTTCAAAACATTTTATGTAACATTTCTTTCCCAATAAAACCCCAACCTTTTCCTTTGTTCTTCAGACATACCAAAGACCACCCCAATCTGTACGTATGCCCCAAATTGAAATTCTGTTTTTATATATATTGCTAAATAAAATCTTTTGCTTAGAGATCTGTCCCTATATGTTATTTTTGACAGGAGCATGTCATTTAATTTCCACATATTTGTGAATTTTCCAAAATTCCTCCTATTATTGATTTCTAGTTTCATACCATTGTGGTTGGAAGAGATGTTTTATATGATTACAGTCTTCTTAAATTTGTTAAGACTTGTTTTGTGGCCTAACATATGATCTATCCTGGAGAATGTTCCATGTGCACTTAAGAATGTATATTCTGCTGCTATTGGATGATAAGGGTCTTGAGATAAAGAGATCATTCTGGATTTTCTGGAGTAGGGGGTGCCTAAATTAATGACAAGTATCCTAATAAGAGACATATAAGGGAGATTTGACAGACAGAAGACGGGAAAGCAATGTGAAAATAGAGGCAGAGATTGGGAGTGATGTGGCTATAAGCCAAAGAATGCCACCAGAATTTATAAGAGACAAGGATGGGATTTTTCCGTAGAGACTCTGGAGGGAGCTTGTCCCTGCCAATACCCTGATTTCACACTTTTGGCCTTCAGGACTGTGAGAGAATAAATTTCTATTGTCTTAAATCATGAAGTTTATGGTAATTTGTTACAACAGCTACATGAAACAAATACAATGGATATATCACATTTTGCTTATCTATTCACCAGATGATGGAGACTTGGGTTGTTTCTGCTTTTTGGCATTATACATACTACAGCTATATAAACATTAATGCACAAGTCTTTGTGTGGGCATATGTTTTCATTTCCTTAGAAGGGGAATTGCCGAATTATCTGGTAAGTCTGTTTAACATTTTGAGAAACTGCCAAATTGTTTTCAAAAGTGGTTACATCATTTTACATTTTACATGCATGAGGGTTCTAACTTTTTCTCATCCTCACCAACACTTAATTTTGTCTTTTTGATCACAGCTGTTTTAGTATATATGAAGTGGTATCTCATGTAATTTTGATTTGCCTTTCTTTAATGACTAATGATGGTAAGCATCTTTTCATGTGCACATTGGCTGTTTGTATATCTTCTTTGGAGAACTGTGTATTCAAATCCCTTGCTCATTTTTCAATTGGGTTGTCATTTTATTGTTGAGTTGTAAAAGTTCTCTATATATTCTGGATGTAAGTCTCTTATCAATTAAATGATTTGCAAATATTTTCTCCCAGTCTGTATCTTGTTTCTTCATTTTCCTGATGGTATCTTTCCAAGTATATTACTTTTTATTTTTTATTTTTATTTTTTTTTTTTTATTTTTTTTTTTCCAAGACAGAGTCTCGCTCTGTTGCCCGGGCTAGAGTGAGTGCCGTGGCGTCAGCCCAGCTCACAGCAACCTCACACTCCTGGACTTAAGCGATCCTCCTGCCTCAGCCTCCTGAGTAGCTGGGACCACAGGCATGCGCCACCAGGCCCGGCTAATTTTTTGTATATATATATTTTAGTTGTCCATATAATTTCTTTCTATTTTAGTAGAGACGGGGTCTCACTCTTGCTCAGGCTGGTCTCGAACTCCTGACCTCGAGCGATCCACCCGCCTCGGCCTCCCAGAGTGCTAGGATTACAGGCGTGAGCCACCGCGCCCGGCCTATATTACTTTTTAAATGGAAATTTTAATTAATTAATTAATTATTTTTTGGAGACAGTCTCTATCTATGTTTCCCAGGCTGGTCTCAAATTCCTGGGCAATCTTGATTATAGGCATGAGTTACTGTGCCTGGCTATCATTAACACACCGAACCCTATATATATTGTTTTTTCCTAAACATACATACCTATTATAGCATTTAATTTATAAATTAGGCACAGTAAGAGATTAACAATACTAACTAATAAAACAGAATGATTTTCACACCGTGCCAGCACCAATACTCTTTAAAATAAGGGTGACTTGAACACAAGCACTACAATACTGTGACAGTTGATCTGATAACTAAGAGGCTCCTAATTGACTAATGGGAAGGTAATGTAGACAGTGTGGATACTATGGACAAAGAGATATTCGTCGCCCAGGAGGGAGGGTGCCAGATGTTACTCAGAATGGCATGCAATTTAAAACTTGTGAACTGCTTATTTCTGGAATCTTCCATTTGATATTTTCTGACGTAGGTTGACCATGGGTAATTGAAACCTCAAGAAAGCAAAACTGTGGATAAGCGGGGCCTACTCGATAGGAAATAATTTGCAAACAGAAAAGCATTATATATTAGCTAACATTTATTGATGTTACTAGGTGTCAGTTCTTGTTTAAAAAGCTTATCTGTATTATCTCACTTACCTTTATCTCTGCCTCTTTTAATTCTTTTATCAACCCTAAAATTAGGCACCATTATTATCCCTGCTTTACAAATGTGGAAACTAAGGTTCAGAAAGGTTAAATAGCCTATCCAGGCCGGGCGCGGTGGCTCACGCCTGTAATCCTAGCACTCTGGGAGGCCGAGGTGGGCGGATCGTTTGAGCTCAGGAGTTCGAGACCAGCCTGAGCAAGAGCGAGACCCCATCTCTACTAAAAATAGAAAGAAATTATATGGACAGCTAAAAATATATATAGAAAAAATTAGCCGGGCATGGTGGTGCATGCCTGTAGTCCCAGCTACTCGGGAGGCTGAGACAGGAGGATCGCTTGAGCTCAGGAGTTTGAGGTTGCTGTGAGCTAGGCTGACGCCACGGCACTCACTCTAGCCTGGGCAACAGAGTGAGACTCTGTCTCAAAAAAAAAAAAAAAAAAAAAAAAAAGAAAAATAGCCTATCCAGAGTGTTAGAATGATGGACTCTCGAGCTTGCACTCTTAATCTGTTCACGATCTATGAATGTACTTTTTTCAATTTTAATTGTTTGTTAGTAAAAAAGACAAGAACATTACAGAATAGAGATAAATGTAAAATGGGGTCAACAGCACCTCTAGCGGGGATATCAAGAGGATTAATTAGGCAGAAAGGCTGGATCTCACCGTATGCTGTCACCCATCCAGGAAGGGGGCGGGACGCTGGTGCCCACGACAATGGGGAGCATCTGTGGAGAGGACCTACTCTCCTGACTTTGCCTGGGTCACAACTAGAACCTGTCGCATTCGCTGTCTTTTACGAAAATACTGATGCCTACTGTGACCCTAGATGAGGTGGTTTCATTTCTCGCTGAAGAATTACCAGGAACAGGAAAAGCCCACCCTAGACCCAGCATCACGCGGACCCGTCTCCCATGGCAACCGGGAGGAGGTGTGGTCTGAGGATTGGCCACGCCCCTTTCTCTCCAACTCTACCAACGATTGGCCCGAAGGCGCGGCGGTGGTGCAGGGAGGCGGATTAAGGAGCCCTGGTCGGGCTGGCCCGCGCCGCCATTTTGGACTGTGTGAGTTTCCGGGACGTTCCGAGTGCGGCTGTGTTCTGGCCGGTTCTGCAGATCACAGGCCCGGGGCCCGCGTCCGAGGGTCAGGTTGGAGCCAGGAAGCGTCCCTGGGGGTAGCGGCGGCGGGGGCAGGATGAGCGCGGAGGCGGCGGACCGGGAGGCGGCCACCTCCAGCCGGCCGTGCACCCCGCCGCAGACCTGCTGGTTTGAGTTCCTGCTGGAGGAGTCGCTGTTGGAGAAACATCTGCGCAAGCCCTGCCCCGGTAAGCACGGCGCCTGCAGCTGGGGAACGGGACGCGGCCACCGGCACTGTCTGCACGGCCTCCCTCCACCCCCCGTCTTCTCGGCCACCGAAGCTGCAGCCTGGGAGGCGCGGACCAGAGCCGAGCTCGGCCCTTCGCGGTGCCTTCAACATCCCCGTAGGAGGACACCGCCGTGGTGTGTCAGAGAAAAGCTCAAAACAAAGGCCCTGCAGCCCCCGGAGGGCGTGCTTGGCGCTGTCAGACTGCCCCCGTTGGTCACTTTCACTGCTTGGGGTTTTAGCGCCTGCGAGGCGGGCAGGGGGTTGGTTGGGTCCGGGAGGCTGCCGGAACCCTCTCTTTACGGAATCCCAGCCTGGAAAGTCAAGGAGATGGGGAGAAATCAGCTGTTCTGGTGCTGATCCTGACGCTAGTTATTATCTTAGGTTCTTACTTCAATATTTTGTTCCTCAATGAGGGAATTTTGCTGACTCTTGGTTGTATATTCCAAAGTTGGGCAGTAAATTAAAATACGATCTTTGAGGGCGGGAACTGCTGCACAATTGCAAGATGGTTATTGTATAGTGATGATAATGATTAAGATTCCAGTTACATGGGTGTTGTGGGGGAGAGGAGAACTGAAGGCGTTTCTGGAAAAAGGTACTGGAATGAAAGGGTTAGTTACTTGGATAGCATTTTGCTAAACTCAAATCCACATATGTGTTTGTTCAGTCTAATAGACTGGCCTTAACTGATGAAGAATGCTGTGTGACAGATTAGTGTATTTCATTTGGGTAGTTTTACCACCTGTATTATATGTCCTTTTAATTCATTCCTTTTTGACAGACATTTGTTGAGTGCTTTCAGGGTGCCAGGCACTGTGCTTAATTCGTCACATCTGTTATCTCATTTAGTCAGTCTTCCTAATAATCCCGTGAGGTAGATGGTAATTACCCTCCATTTTGCATTAGAGGAAACAGGTGCCAGGTAACTTGATGGAGATCACCCTGGTTAAGCGTCAGAACAGTAGGTCTCACACCTGGATCTCTTTCCTCTAATTGGCATTGGTTCCGTGCTGAACGGGGAATCTTTATTACGTTTTTCCCTATGAAGTGCTTTCTTGTACATTAATCTTTTATTCCTCTCTTCTTACCACTTTTGCTGATCTTCTACTTTAACCTCCAAGCACACTTCTCATAAATCATATTACTTAGTCATTATAACTACACAGCTGTTGGGATTCCTTTTGTGGCCAAAAAAGAATAGTGAATCCTTTTGCATCTTCATAATTAAAACTTAAATTTAAGAATTTGTTTTCTTTTTAATCGTAGATCCTGCACCAGTTCAACTTATAGTTCAGTTTTTAGAACAGGCTTCCAAACCTTCAGTTAATGAACAAAACCAAGTTCAACCTCCACCTGACAACAAGAGAAATCGTATTTTAAAACTTCTTGCTCTTAAAGTTGCTGCACATTTGAAGTGGGACTTAGACATATTAGAGAAAAGGTATACAAGATTTAAGTGAAATTTTTTTTGAAGTGTTTATATATCTTGGTTTGTTTCTATATATGCTTTTAAAATAATGGCTCTTAAAATTATTTTTCTCTATATTCTTGGTAAAATATGTGAATATTTTTCAAAAGGTACAAGAAAGTATTTGAATGTTAGATGAATTTAAATCACCCTTTAAAGTATAAACTTGATGTTATCAGTAATGATAACATCATTATCATTTTTGGTGTGACTAGAGAAAATGTACACCTAAACTATTTAAAATTTTTCAATTGACTTTTACATATCTGAAGAAAATGAATAAAATTAATGAGTGTTGTATATATTATGAATGACTTGCTGTTGAATAATTCATTTAATTTTACTGATCATAGGTCACTATCTCACACACTATTAAAATAGCTGGTTGGAATCAGTGCTTATTTGTTTAAAAATAAATACTTTCAAGTCTGTGGTTAGAAAATGATTTCTTTTCATTCCCTTCATCTCACAGGTAAAGAAACATTAGTACCTTATAGGAAGTTGGGAAAAATTCAGAAAATAGGAAATAAAGGGGGAGAGGAGAGATGTGTGGTTTTTTTTTTCCGTTGTTTGTTTGTTTTTCCCAGATGTTACTGCTGAGACAAGTAGGTTTTAACACTTTTGTGTAATTTTTGTTCTTTTTCTCTCTATGGTTTTAAACAAGGTTGTAGTCATGCCCTATATGCTGTTTTGATTTCTGTTTTTTTCACATAACAGAATAGCATGAGCATTTCCCATTTTTATTTTTTGGAGATGATTCCATTGTATGAATAATTCATTAACAATTCCTACATCGACAGTCATTTAGTTTATTTCTGGCTTTCCACTATTTTAAATCACAAGGCCTTAAATATCTTTGCCCATAAACTTTAAGTTTATAGCCTTAGGATAGATTCTTAAATTGCTGGGTCATGTAGTATAAACATTTTTAAGACACAGTATTGCCAGATTGCATTCCAGAAGAGTTTATACTCTCACCAGTAGTATGTAAAACTGCCTCTTCCCACCACATTCTCCAGTATTAAATATTTGAATTAGAAAAAATGTATTCTTTAATCTGAACCGGAACCTATACATAAATAGACTGAAGAGACATGTCAGCAGATAGCAGTGTGTACAAAGAACTATGGAAAATGTGAGGCAGTTGGAAAATTGAACACTGATTGGATATTTGATGATTATAAGCAACTTTAAATTTTTAGAAGTGAAATTAATACTGTGATTATGTTAAAAGCTAATTTTTTGAGCTATATTCTGAAATATTTATGGAAGAAATGAGTGGATAAGGGCGGGCGTGGTGGCTCACGCCTGTAATCCTAGCACTCTGGGAGGCTGAGGCGGGAGGATTGCTTGAGGTCAGGAGTTCGAGACCAGCCTGAGCAAGAGCGAGACCCCATCTCTACTAAAAATAGAAAGAAATGATTTGGACAGCTAAAAAGATATATATAGAAAAAAAAAAATTAGCCAGGTATGGTGGCGCATGCCTGTAGTCCCAGCTACTCGGGAGGCTGAGGCAGAAGGATTGCTTGAGCCCAGGAGTTTGAGGTTGCTGTGAGCTAGGCTGACACCACGGCACTCTAGCCCGGGCAAAAGAGTGGGACTCTGTCTCAAAAAAAAAAAAAAATGAGTGGGTAAGAGTAGAGGTGAAACAGGATTGGCCATCAGTTGATAATTGCTGAAGCTGGATGATGGTTACATGGGGACTCATGATATTATGTCTACTTTTGTATATGTTCACAATTTTTTTCAAAAAATAAATTTTTGTCATAATAAAAACTTCTAAAAATCTTTTCAAATTTGATAGCTAAACCTGAAGATTTGGTTTTTTTTTTTTTGAGACAGAGTCTCACTTTGTTGCCCGGGCTAGAGTGAGTGCCGTGGCGTCAGTCTAGCTCACAGCAACCTCAAACTCCTGGGCTTAAGCGATCCTACTGCCTCAGCCTCCCGAGTAGCTGGGACTACAGGCATGTGCCACCATGCCCGGCTAATTTTTTTTTTTTTGTATATATATATTTTAGTTATCCATATAATTTCTTTCTATTTTTAGTAGAGACGGGGTCTCGCTGTTGCTCAGGCTGGTCTCGAACTCCTGACCTCGAGCGATCCACCCGCCTCGGCCTCCCAGAGTGCTAGGATTACAGGCGTGAGCCACCGCGCCCGGCCAAGATTTGGTCTTTTAACGATGTAGTTATTTTCAGTGAAGATAGGGAATGGTGTATGTATTTTGTTTGTGCTTCTTATGCAGTTAACATGCAAACATGTACCTTTTGTTTCTTCAAGTTTGTCTGTTCCAGTATTGAATATGCTACTAAATGAACTGCTCTGTATCAGTAAAGTTCCCTCTGGGACAAAGCATGTAGATATGGATCTGGCCACTCTACCTCCAACCACTGCCATGGCTATACTTCTCTACAATAGATGGTAAATGTTTTTATAAAACCAGAATGTGTTGGGCAGCCTCTGTTTTATTGCACTCTAGCTTTTTAGGGGTATGCTATTTTATTTTTTTGAAGCCTCATCACCTGGGTGTTAGAGGTGTGCTTTTAAAGGACCCCTTTTGATTGGATGTTTGATGATAATAAGATCCCCAGAGATCTCTGAGAGGACCTTGGGAACTGTGAGTCCGATGGTGGAGAAAATTTGTGGTTGCATAGATGAAAAGTCTTCTAGTAAAAATGTGGATGATTTAAAAAGTATTCATTATATGCCAATTAAAGCTTCAGATAATTTATTGTATAAATCTTCTAAGAGTAGTACTTGAAAAAAATAATTGAAGTGACATTTAAAATGTATTAAATTTTCTTTTTTCCTGTCGTGTTTTCAGGGCAATTAGGACAATTGTTCAAAGTAGTTTTCCTGTCAAACAGGCAAAACCTGGACCGCCTCAGTTAAGTGTGTAAGTTGGCAGATATGACCCTTGCTTGGCGTTTTTTTCATGAGAGTTTTAAAACATTTTGCAAGTTTTTAATGACCCCTACTACAGAGGAAGTAGAGCAGAAATAGGAGGGCAGAAGGCCTGCGTGAAGGTTGGTTTGGAAGAGTTAGAGGGATTGGAGCATCAGCTAGTGCTCTAGATACAGAGCTCTGAAAAAGAAGGGGAGTACTTTGGGAATTGTGCCATTCATGTAAAAATATTAAGTTTTTTAAAAATGTGATTAAGTTGTCTTGAAGAGGATATATTTGCTTTGTGTGTAGGAAAGTCATTTTAATATGTGTAAATATTAGCATATAAAAGCTCATTGTAAAAGTTTGATAGTATCTGGAGTTTAAACCTAATTCGTAAATTCCAGGTAGCAGCTTTTACCCAAATTTGGAGCTAGAGCATAGTTTTTAACTCCTTAGAAGTGAGCTTTTGTTTTCAGTAAGTTTTACTCTTAAATTGAGGGGCTTTTTAATATACAAAGCAAATGAGAAAATACTGGTATGAGCATCATAAATGTTGGAGTTTTTGTTTTTTTAAGCATGAAAAGAAATAGCATTAAAAATACTTTTATTTAAATTGAACCGGCCGGGCGCGGTGGCTCACGCCTGTAATCCTAGCACTCTGGGAGGCCGAGGTGGGCGGATCGTTGGAGCTCAGGAGTTCGAGACCAGCCTGAGCAAGAGCGAGACCCCATCTCTACTAAAAATAGAAAGAAATTATATGGACAGCTAAAAATATATATAGAAAAAATTAGCCGGGCATGGTGGTGCATGCCTGTAGTCCCAGCTACTTGGGAGGCCGAGGTGGGAGGATTGCTTGAGCCCAGGAGTTTGAGGTTGCTGTGAGCTAGGCTGACGCCACGGCACTCACTCTAGCCTGGGCAACAGAGTGAGACTCTGTCTCAAAAAAAATAAAAATAAAAAAAAATAAAAAAATAAATTGAACCTCACTTTCAAGAATGATGCTCTGATGTTTTGCATTTTTCAGTCAGAGTAATTTTTGATACTCTTGTTTTAATCCATTTCTCTTGTAGTATGAATCAAATGCAACAGGAAAAAGAGCTAACAGAAAACATTTTGAAAGTGGTAAGTATTGGTATTAGTTACACTGACATTTCTGGAACACATTTAGAGCATGTAGAGATACATCTTCTAATCTTAGGTAAATGAGAATTTTCAAGGTCTAGGTACAATGACATTATAAATACTGTTATATTTTACTGTTAGAATGTAGGTAATATTTAATACAAATTTTCAACTTTATTGGAATTTTCAACTTGACCACCAATTCTATTATCAATTTCATGATACTTTAGCAGATATAAGTAATTGATCTTACAAGTGATGTCTTTATATTGTTTTGTATTTTCCAAAAATTCTACAGTAAGCATGTATTATACTTAAAATTTTTATAGTCAGAAAATTCTAGTAGTTATTTTTTAATGATCTACTTAATATAAAAGTAGGAATGTGGGAGTTTCTGTAATTTAAATATGATCTCTCTCTGTTTCTGTGTTCTGTATGTGCTGGAAAAAAATTTAAAAAAAATAAAAATCTCTGGCCGGGCGCGGTGGCTCACGCCTGTAATCCTAGCACTCTGGGAGGCTGAGGCGGGTGGATCGCTCAAGGTCCGGAGTTCGAGACCAGCCTGAGCGAGACCCCGTCTCTACTAAAAATAGAAAGACATTATATGGACAACTAAAAATCTATATAGAAAAAATTAGCCGGGCATAGTGGCGCCTGCCTGTAGTCCCAGCTACTCGGGAGGCTGAGGCAGTAGGATCGCTTAAGCCGAGGAGTCTGAGGTTGCTGTGAGCTAAGCTGACGCCACGGCACTCACTCTAGCCTGGGCAACAAAGTGAGACTCTGTCTCAACAAAAAAAAAAAAAATAAAAAAAATAAAAATCTCTATTTAACACCTACAATGTTCCAGATACCATGTGAGGTGTAGGAACTGGAGGAGGAGAGGGAAGATAAACAATCTGTATTGCTATAAAGCAAATATGCTATAGTATTTTGAATGTGGAAGCAAAAAGCCTGCATCATTTTATTTTTGTTATCTGGTACCTAGTAAAATGGCTGGCGCATTGAAGCATACAAACATTTCTTGAATAAATCAAGTGAAACAGTGCAAATCTTTAAAGCATTTCTCTTCCTTAACTTTTCTATAGAAAAAAGATAACAATTTTTCTTGGTTTTCTAATTTCACAGTAGGAACTTTTTTTCATTTAAGATAAGCTTATTTCACAAATTTAATTGTACTCTTGCTGTGTTAACAAAAATTTTAATAGCTTAGTACACTAAATGACTATCCTGTAAATATTTTTTGGTCACTATAATCAATTGCTATTTTTGTATTTTAATCTGTTGAATTTTTGTAGCTAAAAGAACAAGCTGCTGATTCTATTTTGGTACTAGAGGCAGCCCTAAAATTAAACAAGGATCTTTATGTCCATACAATGAGAACTCTAGATTTACTGGCCATGGAACCAGGCATGGTAAATGGAGAAACTGAGAGTTCTACTGCTGGATTGAAAATCAAAACTGAGGAAATGCAGTGCCAGGTATTTATTTCACTATTTAACCAATATATGGCAATATTTTTGAAAATCTTAGATCATCCTAGTATTTTTAATTAGCATTTATTTTTGCCTTTGTCTCATTGACTTTGACTTCAGATGTTATTGAAACTTGTTTGTATTGTATTTGTACACTTTTTATAAGACTTCACTTGAAATTTTTCTAAAAAAATGGAAGGGAAATATGTAATTTATTTATTGTCTCTTAAATAATTTGCTACTTATATTTAGGAGACAGAGTTTAAATACTGAGGATGCAGTGCACATACAACTAATTCGCAGTTCATTTGTGTTGTTCGAAATCTAATCAGACCAAAGCAAAACAAAAAGTAATATTGTGCTAGACTTTGAAAAAATCTAGGCCCCTAGAAAAAATGTCTAGCTTTTTTTCAAGGTTCTTAAGTTTGTCTGCTTTCTCTAACTCTGGGTCCTGGTTCCTTTGACAGCTTTCGGTTGATGCATATTGTCAGATATGTGTTTGTCTTTTTCCCTGCTAGATTGTAAACTCTTTGAGGTCTCCTTTTTTTAATAAATATTCTGCATCTTTGTTTCTAGCACAGAGCCTTGAGTATAATAGAAATTTTTAAAATAATCAATGATTGCCTAAAGAGGGCCACTAGGATAGTACCTTCTGAACTATATTCTTTAGTTGAATGAGTTGGCCTGGCATCTGTCGTCACTGTTTCACCTTCTGGAAAGGGGCAGAAATAGTTATAACAGTATTGGGAAGGTGCCTTTCCAGATTAGCTGGTTCCAGAGCTGAATGTAATCATTTTTTCAAGATCTGATAAGATGGAGTGTACGGTAGGAGTAATGAGATGTTGATACCTGGTAACCTTTTTAAATCATTGATGTGACTTGCATATACTATAGTATCTCATAATCTTTCACAGTCTGTTTAAAAGTTATTTGTAACACTTATGATTTTTATAATAATGGTGGATGATATAACCTGAAAACAAAACTATAAAACACCTATATGTGCTAGGTAAACTGTAGCAGGTATTTTTTTAATTACATAGATGAGTGACAATCCCTGGTTTTTGAATGGCAAATTAATGTAATACTCATTTCCTGGTGTGATAATATTTAAAGTATTATGTATTCTTTACATTACTAAAATTACCTGTGACTCAAAAGAAAAATCTTTAAATTTTTTCCCAATAAAACCAAGTATTATTGTCCTTTAGGGCAGGCAGCTTCATTATCAGATTTTTTTTTTTTATCTGTTGACCCCTCTCTTAACTGTAACATTTAAATTCATTTTAATGGCTAGTCAATTATGATAGTAATACTTGAAAATATCTTTTTGTTGCTTTGTACTCTTATCTTTGCCTGGAAAGGGGAATTACATATAGCTATAATATGTCTGCATATATATGTGCATATGTATTTATTTATTTAGTTTTTACTCATTTAGCACTCTTTTATTCCAGATGGGAGGAGCTCTCTGAATGAAAATTAACCCAACATTTAGTGTGGGCTAAATAGTGCAAAGCAATGTTGTAGAGGCTGAGAAGAATTAACTGAATTAGTTGAACAGAACAGAACTGTATCTGATAAGACATATGAGTAAAGAGTGGTTCTATGATGAGTACCAGACACTGTTAACAGCTTAGGAATTTGGAAGAGGAATAAGTATCTGTTGGGTAAGGTTGGTTTGATATAAATGGAGATTCGGAGTGTAGAATGAAGCTCACTTCTAGGATCTGATGTCAATGGGGAATTGAGAAGACCAGTATAATTAAAAGAAGACAGTAGAGAGATTTGGAGAGAGAAGTTAAGCCAGGTTCTGAGATCCTTACAGATCAAGCCAAGGAATTTGAACTTTCTTCTGTTTGGGGGAATAATTGAAGACTTTTAAGTCAGATTTAGAAGACTGATCTGTCACTCATATGTAGAATAAACTTGAGACGGTATATTAGGAGCCCAGGGATCTGGATCCAAGCCTGGGTTCTGCCACTGCTTGGTTATATGCATTTTATGTCACTTTCTGGGCCTTAGTATTCTTAATCATAAAATGATCTTTGAGTTCTGCTTCAGTGATTCTAGCCATCAATCTAAGAAAGTTCTTGGAAAAATATACAAATTCTATGATTCGAAAAAGACAACTGGGGCTGGGTGTGGTAGCTCATGCGTGTAATAGGAACACTTTGGGAGGCTGAGGTGGGAGGCGCACTTGAGGCCAGGAGTTTGAAACCAGCCTGGGCAATAGCAAGACCCTGTCCCTACAAAAAGTTTTTTAAAAATTAGCTGGATGTGGTGGCACATGCCTGTAGTTCCAGCTACTAAGAAGGCTGAGGTGAGAGGATCACTTGAGCTCAGGAATTTGAGGTTATGGTGAGCTTTGATTGTGCCACTGCAGTCTAGCTTGGGTGGCAGAGAAAGAACCTATCTTTTTTTTTTTTTTTTTTTTTTGAGACAGAGTCTCACTCTGTTGCCCAGGCTAGAGTGAGTGCCGTGGCGTCAGCCTAGCTCACAGCAACCTCAAACTCCTGAGCTCAAGGGATCCTCCTGTCTCAGCCTCCCGAGTAGCTGGGACTACAGGCATGCGCCACCATGCCCGGCTAATTTTTTCTATATATATTTTTAGCTGTCCATATAATTTCTTTCTATTTTTAGTAGAGATGGGGTCTCGCTCTTGCTCAGGCTGGTCTCGAACTCCTGAGCTCCAACGATCCGCCCACCTCGGCCTCCCAGAGTGCTAGGATTACAGGCGTGAGCCACCGCGCCCGGCCAAGAACCTATCTTATACAACAAACAAAAGACAACTGGAAATGTCTTATCGTTTTATAGCTGTTAATTTAAATTTTTAAATTTACCCTAGCCAGTCTGTTATGCTAGACATTTGTATATCCCCCCTTTTGGGGGGTGGCTCCTCAGCATCTGTCTGTTCCCCTTTTCTATATTAGAAGAATTCTCTACCTTTTGAGACTTGTGGAAGGCAGCAAATAAATTGAAATATCCAAATACTATGTTTCTTCAGCCTCATCCTGCTTGAGGGCAGGCATGTTACATAGGTTTAGCAGATAACTCATGTTAGACTGTGAATCAGGAGCAAGTCAAAGAATTGGGAGTGATAGAGAATCCATTGTGATGGACAGCAGCAACAGTGACAGTAAAATCTAATTTTTAGGGGCAGCACTTGCAGGAGTGTAACTGCTGCTTTCAGTGTCTGGTGCTGATGGCTGTAGGTGACATAAGCCGTGGAATCTAATGTTGAGAATGGCAGCAGTGGTATTTTCACTAGACCAGTTTTGTCTTTCATCCTGGCTGTGTGCCTCCTTTAACCCCTTTTGTTTCCCAGCCTGATTCTTTGGTCTTCCCAATAATTCCGTAGGCTGCCTGAAATCTCATCAGTAAATCAGTTTTCTGTTTACATCAATCAGAGTTGGTTTATGTTGCTTGTGACTAAGAACATTGATTGTATTATAGCACTGGTCGTTGGAATATGTTTTTTTCTATGTCTTTTTTTCTATTTTCCTGAGAAAAAGATAATTTTGAATTGTCCGCTCTTAAACATGTGAAAAATTATTGAGTAAATTGGTATTGTTCGCCGTTTTAGGTGTGTTATGATTTGGGTGCAGCATACTTCCAGCAAGGCTCCACAAATTCAGCTGTGTATGAAAATGCCAGAGAAAAATTTTTTAGAACCAAAGAACTAATTGCAGAGGTAAATACAGTCATAATGGGCACATAATTCAGGTCCCTAAAACCGGAACCTTTTTTGGCTTTGATTTTTCTGATGATAAAAAACAATGTGTTCATTGTAGTTAATTTGAGAAGTGCGAAAAAGTACTAAAAACTGGTTTTAAAAAATGTATATTACTGCCTGAAACTAACTTGTTTTGCTATATTAGCATATTTTCTTCCAGTTTTTTTGTTTTTATACAGTTAAGCTCATATTATAAATACTATTTTGTATCTGAAGTGTTTGATTAGACATTTTAAATATATTATGTGAATGTACTCTGATTTACTTCATTTTCCTTACATTTGGGCATTTAGGTTGTTTATTATAAAGTTGCAATATTTAAATCTGTAATCTTAAATTGTTGTTTAGATATTAGATGCTTTCAAGTTAAATTCCTACAAGTAAAATTACCATGTCAATGGTTATTACTTTTTAAAGGCTATAATTTATAAAACCAAATTATTTTCCAGGTACATTTCTCTCAGGGTACTGCAATCAGCAGTGGTTTTTTTTTTTTGGAGACAGAGTCTTGCTCTTTTTGCCCGGGCTAGAGTGAGTGCCGTGGGTCAGCCTAGCTCACAGCAACCTCAAACTCCTGGGCTTAAGCGATCCTATTGCCTCAGCCTCCAAGTAGCTGGGACGACAGGCATGCACCACCATGCCCGGCTAATTTTTTCTATATATATTTTTAGTTGTCCAGATAATTTCTTTCTATTTTTTAGTAGAAACCGGGTCTCGCTCTTGCTCAGGCTGGTCTCGAACTCCTGACCTGGAGCCATCCTCCCGTCTCGGCCTCCCAGAGTGCTAGGATTACAGGCATGAGCCACCACGCCTGGCCCAATCAGCAGTGTTGTTTTTTTTTTTTTTTTTGAGACAGAGTCTCACCCTGTTGCCCAGGCTAGAGTGAGTGCCGTGGCGTCAGCCTAGCTCACAGCAACCTCAAACTCCTGAGCTCAAGCGATCCTCCTGTCTCAGCCTCCCGAGTAGCTGGGACTACAGGCATGCGCCACCATGCCCGGCTAATTTTTTTTTCTATATATTTTTTTAGCTGTCCATATAATTTCTTTCTATTTTTAGTAGAGGTGGGGTCTCGCTCTTGCTCAGGCTGGTCTCGAACTCCTGAGCTCAAACGATCCGCCCACCTCGGCCTCCCAGAGTGCTAGGATTACAGGCGTGAGCCACCGCGCCCGGCCTAGCAGTGTTTTAAAAAAATAATTTTTTTTATAATTTGATGGTTGAAATATAGTATGTTTTATAAATTTACCCTTCCTTAATTACTAATAAGAGTAAACTTTTGCTGTTTCTTTCTTCTTTTCTTTCTTTCTTTTTTTTTTGAGACAGAGTGAGCTCTCTCTATAGCCCTGGGTGTAGAGTGTAGTGATGTCATCATAGCTCACTGCAACCTCAAATTCCTGGGCTCAAGCAATCCCCCTGCCTCTGCCTCTCACGTAGCTGGTACTACAGACACACGGCACCTGGCTAATTTTTCCTTTTTTTTTTTTTTTTTAAGTAGCGACGAGATATCGCTCTTGCGTAGGCTGGTCTGGAACTCCTGACCTCAAGCCATCCTCCCACCTGGGACTCCCAGAGTGCGAGGATTAAGCGTGAGCCACCATGCCCAGCCCTCATTATATTTATCATTTGCATTTTTCTTTTTATGATTCTGATGACTGAATTTTAAAGTATATGACTAGGTTTCTGTATGCTTGGTGCCTGGAAGAAAATCCCACTTCAATCTCACCTTTCCTCAGTAGAGAAATTGATTAAATGCCCTAGAGATTTAATGTAGATCTATTCTAGACCCATTAAGAATCCGCATTTCACTTTGCCTGGTCGTCAGATTTCTAATTTTATGGCATTTCAGGTATAGTAATTTAAAACCTTCAGTATTTTTTCAAATGTGTCTTTTAAAAAAGTCTTCTGTTTTGGTACAAGCATTTCTGTTCTTTCCAACTGAGTGACTATTATGAGTTTTCTTTGCTCTCTCCTTTAAATCTTGCCTGGCATATGTATTTTAAAATGTTTAAGCTCATTGTATAGCCATGTCACTCTTGGTTAATGTCTTGTCATACCTATTTAGAGTGATCATTATGTCCACCTTTTCTGTGTTGGCCAGAAAACTCTAAACCAGGGGTCAGCAGACTTTTTTTGTAAAAGGGCCAAGATAATAAGTATTTTAGTCTTTGTGGGCAGCATTCAATCTCTGTTGCTTTTTTTTTTTTTTTTTTTTGGTCCCTTTACAGCCCTTTAAATTGTTGTTGGGTTTTTTTGTTTTTTTTTTTCTTGAGACAGAGTCTTGCTCTGTTGCCTGAGCTAGAAGAGTGCCGTGGTGTCAGCCTAGCTCACAGCAACCTCAAACTCCTGGGCTCAAGCGATCCTCTTGCCTCAGCCTCCCGAGTAGCTGGGACTACGGGCATGTGCCACCATGCCTGGCTAATTTTTTCTACATATATATTTTTAGCTGTCCATATAAATTCTTTCTATTTTTAGTAGAGACGGGGTCTCGCTCTTGTTCAGGCTGGTCTCGAACTCCTGAGCTCACGCAATCCTCTGGCCGTGGCCTCCCAGAATGCTAGGATTACAGCTGTGAGCCACTGCACCCGGCCCCCCTTTAAATTGTTTGTTTATTTTTTACTTTTTTGAGACAGAGTCTCACTTCCTTGCCCAGGCTAGAGTGCCGTGGCATCAGCCTAGCTCAAAGCAACCTCAAACTCCTGGGCTCAAGCAATCCTCCTGCCTCAGCCTCCGGAGTAGCTGTGACTACAGGCATGCGCCACCATGCCCTGCTCATTTTTCCTATATATTTTTAGTTGTCCAAATAATTTCTTTCTATTTTTTTTTTAGTAGAGACGGGGGTCTCGCTCTTGCTCAGGCTGGTTTCGAACTCCTGAGCTCAAACGATCCGCCTGCCATGGCCTCCCAGAGTGCTAGGATTACAGGCGTGAGCCACCTTGCCCGGCCTTAAATTGTTTATAACACTAAATTGTTCTTAGTTTAAGGGATGAACAAAAACAGACCACAGGTTGTGTGCAGTAGTTTGCTGATCTTTGTTCTAAACCTTTAACCTTTTCATTTTTTATGGCTTCTCTAATGTTGAATTTTTCATTAGCATTTTCTTGTGCTATTAAAATGCACTAAGGGGGTGCTAGACTATTTATATTATTACATTAATGAATAATGGTGTATACCTCTTACTTTACAGATAGGTTCATTATCTCTTCATTGTACCATAGATGAGAAGCGGTTAGCTGGCTATTGTCAAGCATGTGATGTTCTTGTACCTTCTTCTGATAGTACATCTCAACAGTTGACTCCATATAGTCAAGTCCATATTTGTTTGAGATCTGGCAACTATCAGGTAAGATGTATGATGAGGATGCAGTAGTACAGTTGAAAAATTTTGGAAGTTGGATGAAACTGAGTTTAAATCCTGGCATCACCAATTTACCAGTTGTGTGATTTGGGGCAAGTCACTTAAACTGTCAGACTGACCTATATAATAGTAGTAATAATTATCCCATTTCATAAAATTTTTACAAGAATGAAGTAAGAAGTTATTAATAAATTCTAAGAGAAAGCACTGTACAGATATTAGTTCATTATTGATATTCTTCTTTCTTGAAGGTATAGAGTTTGCCCATTTTAAATAAATTCTGTAAGAAACTCTGTAAGCAGGACTTTCAACTTTTCAAATGATAGGTAGACAGCTTTTAGTTTTATAGACCCTGAAGTCTTATATCTATTTTGGAAGTCTGGCCTGTGCTCAGCTTTATTAGTCTCTACATACAGTAACACTGATGGGGAAAGGGAGCACGGTGAGCAAGGCAGTTTTGGTAGGTTTGGTTGGTCACTTACAGACAGAGCCCACCTTGCCATTCAGCATGTCGTCATCTGAGTTTTACTCATGCAAAGGGCTTAATTAATTAATCTGTTGAGGTTTTTATTGCCCCCTTTGGGTGCTTATCTTTAGGTTTGTAATGAAATCACGAGGAATTACACTTTGACGTTTTTGAAATCTTTATTCGAAAGTCATAGTTCTAGAGAGTGAATTAATATTTAACTCAAATTATTTAACTCAGTAATGATTATTATTTAACTCAAAACAGGAGTCATAAAATGACAAAGCTGTAACTTTTAGTCTTGTCTCCAGTTGGGTTTTATACCAGCTCTATAGTTCACTCCTCTCATCTGGAGTTTCTTTTTTTCATGGAAAAATAGATGAAGAGAGGGGTATGATAGCACTTCTTCCCCCATCCTTGGCCCTTTTTAAAAGTACTGCTTGCCCTAGGGAAGAAAATTAAACGCTCTTGAAGATGAAATACAAATGCAGGTGAATTTATTGAAGACGAGAGATCTTTCTGTTACATCTCCCTAGAAGAGGCTTATGGAGGGAGGGCAAGTATCAGTTATGGTAAGATATAGAAAACAGATTCAAGAAGCTCATTGGAGGCCGGGCGCGGTGGCTCACGCCTGTAATCCCAGCACTCTGGGAGGCCGAGGTGGGCGGATCGTTTGAGCTCAGGAGTTCGAGACCAGCCTGAGCAAGAGCGAGACCTCATCTCTACTAAAAATAGAAAGAAATTATCTGGCCAACTAAAAATATATATAGAAAAAATTAGCCGGGCATGGTGGCACATGCCTGTAGTCCCAGCTACTCGGGAGGCTGAGGCAGTAGGATTGCTTGAGCCCAGGAGTTTGAGGTTGCTGTGAGCTAGGCTGACGCCACGGCACTCACTCTAGCCCGGGCAACAGAGCGAGACTCTGTCTCAAAAAAAAAAAAAAAAAAAATAGTTTAAAATTAAAAAAAAAAAAAGAAGCTCACTGGAGTGATAAGACCTGTGCAAACCAGAACTGAGGACTATTATCCAGAGACAGGCACGTGTTATTGTGAATATGATAAAATTGCCAAAATATGTGAATCAGAAAATAATGTAATGGATAGCCAAGAAGGAGAAAATAGCAATTTTGTTGCAACTTTGAAATCCATCACTTTAGTTATATATGCAGAAGTATCTTAGGAATTGAATTTATCATATTTGAATAGGATTCTCTTTATATTATCAAGGAACAGCTGTTACCAGATGTGTCTTCTCACATATGGGAAGTGGCTGTCTTGCTTCTCTGGAGCCCTAGTTGCTCGTGTTTTGCTATGGAGGTGAAACAGTGGTTACGCCATAGTTTTGAAACCACTTTAGCCAGTACTTTTGTGGTAGCAGCTGATCAGCTTTAACTGTTTCCGGAAATCCTCTCCCCGCCCCCCCACACTATCACTCTTTCTTTCTCTCCTCCTCTTCCGTTGCTTAAGAGCTGAGAAAAAGTCTATATGTAATAATGTGAGTATTTTCTGTAATTCACTAAATAACATTTTAAACCATTTAAATTTGTTAGAATCATTTCTTAGCATATTTTTTTTGCAGCTGAATTATCTAAATCATTTTAGGATTTTTAAGGTTTGTTTTATGAACCCATGTTTAAAGTGAATGAGAAGATATTTAAAGTTTTTTTGAAATTGCATAGCTGACTTGCCTCTTATGGATTTATTCCTCTTTCACTTCTCATTTTTGCTTCATGATCTTCAATTTTAAAAAAGGTGGAGGGCTATTTTTACCTTAATCTAATTTTAGAATTTTAAAAAAGAGAAAGTTTTCCTAGCTCGATATGTTATCATTTTCTTCAACTTGTATTTTCCACTATAGAAAGACTTTTAAAGTAAAGAAACTTGGCTATGATTTTTGAAATGGATGCAACTTTCTGTATGTGTTCTAGGAGGTAATACAGATTTTCATTGAAGACAACTTAACTTTCAGTTTACCTGTCCAGTTCCGGCAATCAGTACTAAGAGAACTCTTTCAGAAAGCTCAACAGGGGTAAGTAAGTTGAAAAGTTGCTTTTTGATTTTTAAATGAAAGAGCAAGTGCGTTTTGGCTTATCAAGAGCATACCTCCAAATTTCCTATGAATCTGACATTACTTTCACTTTTGTTAATGTAGAGGAAGTTAACACAGCCCGAGGAGCCACTCTAATGTTCCTTTACCTAGTCCTGTTTTAAAGCGCTTGGGGGCAAAATTATACATAGAATTCATTCTGTTGCCTAATCTGTAACTGAATTGTCCCTTAATAAATTCAAAACCTGTTCTTTTTTTTTTTTTTTTTTAAACCCTAACTCAGTATATGATAGCCTAAAATCTTACCTCTCAAGAATAAATAACTCATTCTTGTGAATATAGTTTTGTAATATACACCTTTCTTTTATAGTAAAAAGAACATTAGTGCATCTACTTTTGTATTCTACAGAAATGAAGCTTTGGATGAAATCTGTTTTAAAGTCTGTGCCTGTAACACAGTCCGTGATATAATGGAAGGTAGAACGATTAGTGTTCATTTTAACCAGCTGTTTCTTAGACCTAATAAAGAGAAAATAGACTTTCTTCTTGAGGTAAGACCTTTTTTTTGCCCTTTTGATTTATAATTTTACTTTAAGCTTCGCAGTGACTGCTCGGTTGCCAAATCCAGTGCCTCTTTTCTGTCTTTGTCTGCCTTGTCATCTACTCTAGCTCTTTTTCTAGTTCTCCTCAATGTTTCTTCTACACTCTTCATTGGATTTTCCTCAGTCCATCATTGAGTTCTTTTTTGTTCTCCCTTTAATGTTTTTGTTTACGGAACTTTTTTCCTTGGCTCCCTCATCTTGTCATTTTTTTAATTTTCATCTGCAGCCTCACATGTTCAACTACCTGTTTACTAAAAACTCCCAGATCATACCTCTCGTCTCTCATGTGAGCTGCAGAATCTTTGTTTCTCCTGGATCTCTCTACCTCTTTCTTAACAGTCTTAATGTAATAGACATTGAGAGAACTATATAAAGCACAAATTATACCACTTAGTTCCAAAAATATATTACCAGCACTCTAGAAGCCCTTCCCATGTTTTTATCAACCCCCTCTGCCTCCCCATGAGGCAGCCACTTTCCTGTCTGTGATAATCATTTCCTTGCCTTCTTTTTAATAGTTGTAATACCTTTGTATGTATCCTTCAAGATTATTTTTTTAATTTGCCTATTTTGAATTTCATATAAATGGAGTCATATAATATGTATTCTTTGTCTTCTTTTCACTAAACATTATTTGTAAGAGTTATTCAAATTGTGTATATGTAAAAGTTTTTTTCATTGCTATAGGGTGTTAGAGTATTATGGACCATACCAGAATTTTATTTATTCATTCTTATGATGGTAGACATTTGTGTTGTTTATAGTTTTTGGCTATATACATATATGATGATGGACATTTTTATTTATATTATTTTTGCTGCTTGGAACATGTACCAGTTTATCAATGTTAATATACCTAGGAAAAGTGTATCTGCAACATTACCTTTAATATCAAAGTGGTTTGTACCCCCAGCGTGCCTAAATATTGTCACTAGTCAGTGTCCTTGCTAACACTTGATATTGTCAGATTTGTCTGTGTGGTGGTTGTATAATGGTATCTCACTGAGGTTTTAATTTCCATTTCCATTATTACTAAGGGATTTAGCTTTTCATTAATTTTTTTCCTTATATGAATTTCATCTTTTGAGGTACCTATTCCAAGTGTATTTTTTTATGCCGCATTTTTCTGTTAGATTGTCTTCTGTTTTGTCTTTTTTAGGGGTAGGGATTCTTTTTTTGGGGGTGGAGGACAAAGTCTCACTCTATGGCCCAGGCTTGGAGGGCAGCGGTGCAATCATAGCGTACTGCAGCCTTGAACTCCTGGGCTCAAGTGATCCTTCTACCTCAGTCTCCTGAGTAGATGGGATTATTACATCATGCCCAGCTAATTTAAAATTTTTTTTGTAGAGACGGGTCTCACTGTTTTGCCCAGGCTGGTCTCGAACTCTTGGCCTCAAGTGAGCCTCCCACCTCAGCCTCCCAAAATGCTGGGATTACAGGTGTGAGCCACCGTGCCCAACCAGGAATTCTTTTTTTTTTTTTTTTTTTTTTTAAATTTCAGCTTATTATGGGGGTACAAAAGTTCAAGTTATATATATTGCCCATGTCCCTCCCATCCCCCCGAGTCAGAACTTCATGGAATTCCTTATCTATTCTGTGCTTTACCAGTTTTAAATATTACAGGTGTCTTTGCTGAGTTTGAATTCTCTTTTAATTTTCTTTATATTATTTCAAAAGCTCTTAATTTTAATATCAAATTTATCAGTCTTTATGATATTGATTTCTGTGTCTTGTTTAAGAAAGCTTTTCTTACCATAAGGTGATGAAGATATTCTTCTATTATGTCTTTTAAAAGTTTTGTAGCATATCCTTCCTTCACATTTAGGTCTTTAATCCAACTACAGTTGATGTTTGTATATCTACATAAAAAGTAGGGAGTCTGATATCATTGTTTTCTTCAAATGACTATCCATTTGTTCCAGCATCATTTACTGAAAAATTCATCTTGATGTTTGTGTATCATGTAAAGCAGGGAGTCTGATATCATGTTTTTTCCATATGACTGTCCATTTGTTCCAGCACCATTTACTGAAAAGTTCACCTTTTTAACCCACCAATCTCTAGGGCCACCTTTCTTGTATGCCAAGTGTCCATATGTGTATGAGCCTGTTTCTGAGCTATTTGTACACTTTTCTATAACATTTGTCCATACCTCACTGTGTCTATGTCTTGATGTTATCAAGAGCAAGTCTTCCTACCTTGTTTTTCAAGGTTGTGTTGGTTATTCTTGACCTGTGCATTTTTATGTGTAAACATTAGACTCAGATTGTCAAGTTCCACAAATAAACCTGTTGGATTTTTGTTTGGAATTACATTAAATTTAAAAGCCAGTTTGGAAAGAATTTATATCTTTATAGTGTTGTTTGTTCTAATCCATGACCTGGTATGGCTCTCTGTTTATTTAGGCATACTTTAATGTCCTTCAGAGCTTATAATTTTTCCATGAAAGTCTTAAATGTCTTTTTTTAAGTTTTTTTAAAATATGGACTTGAAAATAGTTATGCATTGATAAAGAGGTATATAATTGAACTTTCTAAAGATTTTGTATCCAAAAAGTTTGCTAAGCTCTTAAAAATTCTATTAGTAAATTCTTTTGTTTTTCTAAATATGAAGTCTTCATCTGTGAAGGTGTGTTTTGGTTTTTTATTTCTCTTTACTTGTCTTAATGTGCTGGCTATGACCTCCAATACAGTGTTCAGTGGAAGCATTAATTGTGAACCTCCTGATCTCATTCCCAGTCTCAGAAGGAAAGCCTGCACAGTTTCACCATTTAGAGTGATGTTTATTGTAGATTTTTCTTGTAGCTATTCTTTATCTGATTAAGGAAGTTCCTTTCTAGCTTTAGTTCACTAAGGATTCTGTTTTTTTAAATCACGGATGATTTTTAGGTTTTATTAAACATTTTTTCTATGTCTTTTGAAATGATCACATAATTTTTGTCTCCTAATCTATTAATACCGTAAAGTGTATTAATTGATTTTTAAGTGTTAAACTACCTTTGCGTGTCTGAAATAAACCCAATGAGGTCATGATCTTTTTTAAATATAGTACTATTTTTTTTTTCCTTTTTTTTTTTTTTTGTTTTTTTTTTTTTTTTTTTTTTTGTTTTTGAGACAGAGTCTCACTCTGTTGCCCAGGCTAGAGTGAGTGCTATGGCGTCAGCCTAGCTCACAGCAACCTCAAACTCCTGAGCTTAAGCGATCCTCCTGACTCAGCCTCCCGAGTAGCTGGGACTACAGGCATGCACCACCATGCCCGGCTAATTTTTTCTATATATATTTTTAGCTGTCCATATAATTTCTTTCTATTCTTAGTAGAGATGGGGTCTCGCTCTTGCTCAGGCTGGTCTCGAACTCCTGAGCTCAAACGATCCGCCCACCTCGGCCTCCCAGATGCTAGGATTACAGGCGTGAGCTACCACGCCCGGCCTAGTACTAATATTTTAAGATTTTTTTTTATGCTCACGTATGAGATTGATACATATATTTTTTTTCTTTCTTGTCCTGTCTTTGATTTTGGCATCAAGGTTGTGCTTGCCTCATAAATAAGTGGAGGCATGTATCTTTTATATCGCCTGAAAAAGTTTGTGTAAAAATGGAAGTCATTGTATTTTTCAGTGTTGGGTAGAATTTATCAATGAAGCCTGTTCCTGGAGACTTTTTTTGTGGCAAGATTTTTCAAATTGATTCAATTTCATTAGTGATTATAGAGCTATTCTGTTTTTCTCTTTTTTCTAGAGTTACTTGCAAGAAGTAATTTTTATTAGTATCTTTTTTATGTTAAAACATTTATAGATGCTAGTTCATGTTTTTAATTAACATTTTTTAATTGAGGTGAAATTCACATGACATCTGTTATGTTTTCTTATCATAAGTTAACACATTCCCTGCATTGTTCCTTGACCCATGTACAGTGTACCTCTGTATGTGAATAAATAATCTGTTATGAAAAGAGACTCCAATGTTACTTACCATAAGAAATCTTACATATGGCAGCAAACTTAACAAATTTATATATACAGTGGAGCAAAATTATTAGACTATGAGTACCTTGTATGTACTCCAAGATGCTCAGATGTGATTTATATTAATAAGGTAACTTATTAATCAAAAAATGGCATTTGAACACAATACTTTTTAAATACTGTTACCTTTTTTATAATAGCTTCGAAATATAATTCACATACCATACAATTCACCTATTTAAGAATGTACAAATGGGCCGGGCGCGGTGGCTCACGCCTGTAATCCTAGCACTCTGGGAGGCCGAGGTGGGCGGATCGTTTGAGCTCAGGAGTTCGAGACCAGCCTGAGCAAGAGCGAGACCCCATCTCTACTAAAAAATAGAAAGAAATTATATGGACAGCTAAAATATATATATAGAAAAAATTAGCCGGGCATGGTGGTGCATGCCTGTAGTCCCAACTACTCGGGAGGCTGAGACAGGAGGATCCCTTGAGCCCAGGAGTTTGAGGTTGCTGTGAGCTAGGCTGACGCCACGGCACTCACTCTAACCTGGGCAACAAAGTGAGACTCTGTCTCAAAAAAAAAAAAAAAAAGAATGTACAAATGAATGGTTTTTAGTGTATTCTGAAAGTTGTGTGACCATCACCTCATTTCTTGACCCCAAAAAGAAACCTTTTATTTATTAGCAGTCACCTCTCATTTTCCCTCAATCCCCCCAATCCCAGGCAACTACTGATGTACTTTGTATAGATTTGTCTATTGTGGATATTTCATATAAATGCAATCATACAATGGATGGTCTTTTGTAACTGGCTTCTTTCACTTAGCATAATGTTTTCAGGGTTCATATTGTAGCATATATCAGTACTTCATTCCTTTTTATGGCTAAATATTTCATTGAGTGGATACACCACATTTTGTGTGTCCATTCATTCAGTGGACTGCAGGTTTTTTCTACTTTTTGGCTATTATAAATAATACTGTTGTGAACATTCTGTGTTTTTTGGTGTTAACATAGAGAATATTTGACAATTTCTTGAGGTTAGGGACTTTCACACTAATTATATTTTATATTGGCTTCTTGTAAATAATATGTGAGGAGGAATCCTAATCTAATGAATAAATTCAGAATAATACTGTGAAACTATCTGTAGATAACTCATATTCCTAAACTAGTTTCTGTTATTCTTTGTTTTCATTGTTTACTTTTTAAATCTTGGTTACCTTCTTAACCATTGGTTCTATATTCATTAGCATTCTTTTCAACTCTTTTCTGACAGGAGCTACTGATTCATAGTTTAGTCATATAATTTGGCAATATACTTGATAAATTCTGTGAAACTCTATAGTGTGCTAAATAGATTATTATTATTTTTTTATGCAGTCTTGCTCTGTCACCTGTGCTAAAGTGCAGTGGCTTTGTCGTAGATCACTGCAACCTCAAACTCCCAGGCTCAAGTGATCCTCCTGCCTCAGCCTCCCAAGTAGCTGGGACTACAGGGCACACCACCACACCCAGCTAATTTTTCTATTTTTTGTAGAGATGCTAGCTTGCTTCCTAGAGTGCTAGGATTACAGACGTGAGCTACCATGCCCGGCCCAGATTATTCTTTACTACATATAAATGCCTGCAGTCATTAAAATGGTCATATTTCATATCCTCTGCAATGGATTCTTATTCCCTGCTCTCATCTGTTAAATTACTTAATCAAATCTGTGATTTGTGTATGGTTGAAATAGGAAAATTCAGTTGTTTTTAAATCTAAACTTTTCAAACTATAATCTATATATATATTTTCCAAAATATTAAGGGGGTACAAATGTTTTTGTTACATGGATAGCTTTTATAATGCTTAAGTTAGGGCTACTAGTGTGCCTGTCACCTGAATAGTGCTCATTTTTAAAGTACCCATATTCAAATGAAAATTACTCAAATTCCTAGGTATGTTCAAGATCAATAAATCTAGAAAAAGCTTCAGATTCTTTGAAGGGAAACATGGCTGCTTTTTTAAAGTAAGTACCTTCCTTTTCTTCTTTTTTAACTTTGAACTTAGTCCTTTGAGAAAACTATCATTACTTATCTCTTTGTATTTGTTTTTCATATCTTACAACCAGGCAGTAACTGGTATTTTAGAGCAAATTAAGGTTAAGTTTAAATTTGTGTAGTCATATGAGACTCTAGGATTGTATAATTACTTTTTGTATATTGTGGCATTGGCATCACAATTTTAAACAAGGACCAAAGGGAAATTTTAAAATCTATTTCAAAATATTGTTATACAATTTATGAAATGGTGGCTTTATGAATGGTTTATTAATAAAAATTAGTTGATATTGTTGTTTTTCCCAAACTAAATTATACACTTTTTTGTTTTATAATATTTCTTACTGATCTAGGAATGTGTGTCTGGGGTTGGAAGATCTGCAGTATGTTTTCATGATTTCTTCACATGAGCTTTTCATTACATTGTTGAAAGATGAAGAACGAAAGCTACTTGTTGATCAGATGAGGAAGAGATCCCCTAGAGTAAATCTGTGCATTAAACCTGTAACTTCATTTTATGATATCCCAGGTTAGCTCTCTAGTCTGCCAGCTAAAATGTTGGCACATTTTGCCCCTCTTTTCAAATTAACATTGAAATATATTTGAGGATTCCCTCTTATTTGTTTTAGTTTATACTGTGTTGGTAATGAATGGAAATTTACCTTTCTTCTATAGTCAGATTTTTGTATAAACAGATAGGTGCTGGAACAGCTGAGCCCATTCATTGTTAATGAAAATTTAGGCTTAAATACATATAAGATTTTAGCTGGGGAAATAGACCAAGGTAACACTGCTGCTAATGTGTTCTCGGAGGTAAAAAACAAAAAGGGGGAGGTGACTGGTATGGGATGCTGGGACCAAAAAGAGACAGATTTTCATGCATTTCAGCCTATAACTCAGTGTTACTGTCTGCTGGCTAAACATTCAGCTTTGGCAGCATTGCCATTTTTGCCTTATTTTTTTGTGGTTTTTCTTCCATTTTTGCCCTATTTACAGATATAGGTGGAAAATACAGTGCTGTTCATTAATAAGAAACATAAGCGTCAAAACTTAATGTAGATGAGACATAAAATTCATTTGATTTAACAAGAAGCAGAATTTTAGCTGCTTTGATCCTCACTAGATTTAAATTGGTTGAATGTCCAGTTGTGAAGGAAAAGAATAACATTCACACAAAATGCTGGAAATGCATTAGTGTAGACTGTATCTGATAGCTGACCTGTAATTAGGGATTTTAATGACCATTTTTTGGTTCTCTAGGTAGGGAATGCCTCCTCCTTTCCTCTCCTATTACAAACCACACATTCTTAATGTTTATTACTCAAAATTAACATTTTATACATGGTTTTATTAACACATTATGTTCAAAAGTAGGAATCTATGTATATAAATTCTTTCCATATGCCTCACATAGTTCTTTCCATGAACTAATTATTGATTTTTACCTTTGTTTATATTTTCACTGTATTTTTAAACTGCATTCATTTATTAAATACAGATATAATACAAATATGTTGGGTTTTCTACACAAGGATTAAAGTTAATATGTAATCTATGTAATGTTGAATGGATCAGTTCTTAAGATGATAGCTGCTTTTAATTTATAGATGTACAAACATACACAGTTTCTCTAAATTGTCATTCTCATATTTATAGGTTTATGTATATCTTTGAATTAAATCACTATTGAAATAGAAATCTCTTTTTTCTTTCTTAGCCTCAGCAAGTGTCAACATTGGTCAGTTGGAGCATCAACTTATATTGTCAGTAGATCCCTGGAGGATTCGTCAGATTTTAATTGAATTACATGGTATGACTTCTGAGCGTCAGTTCTGGACAGTGTCTAATAAGGTAAGAAACCCTGTGTCAAGAATAAGTAAGAAAATTACCCTTGTTTTCTATTTTTCTGAGATGGGGTCTCAGTATATTGCTCATGCTGGGCTTAAACTCCTGGGCTCAAGTGATCCTCCTGCCTCAGCCTTCAGAATAGCTGGGACTGCTGGCATGTGCCACCATGCCTGGCTTACCCTTGTTTTCTCATGTCATTTAATAGAAGAGCTATTCCTTGACCTTTTTGATACTAAGGACCCCTTAACAATTTTAGGACCTTCACATGACCATAATTGCACTTTTAACATCAATTGACAGAGAGAAGAGAATATGTCAAAGATACTGTTAAATCAGTAACATCTAAAAATGACCTTGTATTCCATTTGTTGTCAAAAGTATGTACATGTATACTTTTGACAAAATACCTATTGCCAAATATACGTATAAATATATGTATAAAGCATATTATACCGTCTGTAGCTAATACTTGTTATGTGCTGTATTGGATATTTTTGGTTTTTTAATACCTGCTTGAGATCTGAAGCCTACAGCATGTAACTAATTCATTAAAACTTCTTTATAGAACATTTTTGGCTTTAAATGTTCTTTTGAAAACTCCCAGCTAATGTATTTACCTGTTTCTGAGTTTATCTGTTTTAAAGTTTTCCTGCATGGAAAATGCAAATAAAAATAGCTTTTAAAATACCATTTTAGTGGAACGTAGCTTAGAAATACCAGGGAAATAGTCTACAGATACAAGAGAAATTAAAGCAGTTTGGCAGCGCACCTGACTAACTGCATAGTCCTCCCCTGCTGAAGATGTAGTAAAAAAAAGCAGCCAGAAATTCATGTATAGCTTATACAATTTAAACATACAAGTAGAAATGGAAAATTGCTCTAAACATTGGCTGAGCTTTCTTAATATTGATGCTGTTTATTAGTGTTAATTCTTAAGATAAAGAAGTATAGCATAATAGTTATGAGAGGGGGTTCTGGGACTAACTGCCTGCCTGAGTTTGAATCTGAGCTTCATACTTACTATACTAGCTATATAACATAGAACAAGTTACTGTTATGTGCCTCAGTTTTCTCATTTGCAAAGTGAGGATAGTAGTACCTTCTTCATAGTTTTGTTGTGAGGATCACATGAGTTAGTACATATAAAACTCCTAGTTTTGGGTTTTTTTTTTTCCCCTATAGGTTATCTTTCAGAAAGTCCCAATCTGGAAACTGGCTCATTGTGACTATTTCATTTTGATCAGTTTCATTATGGCTGTCCTTTTCCTTTCTCTTTAAAAAGTGATCTATGAATGAATTTTTTACATGTGATTGAAGATTATTGAAAGATTCCTATCTATATTTGGCTTTCTCTATGTGTGTTTATGTACTTTATTTTTATTTCTTTTAGTGGGAAGTACCTTCTGTCTATAGTACTGTTATCCTGGGAATTAAAGACAGTTTAACAAGAGATTTGGTTTACATTCTCATGGCTAAAGGTTTGCACTGCAGTACTGTTAAGGTGGGTAAAGTATGCATCAAATGTTTGTTAAGAATGTGCTTTAATAATTTTAGTTGGAATCAGATCTTATGTTTTCTTTTTTTTTTTTTTTTTTTTTTTTTGAGACAGAGTCTTGCTCTGTTGCCCGGGCTAGAGTGAGTGCCATGGCGTCAGCCTAGCTCACAGCAACCTCAAACTCCTGGGCTCAAGCAATCCTTCTGCCTCAGCCTCCCGAGTAGCTGGGACTACAGGCATGCGCCACCATGCCCGGCTCATTTTTTCTATATATATTTTTAGTTGTCCATATAATTTCTTTCTATTTTTAGTAGAGACGGGGTCTCGCTCTTGCTCAGGCTAGTCTCGAACTCCTGACCTCGAGCGATCCACCCGCCTCGGCCTCCCAGAGTGCTAGGATTACAGGCGTGAGCCACCACGCCCGGCCCTTATGTTTTCTTGATCTTAAAATCATAGTCATGGGCCTAAAAGTTTATTTGAAAAGGTGTTTTGGTTTGTTTTTTTCCTTTACCCTTATAATTATACCAAAATGGTCTTGGACATATGGATACTGTTCTGTACCTTTTTAAAAATCTAGGGAACATAAAAAGATATTGTATTCTTTAGGATTCACTTAGTAAAAAGTGTATACTGAGATTCAAAAATAGAATCTCTTTTTTTTTTTTTTTTTTTGAGACAGAGTCTCGCTTTGTTGCCTGGGCTAGAGTGAGTGCCGTGGCGTCAGCCTAGCTCACAGCAACCTCAAACTCCTGGACTTAAGCGATCCTACTGCCTCAGCCTCCCGAGTAGCTGGGACTACAAGCATGCGCCACCATGCCTGGCTAATTTTTTGTGTGTATATATATATATATATATATATATATATATATTTTAGTTGGCCAGATAATTTCTTTCTATTTTTAGTAGAGGCGGGGTCTCGCTGTTGCTCAGGCTGGTCTCAAACTCCTGACCTCGAGAGATCCACCCGCCTCGGCCTCCCAGAGTGCTAGGATTACAGGCGTGAGCCACCACACCCGGCCAAAAAACAGAATCTCTTAAAATTATTTTGGGTACCGTATTTTACATAAGGAATTTACAATCTGTTTGGAAAATTGAGACATAAATAATAAGTTACATAAGGTAGTGTAATTGCACAGCTAATAGTACGAGAAGGTTAAAGACTACATAACCCTCAGACATAATTCCTGAGCTAAAACTGAGACTTAGTGAGTTAGCTAGATAAAGAAGAAAGTGAAAGACATTGAAGACAGAGGATAACAACATGAGGAAAAGCTCAAAGACAAGCAGTAGAATGGAAATACATGAGGGGATGGGAAGCAATCAGCTATTATTAGGGTGTCATTTGTTATGTGAAGTGAGGCAGGTGATAAGGCTAGGTGGGGAGGCAAGGCCCAGAATATAAAGACTCCTGGGAGCTTTGTTAAGGAGGTTGGCAGTCTGGACCAGCAGTCTCCTGGCTGAATTACACAGCTAGAAGTCCAAGATGGAGACACTGTCGTTTTAAGAGAAGCAGTTCGTAGCTTCCCAACTTCTCTTTGTATTCTTTCCTAAAATTGATGTGCCTGAAAGCACTCCTGCAGTGCCCATGTCATATCAGTTTCTCATTCCCTCCCCTTTTCACAATTGTCCTTTTCCTCATGACTTAAAGAAAAAGTGATGGAAGGCACACTATAGCTTTATAGTAAGTTTTAAAATCAAGTGGCGTAAATCCTCCAGTTTTTTGTACTTGAAAATCATTTTGGCTATTGTAGGTCTTTTACTTTTTCATATAAACTTTAGAATCAGGTTTTTAATGGCTGCAAAAGAGCCTGCTGGGGTTTTGATTCAGATTGCAATGAATTTGTAAATCAGTTTGGGGAGAATTGATATCTTAACACTATTGACTCTTTCAACTCATGAGCATAATATATCTTTATGTCTTTAATCTCATGTTTTGTAATTTTCAGCCTACAAATCTTCACATATTTTGTTAGGTTTATCCTTAAATACATTAATGTTTTAAAAAACAGAAACAAAGTATAATTCTTTATTCAAAAGTCAGTATTTTCACTACACCAGGAATAATATCCCTTGCATCTTCTTCAACTTATGCAAAAAAAAATTTCTCATTTAAAAATTTACATAGGGAAATACTTTTACAAAACTGTTTTAAGAGGGAAGCAAGCAGAGAATTTTTTTTTTTTTGAAACATAATCTCACCACTCTGTCAGTGGTGTCATCATAGCTCACTGCAATCTCGACCTTCGGGGTTCAGGTGATTTTTCTGCCTCAGCCTCCTGGGTAGCTGGTACTACAGGTGCACACCACAATGCCCAGCTAGTTTATTTTTTATAAAGACAGGGTCTTGCTATGTTGCTCAGGCTGGTCTTGAACTCCTGGCCTCAAGTGATCCTCCCACTTAAGCCTTCCAAAGTGCTAGGATTACAGGCATGAGCCCCCATGCCCAGGCTAAAGAATCTTTTGAAGACAGTGCTTTAGACCAGTGGTTTTCAAGGTATAGTCCCCACACCAGCAGCATCTGTGACATTTGGGAACTTGTTAGAAATGTAATTGTTGGCCTCTGCCTTGGACCTACTGAATCAGAAACTCTGGGGATGAGACCCAGTATCCTTTTTAATGAGCTCTCCAAGTAATTCTGATGCATGCTGAAGTTTGAGAACTTCTCTAGACCAACACTATCCAGTAGAAATATAGCGTGAGTCATGTATGTGATTTATAATTTTTTAGTAGCCACATTTTTAGAAGTACAAATACAGCGAAGTCCATTTTAATGATATATTTTATTTAACTCAATATATCTAAACTATGACTTCAACATATAATCAATATAAAAATTGAGATATTTTGCATTTTTGAAATGTGTGTGCTAATCCAGTGAGTATTTTATACTTAACAGCACCTCTCAGTTTGGACTGGTCACATTTCACATGCTCAATGGCCGCATGTTGCTACTGGCTGCCATGTGGGATGGCACATTACTAGATAATTGTAAGCCATTGAAAAGTTTTATGGGGGAATGTAGTTGGCAGCTCTTCTCTTTCCACACCTAAAATAACATTTATTGTGCACACAGACTATTCTGCAATTTCATATACACTTGTTGATTTATTCACAAAAAATTGTTTGAAAGGTGCTATCAGTATTATAGGTTAGAAATCAGAGACTGAAAGATACTAAATTGTCCAAGGTCACATAACTAGTAAGTGGCACAAGTGTTAGAGGGGTTAAAGAGAAGAGAGCATATCAGAGAAATATTTAGGCGGTACAGTCTAGAAATGATTGGAAACTGATTTGATGTGGAAGGCAAGATGGAGAAAAGAATCAAGAATGATGCCCAAGTTTCTTGTTTGGGCATCAGAGAATGGATGACACTGTCAGCAAGTGAACGTGCAGAAAAACATTTTTGAAGAGCGGATTAGGAGTTCATTTTTATAATATTGAAATTTGAGGCTATAACTGGAAACATGAGCCTGAAGCTTGGGAATGGTCTGGACTGGAGTTACAGATTTGGGAATCATCAGAGATTACCCAGGAAGAGTATTTACAGAGAATGGGACCCTGGGGAATGTCAACACGGGGTCCAAGAAAGAATGGTGTGATGGGTATGAGGACCAGACAAATGTGAAGCCAAGGGAAAGGAGAATTGTCAAGGAAAAGGCAGTGCCTAGCACTGAGTTTCACCCCTTAATTCCAGTAAGATAGTGGAACAGTGTTTAGTAGATTGGACAAGTGGGAAGATCTTTGGTTTGTGAGAGCTGTTTCTTTGTGGTGGTGGGGATAGAAGCCACATTGTTGGAATGAATGAGGCATGTGGAGAGAGATAATGAGCGAAGACTAGTCTTTGGAAAAGTTAGAGTGAGATGGGTAGGAAAGGATTTCGATCGTAGCTGATTTGATTTGTTTATTAGCCAATTACATGGGCTAATAGGGTGGAGTGTGCTAAGATTTTGGAATATGAAACCTGTTGAAGGTGGAGAAGAGTGCTTGTAATAGAATTTTATACCTGTATAATACAGAAGTCTTTGTCATTTTATAATTTTTGTAAAACTTGTTTAAGAATATAGTTTATATTTTATATTTATTATTGGATTTTTTACATTACAAAAGAAATATTAATTGGAATAAATCAACAACACAGGGATGATAAAGAAAAAGATAATCTAGCTTTATGCCTTGGGATGAGCGATGTTAACCATTTAAATTAATCCTTCTCCTCTTTGCTCTGTATTCATAAAGGCACACAGTTTTTGACTCCACAGGAAAAGTGACCCAGGCTTTTCTGTTATTTCTTGTTATAGGATTTTTCCCATGCTAAACAGCTGTTTGCTGCTTGTTTGGAGTTGGTAACAGAGTTCTCACCAAAACTTCGTCAAGTCATGCTGAATGAGATGTTGCTTTTGGATATTCATACACATGAAGCTGGAACGGGGCAGTCAGGAGAGAGACCTCCCTCTGATCTTATTAGTAGGGTACGAGGATATCTGGAAATGAGGCTTCCTGGTAAGACTGTTTCACAAAGACAGATTTCAGAAATTCAGTATTCAAATAATTACGGGGGAAAAAATCTTAAAACTTACTTGACTTTAACCGTCTTTAAAAAAGTTATTTCTCTCCTAAAACAGTTGGGTTTGTAGTTCACTGGAAAATATTGTGAAAAATGGGGGAAATTGTTCATTTCCTAGGATTTCCATAACAGTACCACAAACTGGGTGACTTAAACAACAGAAATGTATTCTCTCACAGTTCTGAAAGCTAGATATCTGAGTTCAGGGTAGTTTGCAGGGCCATGCTCCCTCCAGAGACTCCAGGGAACAGTCCATCCTGGCTTCTTCTTAGCTTCTGGTGGCCCCTGACAGTCTTTGGCGTTCCTTGGCTTTGTAGCTGCGTTGCTCCAGGCTCTGCCTCTGTCTTCACGTGGCATTCTCCTTTATGTGTGTCCGTGCTGTTTCTCTTGTTGTGAAGACACCAGTCCTTGGATTTAGGGTCTGTCCTAATCCAGTGTGACCTCATCTTAAATACGTCTGCAAAGACCCTGTTTCCAAATAAGGTCACATTGTGAGGTTCCAGGTGGGCATGAATTTTGGGGGGACACTTCAACACACAAGTCTGAGTAGTTTTTTTTCTTATTATTTAAAATTATTTCTGGTATAGTACATATTTGTTGAACAAGTAAATGACTTGTCTCTTATGAGTTACATTTTAATCAGAAAAAAATTATTAAAAAGGATAAATAACTCAGATTTGTTACAGTTTTTTAAATATAGTTTACCTATTTCTTTGCTATAAATGTGCTAGAAGTTTATACCACAGCATTTTGTACTTGTTTTATTCGTGTGACTATTATCTGCTCGTTTCAGTTATAAATTTCTGGAGATTAGGTATCTAAAGACTTTCATAGTAGCGTGTTGGGCCCCTAAAAGGATAAAGAAATTTTGTTGATTAATAGTGGAGACCTTGTAGTCTATTGTTGGGAAATGTTAAACTTTATAGAAATAAGTATTAAATGTTAGTATTTTTCTATTTTTTTATCTGTAGCTGTTGGTTCTTTTATTCAGTTGAAATCTGAGCAGATATTTGCTTTGTTCCCATTTTAATGTTGTGAAGGTAATTCCAGCTATTTGCTTTGCTTTTTAGATATTCCTCTTCGTCAGGTTATAGCCGAGGAGTGTGTTGCTTTTATGTTAAACTGGAGGGAAAATGAATACCTTACACTGCAAGTTCCTGCACTTTTGCTTCAGAGTAATCCATATGTAAAGGTAATTCATGTTTAATGTAAATAAAAGGATTACTAAAATGGTATTATACCTGTTTCTTTAGATTTACGTTACTTTGAGCACTTGTCTAATTTCTATGATATAGTGTAAGATTGGACAAATGCTTATTGGTTTATAGTTAAAAATATAATTGTTGATAAGTTATACACTTGATTTTGCTCTCGCTGTGTAGGATTCGTAAGAATACAGTTACAAATTATTTAGTTAACAGACGGCACTTTGGTGTAATTCTAAGGTAGTGAGAGGTTAGTCAACTTTTCTTGCTATGGTGGCTGTGATCAAACTCCGGGACTGATGGGAACCATCAGGAATGTGCTTCTACCCATTTTCCATTTGAACACCTTGCCCTTCTTTAGAACCTATTTACTGCTCTAAGTTTGATATGTCTGAATCTAGAGCATGTTTATTAATGAACTAATAACATGTTTGCTGTTAGTAATTATACCCATATGAAAGAATTCATTCAGTAAATTGATAGTAAGTTGTTTATTTCATCTCCCTTAATTATATCTGTCCTCTGCAACATAAAATGCTTTTGAGTGCAGAAAATATCAAAACTAAACAGAAACTGGAGGTTTTTCCTAAAATTATGTCTTTCATGTGTTAATATTATATATACCCTGAATAAGTAGTGGGCTTTTCTTTCTTTCTGGTCTTGTAGTTAAGAAACCAAAATAAAACATTTAGTGACTTAACATTTTTACCAGCACCTCTCCCCCTCTTTGGGGAACATTTATTACTTCAAATTTCCTAATTCTTTAATTCTTATCTGCCCCAATTTGTCTTTAATACATAGTCCTTTAAGTCCATGCTTATCTGGAAAACTCTTGGTAGACTATACCACTTTTTCACATTTGTCTTTGGTTATTTGTCTGTTCCTTCATGTTTCATGTATGTCCTTTTAAAAACTGAACTCTGGCCGGGCGCGGTGGCTCACGCCTGTAATCCTAGCACTCTGGGAGGCCGAGGTGGGCGGATCGTTTGAGCTCAGAAGTTCGAGACCAGCCTGAGCAAGAGCGAGACCCCATCTCTACTAAAAATAGAAAGAAATTATATGGACAGCTAAAAATATATATAGAAAAAAAATTAGCCGGGCATGGTGGTGCATGCCTGTAGTCCTAGCTATTCGGGAGGCTGAGACAGGAGGATCGCTTGAGCTCAGGAGTTTGAGGTTGCTGTGAGCTAGGCTGACGCCACGGCACTCACTCTAGCCTGGGCAACAGAGTGAGACTCTGTCTCAAAAAAAAAAAAAAAAAAAAAAAAAAAACTGAACTCATTTCATTTTAACCCTTTGAAGATGTATTGATTTCTTTAGTTTCTTTCCACCCTCCTTTTTGTCTTTACATTTGTTCATAAAAATTATTCTCATACTTGAATCATCCTTTTCTTTGGAATTTCAGACATTGAATCTTATTTATCTCTTCAGTAAACTTTCTGGGATATGAGTTCCTAATATCTAGGATGCTTGTCTGATTATGCCTTTAATAAACTCTCAGATGAGAGAACCATTTTGCTCCGAGGTTATTATCATTTGCACTTAGAATTGTAGCGTGTTGCTCAGCTTTAAGTCAGTGCAGTAGTTCCCTGCTTTGCTTCCCCAGCAGTGAATTCTGTGGAGCTGTGCACCAGCAGAGATGGGCACGTTTGTGTATTGAATGCTCGAGGCTCTGCAGTGTGTAAGGACACAGGAAATCCTGTTGTAGGTCGCCTAACTCTAGGCGAGGTTATCTCACTGCTCTCTGCAGTCCCCCTGACCTGGCCCACAAGGAGGAAGGGTGGGTGGTGACCTTGCTAAAGAGTAGTCACTGAGGCATCTCATCATGTCATCTGGTGGTTAGGGTTTTGTGTACTGCCTTCCATAATTGGCCCCTTTCTCCTTTGTTAACGTCAAGGAAAAAGGAATCATAGAAGTCAAGAGTAAGGGGTTGTGTTTTGAAAATAATAATAATTTGGAGCAGTTTCAAAACTTCTTATTCGGTGGGAAATATGCATATATGTAAGTGTCGGGAAAAGTCTGAAAGGATATGAATAGACATGATCTCTGGGTAGTGGAATATTAGGTGAGTTTAGTCAGTTTTATTTTGTATTCTGTTACATATTTTCTTATTTATTTGAGTATAAACTACATAATCACAAAAAGGAATGGAAAAACATTAAGTACATGACTAAAATACACCTTTTGAAATAATACACAACTGTCTAGTCTGCACCTTGTATCAGAGTGGAAAGGGCATAGGATTTGTAGGCACTTGGATTATAAAAGTCTAGCCAGTAGGAGGAGGAGGAGTTGTGATAGTAGTAACAATGCGGGATAAAAACCCAAGCTTTTAATACGGCCTATAAGGCCTTTTAAGGTGTGAGTACTTCTCTTCCTCCAGGTGCACCTCCCCTGCTCCTTGTCATTGCCAGCTCTGTGCTGGCATCACCAGGGCGCTTTTCTCATGCCCCTGTGCTTTGGTACATACGTTTTGTTCTGTCATCTAGGTAAGATGTCCCACTTCTGCCTGTTTGGGTGATTTCTTTGATGCTTTCCCAAATTCCTTTCTCTGTAAATGAGTAAATCACTTTCTCCTCTTGCTACCTTTGTACTGTGATAATGGTCCTGCCACAGTTGTACTGTTGACGTATTTCTTTTGTTGTGTTAATACTGTACAATAGATTATTTTTTCACCTGTCTTCCCTATAGGATGGTGAGCTTCCTGAGGGCGGTTTATTTTTATATTCTCCTGCTTTCCATCATGCCAGCATATATAGTAGGTGCTCAAGAATGTTTGTGGAATTAATTGATTTGGGGCCTAAGACCTCTGAAAATTCTTTTAATTAAATTTACTTAATAAATTTAGTGACCATCAACTAAGCATATGATCCCTGACAACAGAAAATGAATTTGAGATAAGGAGCTACAATAGCCCTGGCATTGTACTGTGTAGGAAATAGCTGCATATATCGCAATCCCAGTTGTTGGGGAAGAATGTATCAGGTGGCATGAAGGGCGAAATGATCCTGCTAGACTGGATCCTCAGTGCCCGTTCACGTAGCATAGGAAGGGTTTTCATGTCATCCTTACTAGCTTTTTCTGCAACCAAACTATTTTTAATTTTCTTAGGTTTGTAATCATGGAGTTGTGGTTGTGGAGAATGTCCTTGTTCTTAGAAGATGTATATTGAAGTATTGAGGGGAGAAATGACATTCTGTAACTTACTTTAATGTAGTTTAACAAAACTATATAATGTATTATAAACAGATACGTAAAGCAAACATGACAATATTCACAATGTGTAAGGTATTGATTGAACTAGTGTTTTGATTTTTTTTTTTTTTTTGAGACAGAGTCTCACTCTGTTGCCCGGGCTAGAGTGAGTGCTGTGGCGTCAGCCTTGCTCACAGCAACCTCAAACTCCTGGGCTTAAGCGATCCTCCTGCCTCAGCCTCCCTAGTCACTGGGACTACAGGCATGCGCCACCATGCCCGGCTAATTTTTTGTATATATATATTTTAGTTGTCCATATAATTTCTTTCTATTTTTAGTAGAGACGGGGTCTCACTCTTGCTCAGGCTGGTCTCGAACTCCTGACCTTGAGCGATCCACCTGCCTTGGCCTCCCAGAGTGCTAGGATTACAGGTGTGAGCCACCGCGCCCGGCCTTGATTTTTTTTTGTTTGAGATTTTTCATAACAAAATATGGGGGAAAATGATTTTTATCTTTGTCACAATCCTGCCTCCTTCTTAAAGAAGCCCCCTTAGATGGTGGGGACCTTAAAACTTTCTAGGTCCATTTCATTGGGAACTGGGGTTTTCTGATGGACTTGAAATCATCCTTACTGTAATCTCTCCTTTCTTAATTCTACCTCTTCATATTAGCAGTAGCTCCATCCTCAGTTTCTACCAATTTAAAGAAAAGTTGCTTTAAATTTTGTTTCCTTATTCTGCCAACTTCAATTTCCTTACTCCTTTCCTTATTTTTTTAATGATTAAAAACAACACGTGTGTTGTGTGTGTGAAACCCAAGCACTATTTTAATCTCACCTCTGTCACAGTTAACACGTACTGTATGCCTTCTGTTACCTGTTTTTTGTTTTTTGTTTTTTGTTTTTTTTTTGGTAAAATGATGTCGTATTACCTATACTGAGCAACGTGGGTTTTTTTTTTTTTTTTTTTCCCACTTAAATCATATGTCTCATTGTCTCGTTTTTGTTGTCATTAGACTATGCTTGTTTTTGTTAGCAGTAGACTATCATTGTTCAGAAATGATGACGTTTATATGATAGAACGAGAGAATCTTCTTTCTCAAACAGATTCAGATCCGTCAGTAAACAGTGAGCCGTGGATTCCTTAGAGGTTGTACTGAATGCACAGCATAAGATAACTGTGCTTGGTATGTTTGGGCAGTCACCCATCTTTCCTCAGGGTGCCTTAATGATAGAACTATCATGTGTGACATTACAGATTATCTTTTGTGTATTGTGTTTGTTTTTCATATTATAGCTTGGACAACTTTTAGCAGCTACATGTAAAGAACTTCCAGGTCCTAAAGAAAGCAGACGGACTGCTAAAGACCTTTGGGAAGTTGTTGTTCAAATCTGCAGTGTGTCCAGTCAGCACAAACGAGGAAATGATGGCAGAGTTAGTTTAATAAAGCAGAGGGAGTCTACATTAGGTATAATGTATCGGTATGTATTGCTATGGTTTTATCAGTTACATTTTTTGAGTTCTTTTATTTATAGCAGTTGCACTATTTCAAGAATGTCATCCTTTATCCTGTGTATTGTAAAGGTGAACAATCTTAAGAATTCTGTGATGCTTGTCTCTGATGGACCTGTCTGCCATGGCCACCTTTGGAAATACTTTTTATTTCTACGTTATTTTAGGAGACTATCTATTAATCATTTAATATAATCAACTATAATTCAAAATCAACAGTGTTTTAAGGTTGGATAGTATTGCAGACTTCACATGTGATTAAAACTGGGAAAAAATGTTAGTATGGCAATAGAATATTATATATACTCCTTTTCGTACTTGCAGAATTAGAACATTAGGGATAAACCTTCACCTATAATTTACTTTCTTCATTTTATTTTTAATTTCTGATATTAAATGTGTATTCAAAAATTTTTGTGTTTTATAGGAGTGAACTGCTTTCTTTTATCAAAAAATTGCGGGTAAGTTTTATTTAAAATTATTCTAATTGGTGTTGCTGATTTTTGTGGAATATGACTAAAAAATCTTGAGTGCTTCAAATGCTGATTAAATTATCAAAGTGACCTGTTAATGTGCTTATCTTCAGTGAACATTATTGGCGTGGGGAGGCGGGGGTGGGGAAGGACACAAAATCTGAATGCAGAAATTTATTTTGCATGTACCTTACCTTGTTTTAGTAAACATCAGCCAGGTGTTTTGTTTTGTTTTGTTTTTGTTTTGTTTTGTTTTGTTTGAGACAGAGTCTCACTCTTTTGCCTGGGCTGGAGTGCCGTGGCGTCAGCCTAGCTCACAGCAACCTCAAACTCCTGGGCTCAAGCGATCCTACTGCCTCAGCCTCCCGAGTAGCTGGGACTACAGGCATGTGCCACCATGCCCGGCTAATTTTTTCTATATATATTTTTTTTAGCTGTCCAAATCATTGCTTTCTATTTTTAGTAGAGACAGGGTCTTGCTCTTGCTCAGGCTGATCTCGAACTCCTGACCTCAGAGCAATCCTCCCGCCTCAGCCTCCCAGAGTGCTAGGATTACAGGCGTGAGCCACCGTGCCTGGCCCAGCCAGGTGTTTTTTAAATTGTAAAGAAGTCTTCATAATAGGGCTAATGTATGAAGCCTGGCTTTAATTTTTCCTTAGTAGGATTAATGTCATATTTATTTACTGGACTTATTTAACCTAGGTTTCATCCTTTAAATATTATTTTAAGGAATAAAAAGTCAAAATTTTTTGGAGGTAGCTGGAAGTACTAACTGGAAAGAGATCTAGTTGCTCAATTTCAAAAGTCATGTGAAGAGTTGAGCTTGGAGATAGCACAATAAGCCAGGAATCTAAATATGGTACTTTTAATGTAAATTATGCACTGTGATTTATTTTTCATGAGATTAAAAATAAAGTTGATCTTTAGTATGCTCTAAACTAAATAAAGCAAATGGTAAATTTTAAAAAGGTAAGGGTCTTTTGAAAGAAAATACTTGGTGTCTCTGAGGTTGATAGGAGAAATGTTAAAATATATATACAATGTGTATACACACTATTTAAAGATTCTGTGTTTTCTTGCTCATAGGAACCATTGGTTTTGAGTATTATTTTGTCACTCTTTGTGAAACTTCATAATGTTCGGGTCAGTATTTCATAATTTCACTTAAAGTATTTAAAAAATATTTGAAAGAAATTTCTTTTAAAATCACACTTTCTTTTTCTTTTTTAAGGAGGACATTGTGAATGATATTACAGCTGAACACATATCTATCTGGCCATCTTCCATTCCCAAGTAGGTAGTAGTATAGCTTCCATTTATTATGTATGTAGAAACCATCCTGACTAGTATAGATACCCTTAGATAGTTTGATAAAAAGGCCACAAATCTTTGGGTTTCTCTGTCACAATAGTTATCTTCCTAAAAATTATGAATAAGGTATAACTCTTTTTGACAAGGTCTCTATTGCCTGGGCTAGAGTGCAGTGGCATCATCACAGCTCACAGCAACCTCAAACTCCTAAGCTCAGGCAATCCTGCCTCAGCCTCCCAAGTAGCTGGTACTATAGGTGCACACCACCATGGCTGGCTAATTTTTTAATATTTTGCAGAGATGAGGTCTTGCTATGTTGCCCAGGCTGGTCTCGAACTCCTGGGTTCAAGCAACCCTCCTGCTTGGCCTTCCCAAAATGGTAGGATTACAGGTGTGAGCCACTATGCCTGGTTGGTAAGTTTTAAGTAGCAACTAAAGTATGTGAGCCCTAGAGAGAACAGAAGATCTAAGTGGTCCCGATTAATTGTCACTGAGTAGAATTTGAAAATTGAGGCTAATGAAAGAATGACTTTCTGGCTGGGCATGGTGGTGTACATGTGTAGTCCCACCTACTCGGGAGATTAAGGCAGGAGGATCACTTGAGCCTAGGAGTTTAAATCCAGCCTGGGCAACATAGTGACATCCCATCTCTTAGAAAAAATGACTCTATCAGCTTTCCAGTGTCTTGTCTTTTATAAATATCTATTGGGAAATTTGTATCTGTTTTTTCGTAATTCCTTGTAGGTTTTTTCTATTATAAGACTGTGATTATCAAAGGTTCCCAACTCCTTTTGTTTTCATCACCTGAGAATCACAATAAGATGATGGGGGAATTTTTTTAGGGGAGAAAAAAGGTGTTCATTTACTGGAAGAAGAAACTATTTACATTTTTCTTTTCCTACACATAGTAACTTGTCATATAGGAGAATCTGCTTGATTCCATACAAAAGTTTTTCCTTCTTGCTCTTCCTCCCAGTTTTTTTACTTTTGTGTTTAAAAGGCAGGTTCAGGCTTTATTTTATTGCTCTTAAGTGGCATCTTTGAAGAAGAAAAGATTTTAATAGGTAGGCAAGCAGATAATAGAATATTAATAAGAGTGAGTAATTTGCTTCCGTCTCAGTCTTGGAGATTGGAAGCAGCTCTGTGTCTCATATGGGGATTTGGAGGGTCAAGGTGTGTGGGTGACCTTGCCCTCCACTTACTGAGTCTTGTTTCCCAAAGGAGCACATGCTTCGTGAAGCAAATGTGCATGCTTCACAGCATTTTAACTGTAGGCTCCATCATAATGTGTTTCTAATTTTTATATAAATTTGTTATATTAGATAGCAATCCAAGAATCAGCTATAGATGATTTTGCCTTTTTAATTGGTGATTTCAGCAGTTGTATTTGTTACCGCTTTGGCCTAAATGTAGAGTGTAATGATTGATTTCCAGTGTGTTTTTATAAATGAGGCAAAAGAATGGTAGGGACTCCTGGCCAGCCTGGAAGGGTTTGAGTTCCAGCCACTTACCAGGTATATGACCTTGGGTAAGTTGCTTTCTGTGCTAGTTTCCTCATTTCTAAAATGGGTTTAAAAGTAGTAGAACCTTCCTCAGAATTGTGAAGATTAAATAAGTTAATACATTTTGTAAGCTAGATATTTAGGACTGGTATGTAGTAGGCTTAACTATTATCTTCATGATAAAAATACTTTAAATTGACCCAGAGAAAATAAAATGTGACTAAATTTTTGACCAGAAAACGTAAAAGCAGGAGTCTTAATTGATTCTAAGAGTAGTATTCTAAGAACAGTGAAATGATGCTGGATTAAGTATTACTATTTTAAAGCCAGCTGTTTGATATATAGGTAGAATTCTTAGACTAGTAACATTCTGTAAATGTCTGTAAAATATAATCATAAACCAATTTAACTCATTTAGTTGTAAGTAAATAATTGGATATTTGCTAATAATCCCACAAATCCTTTCCCAGTGTTCTGGGCATAGTCGTGAGTTCTGGTAAAATCTAACCCCTTAGGGCAGCAGAAGTACTTTGTCCAAGTTCACCTCGTAAATGATAGAGCCATGACTTGAACCTCATGTGTCTCTGATTCAGAGCCTGTGTTCTGTACCACTATGCTTTGCTGCTTTAAGGAGGTAGCAGCAATCAGCTTTGTTTTTTGGGTGCTGCCCTGGATTTTATCCTCCCAGTTCCATCTTCTAATTCTTTACCTCTAGACGTCTGCATTTAACCAGCCTCAGAGCAGCTGGCCTCATTCCCTGCCCTTTTCTTGACTCTGTTGCTACTTAGTGCACTTATGTGGTATACTTGCCACATTTAGCCTCTCACCCTATTAGGGCCTGCGAAACATCTAATCCAGGGGAGTCCGTTACTCTTACAAGAAGATAGAAGGTAGATTTAAGGCCACATAGCAGTATTGTTAGTGTTTGAGCCCTTGTTTTTAGTGGCTTCTACCAGAAAATAGAACTTAAAAATCATTTGGGGACATCTTATGAGTTTCTCTCTTTTCTTTTGTTGCCTGTAAATTGTGCTAAAAGCAGAAATAAAGTGTTTTATCTTAACACTGTTATATGCTTTAAACATTTGTAAAAGATGTAAAGATACTTTTTTGTTGTGGTCTAGCCTACCTTTAGTATTTTGTAAACAAGGAAACAAAAATCAGATTGTTTTCAACCCCTAATAAAAACTTGGCATATCACACTTTCTCAGACTTAGTCGTTTTGATAGTTCTTATATATTTACTCCTATGTAATAATTATCATTGTATTTATGTTCACTTAAATTTTGGCTGAGTCTTTTTGTTTTTAATAAACATACGTATGGAATTTGAAGTTGACTTTTAAAATCAAGATTAATGTTAAGTGTCTTTCCTTTAGCCTCCAGTCTGTGGACTTCGAAGCAGTGGCAATCACAGTGAAGGAGCTTGTTCGGTATACACTAAGTATAAATCCAAACAACCATTCCTGGTTAATTATTCAGGCAGACATATATTTTGGTAAGTGAGATGTTTGGTTGCTAGTATATATATTACACATTTTATTACAGTACTATATTAAACTTTATTAAGTTTTGTCCTTGAGATTTGCTCTTCTTGGTAAAATTAAGGCAGTAAAACTATAATTGTCTTACACATTTTTTGGTATAGAACCTTTGGTTCAGATGCTTTTAATTTTATGTTGGCTACCTTTTTTGTGTTTTTAAAATACTGAATAATTTTTCATCTAATAAATTGGTAAAACATTCACGTTTTGTTTGCAAAGTTGCTATTTAAAGATTTTAAAATCTCTCCAGGTATTCTTAATAATTATTTGTATTCTTGGAGATAGATTCCTAATCCCCTCCCTCCACTACCCCCCCCCCACTATGTGTGATAGGATTTCCCAACTTGATATGAAATTTTCAGTATTTCTATTACTGTACAGATCAAATAAGATTTCTGATTGATATTGTTTTAGGATCAGGTTTTTAGGAGTTGATTTTTGTTTTAAACGGAAACTTCAAATAAAGGTAGAAGGAATAGTGTAATGAACCCCAGTGTATCTACTACCTAGCTTTAACAAATTAACCCACAGCCAATCTTGTTTCATCTGTACCCTTACCTATATCATTTTACTCTACTCCAGATTGTTTTGAAGCAAATACTGATTTATTTATTTATTTATTTTTTTTGAGACAGAGTCTCACTCTGTTGCCCAGGCTAGAGTGAGTGCCGTGGCGTCAGCCTAGCTCACAGCAACCTCAAACTCCTGAGCTCAAGGGATCCTCCTGTCTCAGCCTCCCGAGTAGCTGGGACTACAGGCATGCGCCACCATGCCCGGCTAATTTTTTCTATATATATATTTTTTAGCTGTCCATATAATTTCTTTCTATTTTTAGTAGAGATGGGGTCTCGCGCTTGCTCAGGCTGGTCTCGAACTCCTGAGCTCCAACGATCCGCCCACCTCGGCCTCCCAGAGTGCTAGGATTACAGGCGTGAGCCACCGCGCCCGGCCGCAAATACTGATTTTAATGCTTATTTTCACCCCTGCCCCTCCAAAGAATTTATCAAGTTCTTAATATCTATTTTCAGAATAGATATACTGATTCTGAACTACCTTAGAAAATTAGGATATGTTTCCAGTTTGAACATTTGGGAAATAAATACCTCCGAGTACTAAATTCTATACTAGTAAATTTTGTGAGAAATCTGAGCTAAATTTTTGGCTAATCGGTTTTAGGAGGCAGAAAATCTATCATGTCTTTAATGTGGTTAAAAAATATAAGGGCAGTTTTTCTCAGTGTTGTCCTGCATAAGTATAAAATTTTATTCCTGGAACTATGGTTTGAATTTTCTTTTGTCAACTCATGACGTTTATACCTGACTCTTCACAAAAGAGGCCCTGTTTTTCCAACTGTTATATCTAATGATACATAATGCTTTATCTCTGTTTTCTACTTCAGCAACAAATCAGTATTCGGCAGCTCTTCACTACTACCTCCAGGCAGGAGCTGTGTGTTCTGATTTCTTTAATAAGGCTGTACCCCCTGATGTTTACACAGACCAGGTAAATTGCTCTGTGGGCTTGCTTTCTTCTTGCTTACCTGTACGTGTTCTTCCTGGGCCCCCTTTTGGCTGAACTTACTCATTTCCATTTATGCGATGATAACATCCAAGTTCATGGCTCTAGACCAGATTGCTGTCCCTATTTCGAGTGATTTCCCAAAAACACCTCAAATTCTACCCATCCAAAACTGATTTCGGTATCTTACTTTACCATAAAGTAATGAATTTCTGATACTCCTAATAAAGTCACTTGCCCTTCCAAAAAAAAGAAACCTCAAAATTCCAAAATACCCACACTCAACCATTTGAGTTGTCTAAGTCCAAATCCTGAGCATCATCCTTGGCTCTTTTCCCCACCAACATCTGTGTAGTTCTCAAATCATATGGATTTTATCTCCTAAATCTCTAGTTCTTTTTTCTAATTTTTGGGGCATATATTTATGGCATACAAAGTGATGTTTTGATAGACATCTACATAGTAAAATGATTATTATAGTCAAACACATCTATCACCTTCCATACTTACCTTTTTTTTGATGATAAGAGCACTTAAAATCTAATCTCAGCAAATTTTTCGTATATAATACAGTATTATAAACTGTAGTCCTCATGCTGTATATTCGAGCTCTAGACTTATTCTACCTAATTGCAAATTTGTGGCCTTTGACCTACTTCTCCCCATTTCCTCCCCCTCCACGTGGCCCTGGTATCAAGTTTTGTTCATTTTCTTTTGATATGCATTGTTATTTCCTCTGATTTAGGCTACCAGTATCATAACTTAACCAATGGCATTTTCTTAGTACTTAAAATAAATGGCTCTTGAAATAAGATTTAAAATTTATTAGGTTTTTAAGGTTAATTTTATTTTTTATAGCCCGCTTAGGTGCATGGTAACATTGAGTGGAAAGTACAGAATTCCCGTATCCGTTCCCCCCTGCTTCCCCCTCTGTGGACATTCTGTACCAGAGCGGTTCAATTCATTTGTTACAATTGTTACTAGTTTTTGAAAATAATCAGAATTTTGTTTTTGTAGGTAATAAAACGAATGATAAAGTGTTGTTCTTTGCTGAATTGCCACACACAGGTTAGTTTATATTATGATGTTGGTTTATTTTCACATATATTTGAGTTTATAATATATAAAGCATTGGACTGGAAAGTAGCTTTTATTTTCCATATCAAAGTTATTTAAATTTATGGTGTTTAAGAGTTTGGCATATTCTTTAAATTCTTAGTAGTTTATAGGGTTTCAACTAAAATGAAAGTATGAATTAGAAAACATTGACCTTTAAATCTCCTAAATGGAAAAAAGTATTTTGAAGTATTTTTTTTTTATATTTAAGATTAGATATGTACAGTAGTCATTAGGGAAATGCAAATCAAAACCACAATGACATACCACTTCATGCCCACTAGAATGGCTATAATCAAAGGAAATCTAATAACAAGTGTTGGTGAGGATATGGAAAAATTGGAACCCTCATATGTTGCTGGTAGGAATCTAAAATGGTGCAGCCTTGGGAAAATAGTTTGGCAGTTCCTCGAAAAGCGAAACGTAGAAATTACCATATGACTCAGCAGTTCTATTCCTAGGTATATACCCAAGAGAATTGAAATCATATGTCCACAGAAAAAGTTGTACATGAATGTTCATAGCAGCATTATTTATAATAGCCAAAAAGTAGAAACAACCCTAATGTCCATCAAATGATGAATGGCCAAATAAAATGTGGTCTATCCATACAATGAAATATTATTTAGCCATCAAAAGGAATGAATTACTGACACATGCTACAACATGGATAAACTTTAAAAGATTATGCTAAGTGAAAGAAGCTAGACACAGAAGGCCACATATTGTATGATTCCATTCATATGAAATGTCCAGAATAGGCAAATCTATAGAGACAGAAAGTAAATTAGTGGTTACCAGAGGCTTAAGGGGAGAGGGAGGGAAGAGTGCTAATGGGTATGAGTTTTTTGGGGGGCGGGTTAATACTGAAAATGTTTTGGAATTAGATAGTGGTGATGGTTGTACAACTTTGTGAATAATACTAAAGACCACTGGATTGTGTACTTTAAAAGGGTCATTTTTGTGGTATATGAGTTAATAAATATGAAGAATATTTTTTATAGAGATGAATTTTGTGACCTAATTGAAATAGATGTTTTCTATCTTAAGTAGACTGGCAGCCTAAATTTTGCCAAAATGAGCTTCAGTACTTGCCAGCTGTGAAAGGTTTAATTGCATGTTCTGTATGTCCTTGAATGTCATGACACTTTTGCTTGGCAGTTTTCCATCCCCTTCAGTTTTCTGAACTGGCTGTTTGCCAGCTTCTCATTCAAATAAACAAAAGCTCTAAAAATTTGTGGTTAAGGTCACCAATGAAGAAAATATTAGTCAAAGAGACACTTGTGTAAAGGTTTTTGAAATTAAAATGGATGGAATCCATAAATATGAGCTGATGCACTCAGCATGATCCACATGGCTTCTTAAAGTAAAGAATATATTCTTCATACACAAATAAAGATTACCCTCTTAAAACCAAGCCAGTTGTCATTACATGAAACCCTTTTCAAATCTTTGTTTATGTAGGTGGCAATTTTATGTCAGTTCCTCAGAGAAATTGACTACAAAACAGCCTTTAAATCACTACAGGAACAAAACAGGTATGAATAATTTTTAAAATAAATTGAGTTGTAAGTTTTTCTGCTTAAGAATGAAGAAGTAACTGAATTCTCTTTTTCAGCCATGATGCTATGGACTCCTACTATGACTACATATGGGATGTTACCATTTTGGAATATTTGACTTGTATCCTTCTATCAATGTATGTTATGTTAGAATAATTCACTTCTGTAAATTAGAGAAGTATTTATTATTGTGTCTTTTCCAAATCAAAACTGAAAAACAGTTGAGATTCTCTCATTATATTTAATACTATCAGCTTTCTTTTTCTTAACTGATTCATTTAGACCTTCATCATAAAAGAGGAGAAACAGATAAAAGACAAATTGCGGTAAGTTACGTTCTGCCTTTCTTCAGTTTATACTTAGTTTGTAGAATATTAGACAATTATTATTAACAATTGTTAAGATTTGAACCAGCAAAAAAAAAAAAGATTTTGCATGCCTAGTTACTGCCACAATTTGGTTATCAGTGTTTACTTTTTCTCTGCTCTAAACATTCAGTTGGTTTCTTATCTCACACAAAGTCCTTATGATGGGCCTACAAGGCTACGTATAACTTGGCCTATAGCCTACCCATCTGACTTTCCTTCCCCCTTGGTAACCTCTGCTACACCAGTATCCCTACTGTTCTTTGAACATGCTGACAACGTTCACCACCTTAATGGCCTTTGAAATTTTCTCTTCAAGGGACATCCAGCTTCCCTCAGGGCTCTCCTTACTTGTTACCTTCTTTATAATCATCCTTTCCTGACCATCTTATAAAATAACAATTTCTACTTCCATTTTCCCTCCAGTATTATTCTCATTTCCCTTAGATTTTTCTCCGTAACACTTATCAACATCTAACATACTATATATTTACTTATTTATTGTCTATTTCCCTGAGGGTAAAGACTTGGTTTTGTCATAGTTGATACCTAGAATGTTGCTTGGCATGTAGTGGGTGCCCAGTAGTTACTGAATAAATGAATTAATTATTTACTAAAATTTGATTTAGAGGCCAAAACATTTTAAATTTTATTGCCATTATTACTCGCCTAACATTTGCTGCATCTGTATCACCAGATACTTTCTTTGCTCTTTCACTCATATTAATAAAAGTATATGCTCTTTATTATGTTTTTTAAAGCCCTGTACTTGGACTAAATTGTACATCCATTGTTTAGAGGAAACATTAATAACAGCACCTTTTTAAAAAGGAAAAAGGACATGAAGGCCAATTCCACTTGATTGGAGGCTACTCATTCATTTTAATTTACCTGGGGCTGGAAGGCAATGTTGAAATTTTGCCAGCTTTCCTTTGCTATTTCCAAATCATTTCTGCTTGTATGATTTTTGAAGACCCTTCTCCTTTCAGGCTTATACCTACCTACCTCCTCACTAGCTCATGTAACCTCCTAGTTATTCCTCTACAAGTGTCAGGAGACATGTGATGAGCTTACCTATCACTCCAGCTTTACAGGTCTTTGCCTCAGTTCCATTGATTGTCATCTTAATTCTGTGCAAGCCACCCACACCCAAAGCTGCCATGTCTCATTGGTAGCCAAAGTTCTTTTACATATGATCTTATCTTGCAACCCACTCTTTGCCAATAACCTGTCCTTCTCTTGCCTTGACTTCTAGTGATCAATGAGGTATTTGGGTTTGTGACCAGTTTTTTCCCCCAGTCTGTCAGCCCAATTCCATCTTCCCTATTTTAGACTTTTCTCCTGTTAAGTCCCGAGTCCTCTATCTTTTGCATTCTCAGTAACTTCTGTGCCTCTTGTATGCTTGGAATACACCAGAAAAAAGACTGAACAGCCCCTGGCCCCATAGATGTTATAGTCTTGGGAATGGCAGTTCTATGAGTGCCAGCTTCAAATTCGTGTTTCAAGTCCCTGCTTTCCACCTTTAAAATAATCTATAGTTGTACTTACTGTTAAAGCCATTCTGCCAGTGAGTAAAAGATGTTACACTACTCTTGAAGGCAAATTTTTATGCTTCTGATTTTATCCCGTCAGGGACCTTTTAATGAGTTCTTTTTTCCTATATTGTCAACCTTTCCCATAGTCTACAAACTGTTTCATCCTAATACTAACTTTTATTGACTATGCCGCCACCTCTCATTCCTCTCTGCCTAGTTTGAAGCTCTTCAGTCCAGTGTACTTTGACTTCTGCCATCATGGCTCTTAACTGTTCTCTCAAGGGTCACCAAATGCCAAACCCAGTGGATACTTTTCATCCTTTTCCTACTGTTTACGTCTCCTTCCTTCTTGAGATACTCCTTTGGCTTCCCTGTCATTTAATTTTTTTCCCTGACTATTCTTCCTTGTATCTCCCTCCGCCCACCCCTTAAACTTGGTTTTCACAGAAAATTAGTCTTTGGGTTATTTTCTGATCACCCTACAGTCTTCCTAGGTATTGTCATCCACTCATGGTTTTGACTAATACCCACTTGGGATATATTATTTCTCTCAAATATCTGGCTCCTATTTTTACTTCTGTCTCACACTTTGGGCTTTTATAGCCACTTGTCTTTGGGCTGCCTTGTTTGTTTGAAACAACTCTAGTTATACCTACTACAAGCCTTTGCCACATACATTTCTTTATATTGAAATGGCATCACCCAGTAATTTCTCCGATTCCCTAACCTCCCATACTAACTGATATCATTTCTGAATAGTCATATCTCCTTTCAAGCTACATATCAGAGTAGTCTTGTTCTAATTTTTTTAATCTAAAAGTATATTCTAAGGTCCTAAACTATATAAGCACTCTGTAGCAGAACACTTACCATGTATATTTAGTAGGTTGAGGTACTTCTTTCTAATCATGAAAAGTTGAACTACTATATGCTATTACAGGGCTGAGCAACTAGCTATTTTTGTATACTAAAAAAGTGAAGCCCTAAAATACAAATTGTGATTTTTTTAAACACTAATATGTAGGAGCCTTAATTCTGGGGGGGGGGGGAAAGTGCCATGTGTCAAATTACCATGTAGAGCTTGCTTACTGGTATTTTCAAATAAATTTACATGTGATAAAATGTCACTAAAGATAATTCCATAAACTGTGCTACAACAATCATCCTTTTCCTTAAGAGTGGCCCCAGTCATTGTAATTAGATAATAAGGAGCTCTAGGTCAGTTAAAAGTTAATAGGAACTTTTTACCATGTGTGTTCCCACCAGGGAATAGTTCTTAGCTGTAATTTGGTTCCTGCTCTCTGCGCTTAGCCGCTTCCTTGCCACCTGTTTACCCTCCACCAGACCTAACACTCCTACTTTGGCCTAGGTGAGAAGCAAAAGAAACAGATGCTAATGAGAGGAGGAAAAGACATGGGGGGCGGGGACAGAGTGAGAGCATGCCGATCATGCCCCTTTCCAAGTCAAGACCTTACTTGGGGAAGTAAGAAGACAAAGACTTTGAGTAAAATTGGAGGTCTGATTAACATCTAGCACGGGCATTCTAATTTGTAAATTGAAGTATGTTTGTGGCCTAAGGTCATTTTAGAACTTTCTGTTACCATGAGAAGCAGAAAAATCAGGGATCTTTGCAAACTTTAATGTATACAGGAATTATCCACTGCTCCTCTGCATATGCAGATTGTGATTCTCTGGGTCTGGGTGGGGTCTGCATTTCTGACAAGGTTCCAATTGATGCTAATGTTGATGGTTCTTTGGCCACATTTTGAGTAGTAGGGTGTTGTGAGCCGAGGAAGATTACCCCATTGAATAAATTTTAAATGGATTTTGAAAGATAAAAAGAGTGGCTCTAGTTGATTTTTACACATAAATTTTTCCCACAACTCTTGAGTTTTACAATTAGAGGTTCAGTTAATCTTATTAAAACTATCATTGTTATACATAACATAAAAGCTACCTTATATGATATCAGCAAGATTTAATTTTTGACCAGATCTCTAATATCACTTTTTTGTTTTGGAAGATCAAAGCCATCGGCCAGACAGAATTGAATGCAAGCAACCCAGAAGAAGTGTTACAGCTGGCAGCGCAGAGAAGGAAAAAAAAGTTTCTCCAAGCAATGGCAAAACTTTACTTTTAAGCAGTTAGTTAAAATTTTTTAACTTTTATTTTTTAAACAATGGGCTAAAAATAAACAGTATTAAAAGATTAAGTTTATATAATACATATGTACACATTTAGTGGTGTTTTCTTTTCAGACAAAATACTGAAATTAGTTTAAAAACAAAAACTATACAGAAGACTTCATACCATAATAATAGCTTACATTTATAATTTCTTCAAAGGGAAAAGAGATTCACATGTCTGGTAAGAAAAATTTGTTTTTTAATTAAATCTACTTTGAGGCTGAAATTTATTTTAAAAGCTAATTTAAAATATATATATGTAGAAGTAGCTAGTCTATATACAGCAAGGTTTTTTTTTAATAAATAGATTTTTCTAGGAGTCAGTATACATTTAATACTCTTCTGCCTTAAGAAAATAGAAGTTTAGGTCAAGTGTTAAGCTTTGTCACTTTGACACTGTCTAAAACAGTTTTGCAAACATAAATAAAGCCTTAGTCACACTAAAAAAAAAAAGTCCTTAGGGATATCTTAGCATAATAAAGTGACTTTCTCATAAATAGTTTGGAAGGGTACTTAAGTTTTTCACTGAAATTGTGACATACAAAAATGTTATTATAAAGCAACCTATGTGTCAAAGCCCCAAGTAGGAGCCACAGCATTTTTCTTGTTTATTATTTCTTTGGTACTCCCATTGTTTAGAGCACAGGTTAAACACCATGTTCATCTAAGCCTTACTGGTTAAAAAAATGTATTATGGCAAGGCAAATAAACTAGTTAGAAAACAGATTAGATTTCACCATTTGTAGAAATTCAAGTTTTATAATAGCTTGCTATAGCAGCTATCAATAAATTAGTCACCTTATTACAAAACTAAATCTTGTAAACAAGTTTAAGTTTTATTTTCAAGAACCAAATTGCACTAGTCAAGAGTGTAGGAATTTCGAGAACCTAAAAGGTAGACTCAAAGTAATATCACTTAATGTACCCTTTAAGTAGCACTTATCTAATCCAAAACTCTAATGATAAAATTCCTAGTTTATCAAGATAAACATAGTAACACTGGATCTTAAAAAAAGGTTGCTATGGCATAAATCATGGCTGGCTTCTATCCAGTAACCTTGGGAATGAAGTCATCTTTGTAAACAAGTCCTGCTGTTTCTTTAACAGCTAACAGAGGAATTAAATTTCTTCCTTACTGCCAATTTTTTAAGTTTTTCCATCAAAGAATGGCAGTGTAACTTCTGAATTGGCCAGGACAAATCATAGCACTATCTTCCTGTAAAACTTTAGTAGTTCGGTTATATCAACTATTACCCAGTACTTGGTGAATTACAACTTGTTTGGTTGGTTAACTTCTTTAGTGTTTTCCTGGTGGTTTTTCAGTGCTCTTCGGTGGTGTCATAATGCCTCCATTGCACACTGGTGACAACTGTCCTCCTTTTCTGAAGGTGTTTATGTAATGTACTTCATCCTATACATGTGAAGAAATCATGCATTGATAGTCAGACCTTGGCATACTTATTTGAGACCATTCAGCCCTCTAATGTGGTCTCTTTATGTCTTTGAAAATGAGGATAGTCATTCTAAGGTTCAACAGTTTGAACTACCTATAACATGTTTTTTATATATTTTAACCTTTACCTAGATTATTGGCACTGATCTTGATACACTTCACAAATATTGCTTTGACTTCAAAGTAGTATTACTAACTTTACTACATTTTGAAATCAATGTGCCCATTAGAACTTCCTTTCCCCCTACCATCTTACGTAACTGCCTGAAGTAGTATTCTATAGTATCCTATCAGTTTCAGTGACTTACTAGATATAGATAGCAAGACCAAAAAAACATACCAGCATAGCCAAATAATTTGTATGTGTCTGGATATTATGTCTGTCTTCCATAGGAATCTTCTTAAAAGTCTTCAGCTTCACTGGACTAGTGCTTTTTACTATAGTGACGAAAGGCACCATCCAATCTACACACTCTGAAATGTTGTCCCACTCCAAACCTAGAATAGAAGAAAAAAGTTGGAAAAATGTGAAGGTTGTACATCAGAAACTATCTTATGTGTGCCTAATATACTTGCTCCTGCTTCTAAATTTTGACCTAGTGCTAAAACTCATTTTCAAACAAACCAAAACATCCAAATCAACAAGTTTAACAAGTCAAAACAGATTACCATTCTCAAACTGTGTTTATACCATGACTATTGAAGGGGAAAAGGACTTTAGAACTTCTTAACCAATACCTTCTACATATAAAGTTGAAATTGTCAAATCTCCAAAAACTCTTAGGGCAGAACTGTAATCATGCTGATGCACTCCAAATGGATTTAAATTCCATTTGGTCTTATTTTTTGTTTGTAGATACACATTGAGGGATTGGAAAGTACTTCTAACAGAAAGGAATGTAATCACTAAACTGCTGAATATTTCCTACTTAAGTTTTAAATTCATGTTTAACAGGATGTTATAGTTCATACATTATAGTCCCATTAGAAGTTGTGAACAGGTACGACAACAAAATATAGTCTTACCTGAGGCTTTCTTAACCACTTCAATGGAGGTAAAATGGCACAAGGCAGCAGCAGCCAGTATTCTGTACTGGAACTCTAATGAATCAATGGCTAGAACACACAGATCTAAAAGCTAGCAAAGGAAAAACAAAAGTATGAGTAATTTAGGAGGATGAATAATACTACATGTCTCTTGCTAAAACTTTTAGGGATCCGAAGATGAATAAGCCACCAACCCGAAATAAGTCAAATCTTGGGATTGTATGTCAGGGAGTAACGGCACAAAGAAAGGATTGTTGTGATGCAGTGTGATATATTAGCAGGAAGGACACCTAATCCAGATTGGAAAAGACAACGAAAGCTTCTGATACCTTAAATGAGTCTTAAAAGATAAGGTAGCCAGGAAGATTAGAATGTAAAGAGTGTTCTTAGAACATTACTTGAAACTAAAGTAGTTCCCAGTAGTTCGGAACTCCCAAGGTGAAAAATAGGAAATAAGCAAGGAGTACCTTTCCTTTATTTCTTATCCAAGCAAAAGGTGGGGCGGGGAGGTAGGTGGCTAGAGAGACAGTCTAGACTGGATCACAAACGGTCTTTAAGAAGTCAGAACTTTATAGGCTGATTATTGGAACTACTGGAAGATTTTAAATCAGGAAAGTTACAATTTAAAGAAGATAGTTTAGTCTTAAGCAGACAGACCAGAAGGGAACATATTTATAAGCAGGGAAATTAGCTAAGAGGCAGTATGATCCAGGCAATAAGAGAGCTGAGCAAGTAGTAGTGGAATAGTATAAAAGGGCTAGATTTCAGAGGTTTGAGATGACACCTATACAATGGAATAAAACTTAAATTGTTTGTCCTCATTGGTCCAGAAGGTAGTAGAAACACGAGAAAATTGGAAGTGAAATATCAATAGTATATACTTGTAGAAACTGTTTCTACATTATCAATTTATGAAAAGTTTACCCACTCTATCAAAAGGGTATGACTGCCTATGACAATCTGGGATGATAGGAATTCTGACTGATGAACAAGTTAATAAGCCTTTATTAGAAAGTTTTATAAAATGAACCCATTCTAAAATATTTATTGGTTATCAAAAACACAGATTTTAACCCAGGTGACTTAATATTCATTCCCAAATGTCACAATTCTTTCTATTCCATAGGTAAGATTTTTACATTCTAACACAGGAAAAGAATGTAGATTTTCTTCACTTTTGTATGTGGCAGATAAAGCAGACGTAAAATACTTAGAAGAAGTAGGCAAGAAAGAATGGGATCCTCCTCCTCCAATTAGTTACTTTGTAAAATATTTGTTATTAAGTTTTAAAAAACTTTAACAACATAAAGTGATTTTAATTGTAATATTTAACTTAAAATGAATCCCTATGTGTTCAAATACAAAGAATAAAATAATCATACAGAAGAATTCCATACCGTTATAAAGTCTACAGACAACTGGCTGAAAAAATGTTTTCCATTTTATATTAAGAAGAGATACTTAACCTCTCTAGTTTGGATTCCTAAAGAACGAAAGTACTCATAAGTTTAAGGACTTTGTTTTCTAGAATTATTAAGCAACATAAACATTAGGGACAATTTTATACATCAAAAGTTTTGTTCTAGTCAATTGAGTGAATTCAATACAACTTTGTTGTATAGCCTATTTTAGACTATATATAAACTAAACAAACCTGAAATTAACAATAATATTAGCATATATTCAATAAAAATGTCAATACCTGAGCTATTTGAATGAATGTTTCCTGAGAATACTGAGGTAGAAGGACTTTAGGAGCATCTTTAAGAGCATCAACTTGGAGAAAGAGATTTAGCCAGGAGATGATTGTTACAGGACAAAGTTCCCATTTTAAAGCCTGTTAACAAAATTTTAAAATGCCTGTTAATGAACATAGTAGGCACATATACCACCTTATACAGTAGAGTTGAGGTTAAGTAAATTCCCTTCCCAGCCATAACTGTCAATATTTTGATGCATTAACCTCTTAGAACTGGATCCTAATACTAAAAAAAAACCCTCAGTTTTGACTATTTACATCATATCATTTCAGATTTGGTCATAACTGCTATGTTACCAAGTTGTAACTAGAAATAAAGGTAACTATTATTACCTTTAATATCATGAGTTCCATCCTTAAGATATCCTCTTCACTGCAAGCACCATCAGTGACGTATGCAAACTCTTGGAGTTTAGGAGCGTAGATTTCCTTTAAATTGGAATGTTTTTATTAAGCACAATTCAGATTGAGATAAAAGAATTACAGTTTTCTTCACTTTATGATGGGGCTACATCTCAGTAAATCCGTTGTAAATTGAAAATATCATTAGTGCGTTTTCAACTTACAATATTTTCAACTTATCCAGATATAACCCCCTCAGCATGAGTCAAGGACTGCAATGAATGCATATCACTTTTGTGCCATCAAAAAGTTGAAAAATCCAGGCTGGTAAACCATTATTCTAACCCACCACAGCATTTTTTTTCGTCTGATTGGCTGTTTAGTTTTCAAAGATCATTCTATGGAATCCAAACGCCATAATTATGTATGTAAAGACAACAGCAATATGTTTTGTTTGGCAGAAAGAGTGATGGAACATTTCACCTAGATAGTAATACTAATCTCAGAATCTAAACCAGAGACTCATAATAGGTTTAGAGTATAAGGGAACTATGATAACTTATTCTTCCATCCCCATCATGATGTTCAGAAAGTGTACTGAGGAACAGAACCACTCACCTTTCCTAAGGAGTTAATATAAAAAATAATAGAATTCTCTGGGATTAATGTGTTGATTAAAATAACAAAAGTTTGGGATAAATACATCCATGGATAAACTTTGAGAACTTACCTCAAGTTTAGAAGCAATGAATAATGAGGTAATTCCAATGAGTTGAAGCATATTTTTATTTATATCCTTTTGTGTCAACATAAATCTGTCAAAAAAGTCTTGGGCAAGATAAAATGTTTCCCTATGAAGTGTGTATACTTCACATACCTAGTGAAGAATCAAAACATTTCAATATTATCCTCTGAATTTCTCCAAATTGGAAAGTCATGTCTTAGCATACCAGACTTCAGAATACTTTTAAGCCAAACTTTGCTTTTTAAGATACCAAAGTTAAGATAGGCGAGGAAAAAAAATTAACATGTACTAATAGGATCTATCACCATCCTCATTTACTCTTATTAGCTTTGTAGCTTTTTTCATGTGTTTTTATCTCATTTGTTTTTTATATTTTACTGCACTGGTTAAGAAATTATAGAAGAATACTGAATGAGTACCATTGGTAATAGATAAAACCTGTATCTTATCCCTTCTTTCTGACTTTTATGGGAATTGGCCTAATGTTTTACTCTTGTCAATAATAAATAGTATCTGTCATTTCCACACATACAGGGAAAGCCTTTAAATCTCACAGTAACTCCATAAAGTCAGTACCATTATCCCCATTTTGGAGATGAGGAAATAGAAGGACAGAGATACATGAGTTTCTAATAAACAATGTTACGGAAATATCCTATTCCTAGCTTACTGCGTATCTTAAAATCAGGACTGGATGTTGAATTTAAATTAATTAATTTTTTTGAGGCAGAGTCCTGCTCTGTCACCCTGGCTAAAGTGCCATGGCATCAGCCTAGCTCACAGCAACCTCAAAGTCCTGGGCTTGAGCAATTCTTCTGCCTCGGGCTCTCAAGTAGCTGGGACTACAGGCATGCACCACCATGCCCAGTTAATTTTTTGTGTATATTTTTTAGTTGTCCAGCTAATTTCTTTCTATTTTTTAGTAGAGATGGGGTCTCACTCTTGCTCAGGCTGATTTAGAACTCCTGAGCTCAAACGATCCACCCGCCTCGGCCTCTGAGAGTGCTAGCACGGATTACAGGCGTGAGCCACCACACCTGGCTTGGATGTTGAATTTTAAAAAATGTCTTTTGCATATAGTGAGATCTTAGGATTTTTCTCATTTTAACTATTAAAATAATAAATTAATAGATTTTTCAAATGTTGAACCATCTTTCCATTCCAAGACAGAGAATATACTAAGACAAAATAGAGTTTAACACTGCTAGATTTATTATATTCTGTTTTTGCATATAATATTTAGGGGAAAGTAGGAATAAGTTGGATAGGATAACCACTGGATGAATATTGGTCTAACATAAAAAGGAAAAAAAATTTTAATTAACTTAATTGTGCTTAAGTTGATTTCATGATCACTAGACACTCAGAAAAAGGTCCCAACTATCTAAGTCTTATACTCACACTATTAAAATTCAATCTTTCATTCTAGTCAGAATAAGGAACAAGATGACCTGATACAGGAGGACATTTTTTAGTCTTTTTTTTTTTTTATTTTTTATTTATTTATTTTTTTTTTTTTGAGACAGAGTCTCACTCTGTTGCCCAGGCTAGAGTGAGTGCCGTGGCGTCAGCCTAGCTCACAGCAACCTCAAACTCCTGAGCTCAAGTGATCCTCCTATCTCAGCCTCCCGAGTAGCTGGGACTACAGGCATGCACCACCATGCCCGGCTAATTTTTTCTATATATATTTTTTAGCTGTCCATATAATTTCTTTCTATTTTTAGTAGAGGTGGGGTCTCGCTCTTGCTCAGGCTGGTCTCCAACTCCTGAGCTCAAACGATCCGCCCACCTCGGCCTCCCAGAGTGCTAGGATTACAGGCGTGAGCCACCGCGCCCGGCCTTTTTTTAGTCTTAAAAACTTTCCTTATAGCTTCTGAGATCTGTTCTGCCATGTGCTACTCCACCCAAAAGCCTGTAGTCTTTCTCCCTTAGAATGAGTACCATCTCTATCTTAAAGACTACAGAGAAGATTTCCAAAAGTTGGAAGAAAATCATTTTGACATCAACATAAGTAATCATTTTGTCAATAATAATTTTAGAGACTTTTAGAATTTTTTTTTTTTTTTTAGTTCTATTTTACACTTGATGGAATATCAAGGAAGACTTTTAGAATTTTTGTCAAAGGGAATGGACCTAAACAAGAGAGAAAAGTCTGGCATAGATCTATAAGGGGCTTCAGGATCACTTTTACTCCTTTAAATTAATGGTGCAGTGTATTTCTGAAAGGAATGGAAGTATATAATAAAGGGAGGCTACCTAGAGCCTGCCTACAGGGCTTAAAGCTCTCAGATATCCAAAGCCTCGTTATGGTTTAGCTTAGGACAAAGAAATTAGGATTCCTAATTTGTTTTTGGTAATGCAGAAAGTGACTTCTGATGACGCTGAAGCCTAGTTCTGGTTCTTTACTTTGCATAGCAGAATTCAAAACCTAGTCAACTATACATTTCCATTCATCTTAAGTATCCTCGGCACCCAGAACAGTGCCCAGTAAATAGTAATACCCACAGATATCAGGAATTCTGAATTGGGTTTGGTTGTATGTAGTGGCTGTGTCTTTATGATTTTACTCTTATAGACATTTTCCACCTTGGGTACCATCAACTACAATAAATAACCCAAAAAAGATGGCTTGCTGGCAATGGATAATATACCCTGAGGGCACATGGAAAGCACATCTACATCTAAATATTTTTCCATCATACAGAGACAAAGAAATTTATATTGCTGGAACATACCTCTAAAAGCCAGTCTAGAAGTATTGACCTCATTTGTGGTTCCAAGTCAGAATGCAGAACTTCAAAATGCTTGTCATGAATATATCTGCTCTCCTTTTTTAACATGTTTAGCCAAACCTCCTTTGAACATCCCCAGCTATGGAAAGGGGTAGGGTGGGGGATGGGGAGGACATAATTTAAATGGTGTGATCTACATAATATACAAGCTATCTGTTTCACAAAGAATAAATTCAATTTCACACATTGAAATCCAACTTTCAATTAGAATTTGAAAGAAAAAGCTCTTAAATTAGAAGAAAATTTCTACTTTAATTTTTAGAAACCATTTCTTTTGCACAAGAAAGTAGAGACCTGAAATAATACAGTGAGAACCTGGACTATAATAATTTACATTAGTAGGTTTCAAAAGATGGCTTTCTAGTCATACTTACTTATAATTTATAAAGGTTATGTTTAAGAGATAACCATGTTTTTTCAATAGCAATACTAAAAGTTAAATATTTAAAGCATACGATCACAGTAGAGACAAGTCTCAATCACCTGCAAATAGATCATCTACAGTAGAGTCACCTGCAGTGGGGGTAAGGTGGGACAGAGTATAGGAGAAGGGGGATTGATGAGTTTAAGTGTCTGATTCCATTAATTTGCTTATTAAAGCCAAATTACTACATGTTTTATATAAGCTGTACCTTTTAATCTAGAAAAAAGTTTTCTCTTAAGCTAGAAAAAAGTTTAGAACTTATTAAGCTTGGTAAGAAATAAACAGGGTTGATACATCAATTGAACATGCTGTACATGTTAAAATGCTTTCATCTTGACAATTTAGATAAGTCAAACTCCATTACAGTAATTCAGTCTTGCTCAGTCTTAACAGTACTCAGCAAGCAAATGAAAATAATTTTATAAAATCATGTTTTAAATACTCATATCATTTGCAGATAGCACTACTCACAGATAAAATGATACACGCTTAAATATTATTAAAGAAAGCAATTTTTATGTTTCTCTATTTTATAGTGAAAGCAAAAGATAACTCAAAATAGTGCCATGTATTAAATCACTAATTTTAATCTTTGATGAAAAATTACTGAAATTTTTCTTACCTTAAATCAGGCAGAGGTGAAGGATTAATAAAAAGGTTTTTAAATCTGTAATTTGTAAATCTGGAGAAATCACTTGTTCCTATTTCTTTGTGAGGTGTTTCAATGATAATGCATGGACTGATTCCCCCAAATACAGGTGGCCAACAATTCTGTCATTTAAAAAAAAAAATATTTGTGCAGTGGGAAATAAGCTAAGGTTATTAGCTTTTTGTCCTGTATCTTTCATAAATGAAAGCTAATATGTCTAAACAATCTGTAGTTTTACCTTAACATCGCAGACAATAAAACTAATTTGACAATGATATTTTATAAACAAGCCATACAGCTCCCATCAGTCTTTATAAAGAGTAATAGGATGTTTTAGACAACAAAATGCAATTCTAGTAATAGAAGACATTAGGTATTGAAAGAGGAGAGTAACAATAAAGTGCATCTATAGTCTAAAATACTAACCATTTTAAAGATCATAAAATTGTAGTTCTCTGTATCTGGCAATACAAAGGACACTTTTTTTTTTTTAAATAAAAGGTTTTTGTTTTTTTTTTAAATTAAGCCTGCTTTCCTACTTTTGAATACTTGAAGGCAAAACCTTAAAATTGGAATCAAGTGGAATCAATTACTTAAAAGGATCTTTTCCCCAACAATGCTGGTTTCAAAGGGAATCACTGTCTCTAAAGTGCTTTCTGTACAACACATAGGATGAAGAGGTAGGAAAGGGCTGGATGCCAGGCTGTCAGTGATCTCACATCCTATTTATGCCCAAGAAGCAGCTATTAGGACCCTCTACTGTAGTCTGAGAGGGAACAAAGAGCAGTATATCAGGACAGATTAGGCGGGCCCTGCCTGGTGCACCAGGCAGCTAGCTCCAAGAGGGAGGGATTTACAAAAAGGAACCAGCTGCTTCAAGGCGCACTTACTCTGCAGCTGTAGTAGGATTCAGGCACAAGTAAAATCACCCAAAGATAAGCACCTTCCTGCTGACCTCTAGGGGCATTAGAAGTGTCAGAGGAATGTTTTCTACTGTAAAGCGGTAATGCTAAATTCTGTTCCTATTTGTCCTATCCGCATTTGTTTCCCCTAAACCCACCCAGCCCAGTCCTGCATTACCCTAATTTCATATTGATGTTTCTTGGTGACCTCCTCTTTTCTTTTTTTGACATCCTGGAAAATAGAAAAGATCACTGGTAAATTAAGGTCCTAGCAAGGAATTTCCTCCCTCCGGCTTTCTTTCTGCTTAAATCACCTGGGCTGTTTTCCTCTTCTTGGCCTGGATTATCTGGGCTTCTTGGGGGGAATCCGTCTGGCTGGGCTGGGGCTGCTGCTTAGCTTGTAAACGGCTACTGTGGTGAATTTTTAAAAAGGAAGTCTAATTAGTAAGTCACAGGCAGCAACTAATTGTGAAACATGGCTCCAAGACAAATAATGTTACCTTCGTCTTGACATTCTCTTCTTCCAGGTGTATGAAACCTCTGAAGGGGGGAGAGGGAAAACCAGAGTCAAGTACATTGTCATTCATATTCTCCAAGTGCCAATTTAGACGCTGATTCGGAGGTTACAGCTAAGTCCCTCAGGAGGTGGCTTACATGCTGTCTTCTGCACTACATTAGTTATCTCATGGTAATTAATTTTGGACACATGCCTGCATTTCCTTAACCCAATGTACAGCCGAAATGCGAATGTCTTCTAAAATTTACAAAGCACGCCCAGCACCCTGAACGCGCTGGGAGGCATATCTCCCCCAAACGGGTTTTTCTGGGTCCTCCACCCTCTCCCCGTGCACCCAGAGTGGGGCTTGGGCAGCGCCTCCACGTCGCCTCTCCAGTCTTGGACGAACCGCGCAGAGAGGGGGTTGTAGGAGGCGAAACGCTGTGGAGATGCCGGTTCCGCGCCAATTTGGAGAGCGGCAGTGGCGGGGAAGCAGGGGGCGGAGGGAACTGAGACTGGTGTCACGTCCTCCAGTCTCCTTTCCCTCCTTCCCGGCCCCATCGGGCCCTGCCCGCCGCTCTGAGGGGCACCGGGACCCCAACTTCAGATGGGGGGCGGGGGAAGAAATGGAGTTAAAGAAAGGGGGGAATTGAGCTGGTCGGGAACTTTTCTCCCACGGGAGGGGACCCAGACCCCCATCATCTCTCCCGCGGGTTAGCTCCCCAAATGAGGGTGGGATAGAGACGCCCCTAAAATGAGGGGCTTTTCCGTGGCCTCCCACTTAGGGGCGGCCCTCCATCCCCCGCCGCTTCCCCGTCCCCTGCCAAGGGTCCTGACAGGGACGGAACGCGGGGACCCTTCTCCCCAGTCGTCTAGTTCTCGGCGCTCCCACTTCTCCTCCCCGAGGCTCCCGCCCGCGGTAATGGATCGGCCCGACGGGGCTTTCTTTCCTCCCGCATCCCCCCTACACCCAGCACCTCCTCACCGCCAGACCCGCTACTGCTCGGCTCTCAGCTGGCGCCGGCGCCAACCCAATATATAGGCCGGGCCGGGCCCGCCCCGCACGCATGCGCCTCACACTGACACCTCGGGACAGCGCGCTCCCCTCTCCCGCGCGCCCGCCCGCGCGCCCGCGCGTCGCGCCCTGCCTTCAGTGCGCGCCCGCCCATCCCGAGTGGCTGTAGGGTCCGCTCGCCCAGGCCTTCGTCCCGCGTCCACCGCACTTCACTTCATTTACTTGCGCGGCCCGGCGGCGGTAAGGAGTCTCTCAAAGGCTCCTCCTCCGCGGCCCAGCTCCCCGCCGCTCGCCTCCCACATCTCCCGCCAGTTCGCGCCTGCCCCCTCCCACAGCAACTCCCGGATCCTGCGGGTATCAGGCTGCGGCTCAGCCCCGGCGTACGGGCAGGGGAAGGCGACATGGGCAAGCATGGAGTAGCTAGGAAGTTGCCATCCTGTGGCGCGCCCTGGTTGTCCCGCCAAAGCCTCAGGGAACCCGGGTCTTTCCTGAGAGACGCGGAGACCAGGAGGGCCCGCCCCTCCGGGAGGAGCGAAGCTTTGGGTGAAGAGCTGGCCAATGGAAGGCGGGGACGGCAGCACAACGTGGAGCGGCAGCAGAATGTAAACACAGCCCGGGCGCGCTGCCGGCCACGTGCGTCCCTGCGCGCTGCAGGTTCGGCTCCTAGGACTGCCAGTGGCTAGCTTTGCCACACTGGGCGGCCACGTTCAGGGAAGGCATCAGCAGCCGGACAACCGAGGTACGTATCAACCCCGTTTTCCTGCCGACCGGGTTGCCCTCCCCATGGGTGGGTTACTCCCTAGCCCGCCGCCCTGCAGCTTCCACCTTGCAGGAAACGTACGCGCCACAGGGCGCCCTTCCTTTTTCTCCTCCCAACTTTCAATTCCGGGGCCTACGCCACCTTACGAGTGCCGTGGCCCTCTGGGGACCCGGCCGGCCGAGAACAGTCGCCACCACGTGCAGGCCCTGGGCCCGCCGCTCCCTGCCCCGCCCCACCGCTGCCGCCTGCGCGCCCTGCGGAGCCCGCGCGAGCTGCCCGCTCGGGAGGGAGCCGCCCGCCTCCGAGCGATACTGGGAGGAGGCGGGTCCCACTAATTTCCTTTCCTTTCCCCTGGTATTTAAGCTTAGGGGTCCCTTCTCTGTATCTATTAACGCCTCCACCCCAGCGCTCCTCACAAGTGCGCATATTGAAGTCAGACGTGGGGATGATACTCCGCAAACAGGGTTTGCGGCGGGAGCAATGGGGCGGGGAACAGCTCCGGGAACAAAGACCCCCGGGGTGGAGGAGCTGTGCGAAGCCTTCCTTGAACCTGCAGCAGCTTGGGCCAGACGCGCGTCGGCCGGTGCTTCTCCGCCCTGGCCCCTAGTGAGCGGATGGGAGAGGGCTGGGACAAGAAGCCGCGCGCAGGCTGAGCTGTCGCGGCCCAGGCGGGGAGCCCTTCCCGAGATGCACCTGGAGGCGGCGGCCCGGCCCCAGACTCCCCTCCCCGCCCTGCCTTTTGTGCTGCGCTGCCCATGCGGGCCTGCGAGCTAGAAAGAACCAGTGCTCCACCAGCGCTTTGGGGTCGGCAAAGTACATTTTCACACTCTTTCTTTTGATTCTTTTTGAGAGGGGTCTCATTCTGTTGCGTAGGCTGGAGTGTAGTGGCACGGTCATAACTCACTGCAGCCTCGAACTCCCAGCCTCAAGCGTCCTCTCACTTTTGCTTCCCAAAGTGCTGGTGATTACAAGCTCTCTCTTGATGATGTTTTTTTTTTTTTTTTTTTTTGAGACAGGGTCTAGTTCTGTTTCCTGCGTGCCCGAGTGCAGTGATGTCATCACAGCTTACTGCAACCTTGAACTTCTGGGCACAAGCCATCCTCCTGCCTCAGCCTCCCAAGTAGGTGGCACTACAAGCATGCACCACCATGCTCAGCTAACTTTTCTGTTTTTTGGTAGAGACAGGGTCTTGCTCTTGCTCACGCTGGTCTCGAACTCCTGATCTCAAGCAATCCTTCCCGCTTCGGCCTCCCAAAGTGCTAGCATCACAGGCATGAGCCACCATGCAAGCCAGTTTTTACCTAATGTCTTTTTACTGCTCCCAGATCTCATCCAGGGTAGGACATCACCTTTAGATGTCATGTCTCCTTAGGTTCCTCTTGGCTATGATAGTTTCTCAGACTTGTTTTTTATGACCTTGACAATTCGGAGGAGTGCTAGTCAGGCATTTTGTGGGTTGCCCCGCTACTGGAATTTATCTGATGTTTTTTCATGGTTAGACTGGGGTTATGGGTTTGGGGAGGAAAATATAGAGGTAAAGTGCCGTTTTCATCACATCATGTTAAAGGTACATACCGTTGTCATGATTTGTCACTGTTGATGGTGACCCTGATCACCTGGCTGAGGTGGTGTTCATCAGGTTTCTCCATTGTAAGGTTACTCCTTTTTCTCCTTTTCCATGCTGGGCTCTTTGGAAGGAAGTCACTGTGTGCAGCCACTAAGGAGTGGGCAGTTATGCTCCCCCATTCTTAGGGTGAAGAAGTATCTATATCAAGTGAATTTCTTCTGCATTGGAGATTTGTTTCATTTCCATTTCTTAACTTATTCAGTCATTTATTACTATCAGTATGCACTCATGGATATTTTATACTTTGAATTATTATTCAGTAATACTTTATCTTGTTTGGCCAGGGTATTTTTTTTTTTTTTTTTTTTTTGACAGAGTCTCACTCTGTTGCCCGGGCTAGAGTGCTATGGCGTTAGCCTAGCTCACAGCAACCTCAAACTCCTGGGCTCAAGTAATCCAACTGCCTCAGCCTCCCGGGTAGCTGGGACTACAGGCATGCACCACCATGCCAGGCTAATTTTTCTATATATATTATTTTTAGCTGTCCATGTAATTTCTTTCTATTTTTAGTAGAGACAGGGTCTCGCTCTTGCTCAGGCTGATTTTGAACTCCTGAGCTCAAACGATCCACTCGCCTCGGCCTCCCAGAGTGCTAGGATTACAGGCATGAGCCACCACGCCCGGCCTGGCTAGGGTATTTTTATTACTAATTTTTATTGCCATGGGACTGAGTTGAATGAATGGTGCTTAATGATAATCAGTATAAGGAATAAAACATTTTTCCCATTTAATAAAAATGCTCATCATCTGTGCTTATCTAAAGAAAAAATATCCAATTTTAGCAATGTAGTACTAATTAAATTATTCCTTTTATTGCCTCATCAAGGGCATTCTTATGTGAAACTGGCTTTTTTTTTTTTTAACTTGGAGTGAATGTCAGTGAAGTATATGACTACTAGTATAGTTTGGTGCCACTGCCTTACTTTATGCCAAGGCACTAGTAATTTTAACCACAATTGTTTTTGCATCGTCACAGGAAGTATTAGCACAGTAAAAGCGCAGATGTCTTAATTTTATTATTGAGTAAAGTATGTTTCATTATAAAATCGTTTTGACTTCACATTTCATCAGAAATGATCTTTGGGACCCCCAGATGTCTACAGAACACACTTTGAGAACCGCACATCTAGTTGTCCAGACCAGGATCCTGACAGTCAACATAGACATTCCTTTTCTCTTTTTGAGCTCCATAATCATAGTTAACATTTGCTGAGTAAGACGAGTGCCAAGCTGTACCCCTAAGCTTTTACATAGTATTATTAACTCCTTCAGTCCTCCACCAATGCTGAGACAGGTGCTATTACTGTCATTCTCGTTTTACAGATGAGGAAGCTGAGGCACAAGTGTAATTTGCCCAAGATCCATCCTGGAGGCTGACCCAGAGCCCCTGTGTGTGCTTCCATTTATCACCGTGTCCTATTTCTGTTTCCAGGTCATTTCCAAATTACTCCTTGATTTCCTCTGCCTTAGTTCAGGACTGCATCCTCTTCTGTTAGTGCAGTGACCTCCTAACTGGTTTTCCTGACAGGCGTTGCCCCTTCCATCCTTCCAGCATATTGCCAAAGCTCACTTTCCAAAGCACAGATCTGCCTGTACTGCCACCCTGATTAAAGCCCTCCTAGGGATCGCGTCGGGTTAAAGGTCAAGCCCCTTAGTACACAAGACCTCTTGCACCCAGGAAATCCAGCCACATGCAGTTCTCCACACCACCTGCTCGTCTCACTTTTGGATCTTTGCGCCTGCGCTTCTCATTCTCCGTGCCTCCATTGCCTGGCCTCAGCGAATTCCCATTTATCCGTTGGTACTCAGACACCAACCCCTCCAGAAAGCTGTCCTGCCCTGCGCTGAGCTAGGCACTTTCCTTCACACCCCTACTTCCCCAGCCCAGCGGCGGGGAGCTCCCGGGGCAGGGGCTGTCTCTTTCATTACCGGCCTGGGACCTGGCCGGCCCCAGGCGCTTTATAGGATGGATGGAGGAGGCAGCAGAGGTGTGCTCTCTGAAGATGGCCCTCCTGACCAGACTCCAGGGACCGCTCCCTTGAAAGTGCTCTGAAGCTGGCGCCTGGGCGGGCTCAGCGGGATCTCGCTGAGTGTTGCCCTCTAGAGGCAGAGCTGCTCCTGGCCTCTGGGACTAGGCAGGTGAGCCCCTGGCTCCGCCGGAGCCGCCCTTGGCCGTCTCAGAGGAAGGGCCTTAAGAAGGAAGACAGCATCTTAGGATGTGTAAGGTAGAGCACACCTTAGAAATGGTGGATCCAGCTCCATCCCATTTCATGATACTCCACACTGAGAGAAAGAACAGGGAAGAGCCAGGCAGTGATGGAAATACAGACTCTCTGGGTAGAGATTAAAATAGGCAGAAGGGTGCAGAGCTCTGGGCTGGGCACTGTTCTTCACTGTGGGGATGTGGCAGTTAGCAAGAAATGGTCTCTGCCCACAGAGCTTACATTCTGTCGGGGTTGGGGACAGAATAAATGTGTAACAAATAGTTATTATTAAGCTATGGGGAAGATAAAATAAGGTAGAGGGGACTGCAGGGGGTGGGGAGTAGCCTGGGGAGGGCCCTGAAAAAGTGACATTTTATTTAGTTCATGCATTAATTCAACAAACACTAGGACATAGTAGTAAAGTGAACAAAGATTCCTGCCCCTTAGGGCTTAATGATAGTGTGTGGTGGTCATGGGGGGAGGTCACAGAAAATGACAAACATGTCAGACAGTAAAGTGAGAACAAGCCCTGCCGAAGAGAAGGAAGAAAATCCAGGCAGGGGAACAGCTAGTCCAGAGGACCGTGGCATAGTTAACGTACAGCAAGGAGGTGCGTATGGCTGGAACAGAGTGAGCGAGGGTGGGGGGAAGGAGATGCAGCAGGAGGGAATGTTTGGAAGGAGCCATCTGGCTGTTGTGTGAAGCATAAACCCAGCAGTTAGGAGACCTGTGCAATGCAGTCAACGGGGTGGTGGCTGGGTGGCGTGGGGAGCAGCACCTTCGGATCCCGCTGAAGGTAGAGCTGTGCTGGTAGATTTAGACACGGCAGGAAGAGACAAGTCATGTGAAACCAGATGGTGGCTGTCACTTACTGGGAGGAGCAACTGTGGGGCTGGATGGAACCAGGAGTTGGTTTGGGACAGGTTAAATGTTTTAAAATTTCCCCTACATTTTTTTATTATGGAAACATTTTAAATGCTTAGTAAAGTTGAAAGGGTTTTATAATGAACACCCACATACCCTACCATCTAAAATCCACTGCCAATATTTCGCTGTGCTTACTTCATCACAGATCTCTCCATCTATCCATCCATCATTCCATCTTACTTTTTGATGCATTTCTAAAAATAAATGGAGCTAACAGTACACATCTCCCTAAATACTTTAGCATGCATAGTATTAATAGTTCGACATTTGTTCTGTTTTCTTTTCTTTTGAGGTAAAATGTTTTTCAATGAAAAGTATAAATCTTAAGTATATACTAGTAATATATTTGTGTAACCCAAACTCTTGTCAAGTTATAGAACATTACCATCAACCCCAGAAAGTTTCCTACTTCCACCTCCCTGGAGGAAACCCCTGTTGTGATTTTCTTCTACCATTGATTGGTTTTTACCTGTACTAGAATTGTGTGTGTATAAATGGAACCATACATATAGTCTCTTTTGTGTAAGGCTTCTTTCACTTAGCACAGTGTTTTTTAATTTCATCCATGTCGTTACATATATTACTTTGTTTTATTACTGAGCAGTATTCCATTGTATGACCATGCCACAGTTTATTATTTCTTAGTTTTTAGCTATTATGAATAAAGGTGCCATGAACATTCTTGTATGACCACAAAACAGTCTTTTGTGGGCATATACATTCATGTCTTTTGAGTATATACCTGAGTGGAATTGCAGGGTCACAGGGTAGGTATATGTTTTAGTTTTATTTAAAAAACTGGGGCTGGGTACCATGGCTCACGCCTGTAATCCCAGCACTCTGGGAGGCCAAGGCGGGAGGATCGCTCAAGGTCAGGAGTTCAAGACCAGCCTGAGCAAGAGTGAGACCCCGTCTCTACTAAAAAAAAAAAAAATAGAAAGAAATGATCTAGACAGCTAAAATTATATATATAGAAAAAAATTAGCAGGGCATGGTGGCACATGCCTGTAGTCCCAGCTACACGGGAGGTTGAAGCAGAAGGATTGCTTAAGCCCAGGAGTTTGAGATTGCTGTGAGCTTGACGCCACAGCACTCTAGCCTGGGCAATAGAGCGAGACTCTATCTCAAAAAATAAATAAATAAATAAAATAAAATAAAATAAAAAACTGTTAGGCCTTTTCCAAAGGTCCATCAACAAAAGAATGGTAAATGCCTTGTGGTACAGTCACACTCTGGAATACTGTGCCATAGTTAAAATGAAATAGAGCCATGTGTGTCAACCAGGATAAATCTGAGAAACATAATGTTTGGCAAAAACAAAAGCAAGTTGTGTATCAAAGTATTCAGTGTGATGCCATTTGTATAAAGTTTGAAAGCATGTGAAACAAATTATAGGTTTCAACTATATCTGTAACATTGTATTTCCTTAAAAGCATCTGAAGCAAATACGATAAAATGTTAAGATTTGATAAAGCTGAGTGATGGCCACAGCTCCATCACAGATGTTAATCTCTACTTTTTAGTTCTCTGGTTGCTAACTTGTTAGTCTATAAGGAGCTTTTCCTGAGCTATGTATTTATTTACTCACTTCACCCCACCCTCCACCTCTGTAGGTAATTGAGGCTGGGCTGAACTGGGGTGCGGGGGGACAGAGCTCCCCTCTCCCAGCCCTGTGCCTCCCTCTCCTTAGAGACTCCAGGGAGTAGGCCACCATGGACAAAGAGCACCTCTGACCTACTTCTGGCTCTGCAGCCTTGAGATGATGTCCAGGCCTTCCTTCCTCTCTGAGGTCCTAAATCTAGGTCTGTGATCTGGGCCACATTTTCCCTCCAGTCCCAGTTCTAAACCCCACTTAAAATTGAACCATATTTTAAAATTTGTTGTATTCCATGGTTTTGGTTTTTCCTTCAGGGACTCTAACTTTACACTTGTGCAATTTTATTTGCCCCTCTTTTCTATTGCTTCCTCTCTAATGATTTAAATTTCTGTTTATCTTCTTCACTTTTCTTAATTCTGTTCTTTATGTCTTCTACTGTGTCCCTTACAGTAGTGTCTCTACTCCTTGTGTTTCTTGTAATTTGGTTTTCATTTCTGCAGTGTTTTTATATATTTTTCCATTTCCTAAGAACTTTTAAATCTACTAGTTCCTGTTTCGTGTCCCCTTGTGGTCTGTCACCTCCTGTGTTCTAACCATCCCTTCCTTATTTTCGCTTTGTCATCTTCCTGCATAGCTGCCATTGCCTCGTTGTATCTTTTAACAATTCATAATAGAATATTGGGTGAAAATTTTCTTCCGCTTTGTGGCAGTATTTTTCTGATGAGTTTTCTTTCTGCAGGGAAGTTTTTTGTTATTCATTTTCAGGTGTTTTTTTTTTTCTGGAAGTATCCCTTATGGATGTTTTTCTGATGTTTTTTCTGATGTGTTTTTCTGATGTTTTTATGGATGTGCCTCTGATTGAGGCACAGTTGATGTTGAGTTACAACTTTTTATCATTTTTTGTTTTGATGAGTTGGATTTTTCCAAACCAACAATTAGCAAGCGAATCCTGTGATTGGGGCTGGGGGAAAGTAGCTTTCCTGGGTTCTCAGCTCGAGGGCTCCCTCCTCTGGTACAGCGATGCCTGCTTTCCTTACTATCAGGTTCCTGCGTGGTAACCAGGCTTCCCCTGACTTTAAGATCCTAACCTGACTGGGGTGGGCTCCTTCCCCAGCCAGTGATTCTGAGGCCTCTTGCCTCTCTCACCAAGGTGCTCCTCTCTCTGTTGGAAGTGGCAGTTCCCTAAGCTGCCCCGAGTCCTCCAGGCACTCACGCGATCTATTTCTTACTCTCCCAGTGTTCCTGCCCTCTTCCTTCTTGGTCTTGTCACAGTGGTTCCTATCCAGGGTGAGTCCTCCTGAGGTTGAATTTCTTGCTGGGGATTGCTGGGACCGGCCACCACTGGGACTCCTGTGCAATTTCTGGTGTTCCCTATGGCCCCTACCCACACGATGTGGCTTACTGTGCTGGTTTGGGGGAGACGCTACACAAAATGTGAAATTTGTAAACTTTTTCACTCCTTCATTTCACTGAAGATACAGTCTGTAGGTGTTTCGCACCTTCGTTCTTGTTGCCCTGTAGATTCTGAACAAAGCTGTCACCATGCTCCTGTCCAGCTGGTCTAGAGTCCTTAGCAGGCAGGCATTCAAGGCCCTCTGCAGTCTGGCCCAGTGCTCCCTTTGGTTTTTCTCTGTGTTCTTAGGTATGACCACTGTTCCAGCCAGACAGATCTACTCAGGAATGCATGTTGCACATCCTTTCCTCTGTGTTCCTGCTGTTCTCCATGACTGCAGTGTTCACCTCAGGGCCTCTTTATGGTGGCTGTTGCCTGTGGTGGCGCAGTATGTATTTCTTCCCTCTCTCTTTCTTCTGGTATCGGAATCTAACCCACACCCACTGATAGGGCGAGGTGCATAAACCCAGCTTGTTAAGTGCAGTTCCCTTTCCCTTGGCAACAATGACTGTTTCGGAGAAAGATAAATGGTCCACGCAGGGCCAAAGTCCTTCCCTGAGCCTGCCCTCTGCTAGATCTAGCTGAGAAGCCTGCCTCTTGCCTCTGGGGTCACTGTGTCAAAGAATGTGTTCCTCTGGAGGAGCACCCCGTCTGTAATACTAAAGGACGTGGCTGACACAGAGCAGAGCGAGCATCCTGGATCCATCTTGCAGTTCCTAGTAACATAAGCTGTCACATTTACCTTAAGATACTTTGAGTCAATTTTGTCATACGTACGTGAAAGAATCCTGACAAATACACCTTACTCATTTCTCCCATTGCTCCTGTGCCTTTACCTGTTGTAGTACACATCACACTACATGGCAACTGTAATTGCCTGTTTGTGTCTCCCACTAAAAGCACCTTATGGCAGCATTGTGTGCCCAGTACCTACTATTATGCCTGGCCAGCATTGGGCAGTAAATAAAACTTCAATTGAAACTACATGTCTGGCCGGGTGGTGTGGTGCTCACATCTGTAATCCTAGCACTCCGGGAGACCGAGGTGGGACGATCGCTTGAAGTCAGGAGTTCGAGACCAGCCTGAGCAAGAGTGAGACCCCATCTCTACTAAAAATAGAAAATTAGCTGTGCATGATGGCAAGTGCCTGTAATCCCAGCTACTCGGGAGGTTCAGGCAAGAGAATTCCTTGAGCCCAGGAGTTTGAGGTTGCTGTGATCTAGGCTGACGCCACGGCACTCTAGCCCAGGTGACAGAGCGAGACTCTGTCTCAAAAAAAAAAAAAAAGGAAAAGAAACTACATGTCTGCCTTTCCAAATTCTTCCCATCACTCAAAGTCTCAGACTCCCAAACCCTTCACGAAGCCATCCTGTCAAGTGAAGGAACGTGTGTAAAATGGCCAGCACTGTGCCCAGCACATAACAATCTCTCAAAGAGTCGCATCATTCTCTCCCCTACTTACTCCAGCCAGAAGTGCTATCTCCCTCCTTGGAGCTCCTATATCTCATTTAGTCAAATGGCACCTACTCATACCATCTGATATTACAGTTATTTGCATTTCTCTTAAGTTTTCAGTGTGATTATAAATGCCAGGAGGCAAGGATCTTGCACAGTGCCTCATACTAAAGAATCTGCAGTTGTTGGACATATAGCAGAATGCGTAAAGGATCAATACTTACAGGTCGGATGGAGGCTGGTGGTCCACCACTCGCTGCAGGAATCCTCATGCTACGCGAGTCATGGGTAGATTCCAAGGATCTGAGGAAAGGACAGAGCTAAATTATACTTTTGCAGAATGTGTAAATGCTGTTTGAAAATCTAATGAAGTCATAACAACTGGCTACAGCTGAAAATAGCTGTGATTATGCCATATGCCCAAACATCTCACTACTTGGTAAAAGCTGTTAACTTGTCCAAACTAAATAATTGGAACGAGAAACAAGGTGAGCAAGTCAGAGTTCATAATGCCTTCAGTTCTGATAGGGCGAGACTGAGTATTACAAGAGAAGAGGCCAGAAGCTCTGGGTCCAGAACTGTGTCTCATAACTCTCACGTCAGCCTCATACTTTTGCTTGGCTGCGTCTTCCATGTGTAATTAGTAATAATCTGGCCAATTCAACCTTTCTGATAGAATGTAAGCTTCCGAAGGCCAGAGACTCGGTCTGGTTTGTTCATTGTTGAATCTCCAATACTTAAAACAGTGCCTGGTCCCTATATATGGGGTCACAGTGGATACTCCACATATTTATTGAATTCATGTCTCTACTATAGTGAATATAACATATTAACCTTTTATGTACCTTGTTAAAATATTTATATGTCCAGATTTCTGTGTTTGATATAGATACTAAAAGAACATTTTCAAATCCAAGTCCCATGATATCAGTGACCTCCCACGTCTTATTCACTAACGTGTCTCTAGTGCCTAAAACAGGAGATACTCTGTAAATATTTATGGAATGATTGATTCAAATATTTGATTAGTGAAGTTAAAATTGAGCAAAGAAACAGAAACTAGTGGCTTACATTTAGTAAGAATACTATGCTACATTTATTTAACACCTTTAGAGTTTTAGAGTTTACAAGTTATTTCATAAATATCCCCCCATTTGAGTCTTGCAACAACCCTATGAGGCTTGTTTTGTCAGACTTATAGATAAGGAAAAAGGCTCAAGGAGTCAAAGGGCTTCTCTGTGATTACAGAGCTTGCAGGTTGGGGTTGAAGCCAAGATTTGACTTTAAATTTTAGGATCATCCTACTTTTTCATGGGTACTGATTCATACAAATCTCATAGGAAATTACCACCATTTTGTAATTAGAATTATAGAATCTGAGAATTGGAAGTGACCTCACATATCACAAATTTCAAACTCCTCCCTCATTTCTCAAAAGAGGAAAAAAACTTTGGAGAGTTTATAGGAGGCATGCAAAGGCACACATCTAGTTTAAGAAGTAATTGCACCGAAGCTGCCTCCTCCAGCTGCTGCCTCTGGTTGGTCCTCAGATTTCACTGTCAGCCCGAGAGAGTGATTGAGCTTGGGGGAGACCACGCTGCCCTCTGCTCTGTCTGAATCAGAGGCCCCTGAGGGCCAGGCCTCTTTCTGAGAGGAGCATGGTCCTCACTGAAGGAAACTCAGTCTCTCTCTCCGTGTCATTTCTTTTCCCTTCTTTCTTGTTTCCCTTGCAGGTGGTGGCGATGGTGCTCGGAGAGTTGTGGAAGAGGTATCCAGCCAGGGCTCCCTACTCCCTCCCCTTTAGGACCTGGTCTTTTTTTTTTTTTTTTTTCCTTTTCTTTTTTGGTAGAGGCAGGGTCTCAAATTCCTGGTCTCAAGCAGTCCTCCCACCTCTGTCTCCCAAAATGCTAGGATTACAAGCATGAGCCACTGTGCTTGGCTTGGAACCGGGGTTGAGAGTTCTCTGAGTTTGAGAGTTAATAAAATAATAACCCACACCTCACTCTCCATTTATTTACTGTTTTTATATTTGATCCTGCTCTTGAACTCTTCACAACTCAGAGCCTAGTTTTGTTTTTTTCCTTTCTCTGTTGCGTTCTGGTGTAGAGCTCGCTTCCACTGAGAGTTCACATTGCACAGGATCTAACAGAATCTTGCCTTCTGTCCAGCGGGAATTACTTTACCAAGCCTATAGGAAGATAGATTCCATTGTTTGGCTTTGCATGTCTCTCTTCATGAGTCAAAACCTGATAACAGGAAGAGCTTGAACCTAAAGTTTACCAGTAGAAATGTAATGAAATATCATTATTTAACCATCAGATAGGCAAATAATTATGGAGATTGATAATATTTTGTGCTGACAGGGAATGCAGGCTGCTATCGATTAAAATGGAAAGTACAGGCCCAGTGTGGTGGCTCACACCTGTAATCCCAGCACTTTGGGAGGCCAAGGTGGGAGGATTGCTTGAGACCAGGAGTTTGAGACCAGCCTGGGCAACATAGCAAGATCCCATCTCTTAAAAAAAAAAATGAGCCAGGCGTGGTGGCGGGCACCAGTCCCAGCTACTCGGGAGGCTGAGGCAAGAAGATCGCCTGAGCCCAGGAGTTTGAGGCTGCTGTGCACCATGACCGCACCACTGCACTCCAGCCCGGGTGAGAGAATGAAAGCCTGTCTCGAAAATAAACAAATAGAAGTAGGGATTACATTCTGTAACGTCACTTTTGTTGATTTATCCTGTGGAAGTCAAGGTTCCAGTCTGTAAGAATATATGTTGAAAAAAGTTTACTATAGCTTTATTTGTAATAGCAAAAACCTAAAGACAATTTGAATTTTATCAGGGAGTGTTGAATAAATTATGGCTTATCTGCAATACAGAATATATCATGCAATTATTTTTTTCAAATGAGTTACCATTACGTATGTGTACTAGAAAAGCTGTCTATGATATATTCTTGTTACCTCAAGGGCAGAATTGGGATGTGGGAGGAAACATTAACATATCTGTGTTGTTTGACTTGTCATAGTAAGCATGTATTGATATTGTGATTTGTAATAAAGTAAAAAAAAAAAAATTTGAGAGAATGGGTTTATAATCTAGTTTCTATCACTTGATACTTGTGAGAGGTTTGGTAAATTACTTAGCCTCAGTGCGCTTCTGTAAAAGGGGAATACTACCTGCCTTAAAGTGTTTGATTAAAGGAAGTATACAAAGCAAGTGGCATATTGTAATCCTTCTATAAATGTTAGTTTCTTTTCCTTCTACGCAAGCAGCTTGGAGTAGAGCATGAAAACACACGCAAAACGTGTTGGCTCTGCTGCTGGTGTGTGTTTTCCTGATGTTCTCCACTTGGCCTTGGCCTTTCCAAAGAGGTGGATTAATGTCTCTCCAGAAATAAATACCCAGGAGATAATCTCTATTTCCCCCCACAAGGCAAAGTAAGAATAATATACAACGGTGCCTTAACCCTCCAGGGATTATTCACCTGGTACCTCAGTTATTAGTAACCCAGCTGAGAAGCAGGAAGGAAGGAAGAGGGCCCCGAATAGCTGAAGCAGATGTGTAAAGTCAAGCTCTCCTGGATCATTTATTCTTATCTTAGACAACCAAACGAGCTTTTCCAGCCTTGGCACGTTAGTGAGGACGCTACAGCGGCCACCCTGAGAGCAGGCAGCAGTGACAGCCTGGTCTGAGCATAGAGGTACATGGAAGACTGAAACACAAACACGAGAGCTCAGGAAGCCAGATGGCCTGGGCCCAGGCTCTGTTTTCACAATGAATAACTGCTCTTCATAATGACAATGCTGAATTATTAGGGAGAAATTAATTCATTCTTCATATAACCTTGTAAAGGCCCCGAGAGTGTGATATAGTCCAGACGTATTACCATCACATATGATTAAACTTTAGTTTTGCTGGTTAAAAAGTTTTGTTTTGTATCAGCCCCAGAATATAACGGTGGTCTTTATCCTATGAGGGAAAGATAGAGTAGCTGCTTTTAGTTAAAAATCTACATAGCCAAGTGTGACAGGTGTTAAAAATTGTTCAAAAAGAATCTTAACCTAGAAAAATGGAATGGTTTCCTACAAGTGCATTAGTTGCTCTTTGAGTAAAATAAGGTCCACAATCTGTAATCCAAATCTTTTTAGACCAAGTTTTAGAATTCAGAGCTTTGAAGATTTTTTGAAAGGTAGTGTGTATGTATACAATACCATATGGTACGTAACAGCCCTGGCAGGGTCTAAGGCAACACACCATACTCAAACATATTAATATTTCTACCGTGAAATGTGTGCAGCATTAATTAGGACAAATAATGTGTAGCTTACTTAAATAAACCAGTAAATGAAATAGTGAAATAAATATAAATTGTAAATTAGTAGTCTAGAAAAGATTTTATAAATCTATAAATATGTTGAATTTAGCTAAATATGCTTGTGCATACACAAACCATGGACATCTATAACCTCTGGTTCCTGTACATCACAGAGGCGAGTAAGCTCAATGCGAGTCCCAGCAGCAGGCTGGAGGCAGACATCCGATGCCAGTAGGAGCAGGATTAAGTGCAGCACTCTAACAGGCACCCTTTTTAAAGGACTTTCTCCCAGGTGTCTTAATGGTTCGTTAATTTGAGTTTCTGTCTCAGCAGTCCCTCATTAATTACAAAAACTGCCGTAAACTCATGTTCACTGACCAATGTGCATGGTTCAAGGTCCGCCATTGACTGATCACATATTTTCACAGTCATCTAGTGATTTTTTTCCACCTGTATTTACAATTTCCTCTTCATCATCACTATTATCCTGTTATGATTACCTATATTTAAAACCATTTCCATGGTTTCTCCATTTAAGACATGCACAAGGCCGGGTGCGGTGGCTCACGCCTGTAATCCTAGCACTTGGGAGGCTGAGGCGGATGGATCGTTTGAGCTCAGGAGTTCGAGACCAGCCTGAGCAAGAGTGAGACCCCCCCCCCCGTCTCTACTAAAAATAGAAAGAAATTATCTGGACAACTAAAAATATATAGAAAAAAATTAGCCAGGCATGGTGGCGCATGCCTGTAGTCCCAGCTACTCGGGAGGCTGAGGCAGGAGGATTGCTTGAGCCCAGGAGTTTGAGGTTGCTGTGAGCTAGGAGGATGCCATGGCACTCTAGCCTGGGCAAAATAGAGAGACTCTGTCTCAAAAAAAAACGACATGCACAGGAACATCACTGTCAATGTGAAACATTTATTTGATATCAGCTTCATTTATGCTTTTAGCTGATGAACTTTTGGCATAAAGTATTCTCATTAGTGATATGAAATCCTTCAAAGTCATCATCTGTAGATTTGCCTTCAGAGGTCACTGTAAGCCAAAGTCCATGCCCCTGCAATGAAGTCATGCTGCTGCCATGGAGTAGGTATTGACCAGTCAGAAAGCATTTATCTGGTTACCCACGTTTTCTTTGCATGGGAAAGCGCAGGTAAATGATGTATACCTGTCAAACATCTTGCATGATGCTCTTTCCAATCTCTGCCAATTTTATCTGATGTGGCCAGCAATTGTGGCACACCCTGAGAAGTTAGCCAATTCCTCAAAGCCTGTGGGTGCTCACTCATTAGCATTGTTAATGTCTTTCCAAGAAAGCATCAGGAAAGAGCTGTTTCATCAGCATTGTCAATTGGCTCCAGACTAAGGTTTTACCACATTTATCAATATAATTTCCAGTGCTTCTTGATCACTAGCTTTTTTCCATTTGATTTTCAGATTATATTACACAACGATACTCAAGTTTTTGTAGCCAGACTAATGCTTATACACACCTGCAAGGTTCAGTTCTTCATGGTATATTGTAGACGTTAATATATTCTAGTTATACACACACTTGTTGAATCCACTCAATCTACACATGGTGAAGATCTTCAATTTTTGTCCTATGCAGTGTTTTCTTTCATTAATTCTTGTTCATCATCACTATAAAATTTAACTTCCGTTTCTTCATGTCATATATGGTAATGGTTCTACTCCATGATCTTCAGTAAAATGCCTCACAGACACACCAGGATCAAGCTTCTGTAATAACGTCATTCTGCTATTGTTAATGATGATACTTCTTTTCTTTTCATCTTCTCACTATTACCATAAGAGTATCTTTGACATTTTTTGTGGTTACAAAAGAACAAAAAAAGCAACAAGATATGAGCACACAGCAGACATTTTGGGAGGAATGCCATGACACAACTGAGTCTTAGGTCAGTTCAAGCCAGGTTTTGCTACAAATAAGTTTTGGTGCCAGACTTAGGAGACCCCTTTAGCCTTGGAGCTATGTGTAAACAGCTGTCAATAAAGCTTCTGATTGGTGTGGATAACCTGCTTAATCTTACTGAAATGATGTCATTTATAGAAACAAATATTTTGTGTGTACCAACTGAGGTTATACATAAAATTTGTTTAATATATATCATAGTTTTTTAAAAATATATATGTATATACGAAATAGCACAGATTCCTCTTACTAATTTTACCAAAAGTCAAAGGGTCTTAGGTTGCAAACCACCATATAGGCACTAGGCTCTGCACACAAAAAGGAATGGTCCTTAAAATTACAGAAGTAACATGTGGAACTAAATACACAAAGGTGAGTCATAGGTGTCCATGGCTCAGGGCTTAAAATTTAGAATGAGACCACAACAGATGTACAGATCATATACTCCCAAGGCAAAAAGCAAGTATAAGTATAAACAGGACTTCAAAGGAGTGAGTGATTTAGTGTCTGTCTAGAAATTAGGGAAGAAATAGGAAGACTTTCAGAATAAGTGACACCTATCCCAACCTTGTAGGATGAATGGGATTTTAATGGGTGGGTGGGAGTGATTACTAGGGATACCCCTGTGATATCTGTGCTTTCCCTCTTCTTTAGTAATAGCTCCCCTAATTTAGCTGAATTAAAGACTAAATTCCCATCCATCCTTACAGCTAGGCCACTGACCGAGTCTTATCAGTGGAATATAAGCAGAAATGGTGTCTACAATTTAGGCAGTGAGGGATGAAGTGTGGTGAGTTTGAAGGTTGGTGAGTTGCTGGGGGAAGTAGCAAGATGGTATAGAAAAGAGAAGAAATAAAGCCTTTTGCAATTTCTTAGAGCCTGGTGCAATACCTTTCCTCTGTTGTTTCTCAGTAGCAATTCAACACTGAATCCGAGGTGGCCTAACAACACAACACAGAGGCAAGCTGTATCCTTTATCCTGTGGGATCAGTACCCCCAACAGTAAGAAATTTCCTTTAATGGGGTTATTGTCCACTAGTCCATCCTCCTGAGGGGGGAAAGGCTGGCGCCCTGGCTTTAACACCTCATAAATGACCCATTCCCTCTTATATCCCAGCTGTCATCCTAAGTGCCAGCCACTTTAGTATTTAGTATTTACATTTAAAGGAATTACTACAAAGTAGGCCAAATTTTAGCTTACTGTACCTATTAAAAATCAAAAACAGCCACAAGGAATAATCTTGGAAGACAAATCACTAACACTGGGTATCACCTTGGAAGTTCCTATAGTAAAAAGTAACACTACTTCAATAATCTAAGGGCTTTAGTCCTCTTGTTTTTACCTAATTCCAGAGTATCTTTGTGTGAGAGCTGCAGAGTCATTTACTAACATCTCTGCCTTAGTCTTACGTCCTTGAGGTGGTCTAACCTACTTACTGGAATTTATACTAACAAAGGTGTTGTTATGGAATACAACTAGAATCCACATTTCTCAGACTAGTATATTTACCCCCTAATATAACAATTGGAAATTAAAGTAAGTTCTGCCAAAGTTGATAGCAAAATATACAAACCCTTGGGTTTGAAATGAATTATTTTTGTGTAATGATGAGGTGGTCTGGATTACCATTTTGTGTATTGGCCTAAACTGGCTTTAAAACAGAAAATTCAACCACAAAGAATCTCTCAGTCTAGGAAGAAATTTAGTGTGTCAACACTATGGAGTTTTTGGGAAACAAAGAAATGTACAAATTCTATAAAAAACAGGGCAAACATTTTAGTTGGAATGTAAAATTAATACCATCTTGCTTTTGTCAAGTCCTCCCCTAAATGTTATGACCACATACATTAATATTTTACCAACCCAATTTTATGACAAGGTATACAAGAGATAATTCTTAATTTTATTCACTTTGCTTTAAGAATGTAAAGTATATCAATCTCTTCATCATGTTTGCATCTTAAATGCAAGAATGTTAATGGAAGCCTCTTTCAGATTTACATTCTCTAGCCCACGTTGTCAAATGTTTTTGGATCAGGCAAAACTTTGTTTTATAAGGGGTTTCTTAGTTCTAAGGCTTCTAACTTGCACTGGATTTCTGGATAAATACTTTTTTCCCCCAGAAGGAAATACTACCTGACTTGTAAAACTCAGGAACTTCTAAGCACCAACCTAACCAATTTGACCCCCTTCCTGATTAGTGCCCTGGACACAGTCCAGGCTCATTAGGGACACAAAGCCAGCCTCAAAGGATGACACTAATCTGACCACCCAGGTGCTTTTCATGTCCCCTGGGGCCCAGGCTTGGTTTGAAGCAGAGAACCCTGGCCTGGGCTTCTGAGGGTTTGCAGAGGTGATGGTGCAGGGTGGGGCCTGGGAGACTGGTCAAGATAAGCTGCCAGGGAAGCCACCACGTCACACTCAGTTACTGTTATCTTAGAGGCTTGGCTTATTACAGATAAGCCTGGTCAGCTCTTTCTTTAATTACTAATCCATTTTCACCCTTACAGACTTCTCTAGAGGCTACTTTTAGCCTATGAGATAGCTGTATAAAATACCATTTCACTGATCTCTATATTGTTATGACATACTCTTAAATATCGTTGTCAAATGTTTCTCTCTTTTTTATTTTGAGACAGGGTCTCGCTTTGTTGCCCAGGCTAGAGTGAGTGCCGTGGCGTCAGCCTAGCTCACAGCAACCTCAAACTCCTGGGCTCAAGTGATCCTCCTGCCTCAGCCTCCCGAGTAGCTGGGACTACAGGCATGCACCACCATGCCCAGCTAATATTTTCTATATGTTTTTAGTTGTCCAGATAATTTCTTTTTATTTTTAGTAGAGATGGGGTCTCGCTCTTGCTCAGGCTGGTCTTGAACTCCTGACCTTGAGTGATCCTCCCACCTCAGCCTCCCAGAATGCTAGGATTACAGGTGTGAGCCACCATGCCCGGCCCTCTTTAACAAGAATAATTTTATTCCTGTGATTCGGCGTTAGAGAGCACCCCGCATTGGAGGTACACACACCAGAGTGTATTCTGTTTGTATCCCCAGCTTCGCCCAAAGTGAACATCTCCCATCCTTTGCTTTCCTTCTCTGCCCGGTTCCCCTCCACACCCGTCACACGCATTATTCCATCTTAGCCTCTCCACAGCCTTCTCCACAAACCATCCCATGTTGTACCCTTGGGAGGTGTCTGATAAATGCTGACCAACTGATAAAATGCATTTCCCTTTTTACTCCTTACATTGGATATGACACTAATTTTAATTAAGTGTTAAATGTTATTAAAAACTTTTAGGCCAGGGTGTATTTAAGCAACTTTAGGACACATCCTCTTTGGCCAGTTCATTTAATAGCCAAAAAAAAAAAAAAAAAAAAACAAGCCTTGAAAGATTTAAGTTTTATTCATGTTATACAGGAAGCAAATTCCTCACTTGTTTGAGGGCTATCTTTTCAAATACATGTTACTTCCAGCTTAAAGAACTTGAAAATAAAATATTACCCCACTGGATGTGCCAGTGTAATTATTTGAATAAAAGCACTTTTAAATGGCTATTACTTCACTCCTTAACTCAATGTACCCTGTAATTACAGCTTGCTTTTTATTCTCATGTCAGGAGTCAAACACTTTGGACTATCTTTCTCTTTATGCAGTTCCCATGATTTGCTCCTTCATTTTCAGAGAGACCAGGAATTAACAGCCTGCAGTCTACCCAACCTGCTTTTGGCTACACTTTGTCCATCCCAGGGACAGAGAGGATCGTGTAAGTCCTCCAGAAAGTGACTCACTCCTCCCAGGCCACACGGGTACCCCCTGGTGGCACTGAGCAGTACTATCCTGTGTCCCACCGGCCAGTGTTCTGCATCTGCAGAATGTCCTGTGTAACATGCAGGACAGCCCCGATGGCCTCCGAAAGTTAAGGATTCCAGGTGCTCTGTATTATCTGACCTCATTATCCACAATTAACACTGTAAACCAAGTTAGCAACAAAGTCTAAACATTGCAGTGAAAAATTAAGAAATATACACTTTAACCAGAATATTAGGGCCAAAAATTTCTAAATTAAAGTGGAGTAGAGTCAGGAAGGATCCATGGGCATGTAAATTTTTTTTTTAATGTAGAATTTCCTATAGTCTATTCACTTTGGCAGGCCAAACTTCATGTTAAAATATTGTTCTTGGAGGAAGTGGTCTTCAAAAGAAAATATTAAAAGGGTAAAGGTGGCTGCCGTGAGTTAACAGTTTGATATATGGTGATAACACTAGATATGGTGATAACAGTTTGATACACAGTTATAATACTACATAAGAACCACCATCTGGATAGAACTTGGAGTAAGGTCTTGAATCACAGATGACAAGATCCTAACCAGATGCCTTAGTCCGTCCCTACTGCTGTAACAGCTTACACTGGGTAATTTATAAACAATAGAGATTCATTTCTGACAGTTCTGGAGACTGCAAAGTCCAGTGTCAAGGTGCTCCCAGATTTGGTGTCTGGTGAAGTCTTGCCCTCTGCTTTCACGATGGCCCCTCTTGCTGCATCTTCACACAGCAGAAGCTGGGGGAAGGCCAGACAGTTCTCTGAAGCCTCTTTTATAAGGGCATTAATTCCACTGATGAGGGCAGAGCCCTCGTGGCATAATCACTGCAGCAAGTATGGGAGCCCTGCATGTCCCTCCCCCAGGATCACATAAGCAACCCAGTATGTGGCACAAGGAAACAAGGGCAGGGCTGGGCTGAGTCCTCATTGGCTGCCACCATGGCTGATGCATGCCATGCCTGCCCTCAGAGGTAGGGCACTCGAGGATGCCACTCCAGAGCCCCACTATGCATGACCTTCCGCCTCCCAGCCCTGGCTTGCCCCTCGAGAGCTGCGTGCTGCTCACAGGCTGTGTTGCTGCTGACCAGCTTCTGCAACATCCCACAGCAGCTGCTCCTTTGGGGTTCTACGGTCACTGGGGCTGAGCTTCTGAAGAAAAGAAAGCCTGAATTCCTGTCCCTGCTCACAGTCTCAGCCACCCACTGGGTCCAATCTCTCCACTTAAACACCTGCATTTTCTCCAGCTCTGGAACCACCCAGCTTAATCCTCTTCAAGGAAGGTAGAAGAGCTCTTAAATTGCTCTACTGGAAGCCAAGGGAACGTACAAGTAACAAAAACCCCAACCCAGACTAGCTTAAGCAAAAAGATAAGTTCTCACATAATAGTCCAGGGGTAGAACTTGACCAAGGTATTGAATTATGTTACCAGAACAAGTTGTCTCTCCTTCCATCCTTTGCTTCTTGCACGTTGACTATATCTCTGACCACCTCTCCCCTTTTGGAACAAGATAGTTGCCGTAGTTCTAGGTTCGTGTATTCCTTAACTGAAGTCAAGTGGAAATGAGTTTCAGCCTCTCTCCCAGCAGTCCCAGGAAGAGCCTTGGTGCATCTTATTAGCTTTGATTGGGGCACAGTCCCATCCTTGAGCTATCCCTGTGGCCAGGGGGAACGCACATCTGTGCTTACTCCTGGAGCTGAGAATCGTTAATACCATCTGAAACTAATGTGGATATGGCAGAAGTAGATCCTTAGAGGAAAACTGGGACGCTATTATCAGAAGAAGAGAGTGGATGCAGAATGTCTACAAGATACATCTTTACTTTACTCGATGTTTTTCTTAATCACAGATGTGTTTTTAGTGACACCCTTCAGTAGCGTGATGGTTGCTGCAATGAGGGATGCGCAGGTGCCACAGGGGCCCACACAGGGCTTCTCACCTGCTAGCCTCAGTTGGCTCTGTGAGTTAGGAGACTGAGTAAATAAGGCCAGCAATGGGTTAGGGCAATGGTCTCAAAGTGTATTCCCTGGGCCAGTAGTGACAGCATCCCCTGGGAACTTGTTAGAAATACACAGTCTCAGGCCCCATCCCAGATTTACTGAAACTTCAAGGTGGGGCCCAGCAATCTAGTTTTAACAAACCCTCTGGGTAATTGTAATGCTCAGGGAAGTTTGAGAACAATTAGGGCTTTGCTACTCAAAGCAAGGCCCAGGAGCTGGCAGCATGAGTATCACCTGGGGCTTGTTAGCAATGCAGGATTTTTGGCCCCCCCCACACGTGGCCTACTGGGTTAGTAGGGGTGAGGAGGGGGCAACATTTCTCTGAGTGTCCCGTTTTGTCACTTTGGCTTTTAGAGCTGTAGTAATGCTTCCAGCAGTTCCTCAATCATACTAGTTAGAATCTGCATTTTTAATGAGATTCCCCAGATGATTTGTTTGCGTATTAAAGTTTGATAAGCACTGGGTTAGGGGGCTTGGAGAGTGTAAAGAGCTGACCAGTTGCACACAAAAGGCCCGCTGAGCAGTGGCACGTGAGAGCTTGCAGACTCCATGTCTCAAGCCCTGATCCCCACAAGTGTGTGATTTCCTCCAGTAGCTCGTAGGCAGCTGGAGTGTAGAAACAAGTCCTGCATTCAGATTGACTTGAGATTGGAGCAGAGCAGGCATGTCAAAAAGATAAGATTGAGTTAGGCCTGTGGCCAGGAGAATGGCCAAAATGGTGCAAAATGGGAGTCTAGGCTGGATAGGCAGGAGGGTGGCCATGAGGAAAGAAAGCGACAGCCTGAATGTTTCTAATAACGTGAAGCAGGCAAAGTAGGAGGAGAAGACAGCAATGCAATGGTCTGAGATTGCTATACAGGGTCTGTGGAACTGTTGACAGGTCTAGAGAAAACTGTCCAAGAGAGCTTTCTGGATGATGGAAATGTTCTCTTTCTGCACGGTCCAGTATGACAGCTAACAGCCACCGGTGGCTGTTGAGCACTTGAAATAAGACTAGTATGACTGCATTACTATACTTCTATTAATAAAAGCCAAAGTGATACAAAAAGGGACACGCAGAGAATGTTGTTCCCTCCTCATCCCCATGAACCGGTTCCAATTCCTCTCTCCTTTCCAACCCTTTTTAACCCACTCTCTGTAGGCAACCATTCTCTTTCATTTCCGGCTTATTCTTCCATATTTCTTGTGCACAAAAGTGCTGATAATGTGTGTTTTCTTATATTCCCCCTTTTTTTCCCTCTTTCTTTTTGGTAGAGATGAGGTCTCACTGTTGCTCAGGCTGGTGTCGAACTCCTGAGCTCCAGCTATCCTCCTGCCTTGGCCTCCCAGGGTGCTAGGAATACATACGTGAGCCACTTCACCTGGCCTATTCCCTTCTTTCTTACATGAAGCATAGCTTTGCACTTTGCTTTTTTCACTTCAGAGTGTTTCAGAAATCACTCTAAATCAGTTCAAAAGGCTTTTACTCGTTTTCTTTAAGCTGTCTCGACCTTTGTTGTGTGGATGTGCCATAATACTTTCCACCATTCTCCTGTGTATAAGCATTTAGGTTATTTCCAACACTTTACATTTACAGCAGACAGTGCTGCAGTGAATAACCTTGTAGCCTGTGCAAATCAAAGCAAAGGAGCTAAATAACCTCAGGCTGTGTAGCAAACTGTGAACCCCTGACGTGGCCATTCCCATAAGGCACCTTCACGTATGACTCCCCGCTTTCAGACTCTGTGTAGTCATGCCCTGGAAACATGACCAAGCTGCCAGATGCCTTGGAACTCTGGTCACCTCCTAAGTGGGCCCAGTAAACACTTCTCAGCAGCAGCCATTCTCGCCATTCTAGAGTAGGGGCTTCACTTGAACCTGCTCTTTCCCAAGTCAACTTTCATGAACTTATTTTCATGTTAGGTTGGCTCCAATCCCTGCCCTTAGTCTTTTCATCTAGCTGAGAGGCTCAGAGATAATAAAAGTCTGTCTTGCAATAGGCTATAGTTCTAGAATGCTGATCTTCCCCAAGGACTCATTCACATGGGAGTTATTCTTTGGGTTTCTTGTTCAAGTATTCTGAATGTTTACTGGCCTATTTAAGCCAGAGCTCCACAATAGGGGCCATATTGCCCTAAAACGTTTCTGTGAGATGTATCTCCCTTCATCTGGGAGAAGATCCATTGGGAATTCACCAAGCTAGCTTAAAAAGGCTAAGAACAAGGGTAATGAATTCTATATTTGTTTTTTAACCCAGATTGATTAGAGGATAAGGTACTGTTTGGGGGCCACCCTCAAATTCCTGTTTGCTTAAAAGATTACTCATTTTATGTAAAAGAAAATCTTAATGCACTAATTTTATATACACTTTTAAAAAAGTATTTAAGGTGCATATTAAATACATCTTTTGGACTTGGACAAGCAAAACTAAACAGCAAATATTTTAAGTTGTGCTTACTTTTAAGACTAATGACCATAAAGATAAAAGAATTCAACAAATTTCACGAAGTTAAAGGACATTTTATTTACTGACAGATTAAAAACCGTAACTCCAGGTAGTGCAAAATGCACCACTGAACCCAATTACAAAGAATGGGTGTTAACACACAATGTTTAAGCAATGCTACACTTATTTTTGGCAAAGTGCTGTATTGTTCAATCTGTGTACAAAACTGACCATCTATGAACCAACCAGTATAAAAAATTTCTATAAAAACAGAAAAAAATTTAGACAGTGGCTCAAGAAAACAAGCTGCCATTTATGCATAGATTGATATACAGTATATATCCTAACCAAATGTCCCTTTTGAGTTTTCAAGTTGATGAAAAAAAATTTTGTGTCCAGAAACACATTAAGAAGGCACATAATACACTCTACAATACTTTTCAGTCTCCATAACTCATGCCCTGCCATCGAAAAGCAAATGTGTTCACAATTTTACTTGAGAAAAAAACAAAGCCACTTTTTTTTTTTTTAATAACACACACAATTATTAAGTTCAACATCTCTGGAGGAAAACGCAACCAAAAAGCAAGCAAAACCACTCATACACTCCAAGCCTGAAAACACACACATCTAACCTCCCCAAGTACTGGTTTGGTTTTTCAAAGTCCACCTAGAAAACAAATACTAAAACTTCAGGCAAACACAGAGCAAAACTGGGCATTTAACAATTACACAATTTTTAAAAATGTCAAAGAAAATCCTCAATGATATACAAAACATTATCCACTTAAGCTGCCTCCCTTTGAATAGTAACTTTTCCTCCCACATAAAGGATACTGTTGCAAATAAGATATCCTCATCTGTTTGCTTTCTGGTACCTCTTTCTCCACCCTAAACGTTAGTCGGTGTCAAATTTCAAGTGAAATTGGTACATGGCAAGGCTGACACCATTGTATTATGTAAATTTTCTAAATAAAGCATTTTATATAAAATTTTAAGCATTACAGTAAGTAGACAGGGATGCCATTTATATAATATATCAGCATGGCAGATGGCAGTGCAACCATCATGATAGAAGCCCAACTTGTAAAAGAGTTTAACCAATATTTATAGGCCTTATAAAATAATTTTAAGGTAACATTACAAACATATACTAGTATCTCCTAGTACAAGGAGCAGTCTCTTAACTGATTCTAAAAACAAAAACTAATACTTGGAAACTCAAACTTTTCCCACTAGTCTATTTAAATGTCTATCTTCTAGTTGGAGTCCTTCATTTTTTTTGTTTCCAACTCAAAGAAAATGAGGAAAACAAAGATACCCTTCCTTGCTCTTTTTTCTTAAGAATATATAAATACAACGTATTTCATTGAAGAGGAAGAGAAATGGCAAAGAAACTCAGATTTCAACAAAGATGAGGATTACAAACCAGTGTACTATACAGATTTGAGAAGCAAAAACAATAGGCTATGCTGAACAGCACTCTCAAGTTTTAAGTAAACTGTCTTCTCACTAGAATCAAAGTACTAACACAACAGAGAAGATACGTAAACAGGAACAGTCTGCATGGGAATTGGAAAAATGTGCAGGAAATTAATATTAAAAAATGGTCTCTGCGATAGGAAGTCAAAAATCCAATCACTTTGCATCTTCTGCAAAAAAATTCCCCACACAACTAACAATATAAATGCATGCCACAGAAGATAAATAATGGATGGCTCTAATCTTCAACTTACAGTGCAGTACATAACTCAATTAGTTGAGGAAGAAAAAGTAATAAACATAGGACATATCTTAAAACGTTTTATTAACAAAAACAAACTTTGAGAAACATGGTGCATTGTAAAAGCTAAGAAACGCATTCACGAAGCACTGCTTGTGTGCAGCACGTATTCCAGACTTTCACCAAGTAATGTTCTGTTATCAGTTTAGAAATAATCAGAGTTACTAAACTCAGAGGAGTCTTGCTTCTCACTGCTTGAATTTTTAAGACATATTCAATAAAGCACATTGTAAACCACTAATATTTACAACAGAAAAAATCATATAAGCTCATAATAAAATGCATTTTGGCCATGTTTCAGAGAATACTTAACAGGTCAACATCGTTCTGTGTTATTATTGGCCTTGTATCCTACACACAGTAGATGCCTAACATCTAATGACCAAGAACTTCAACTGAACTATGTAACCATTTTCTTCAATTTTTACATGTGCCAATTTTAGAAACTTTAGACACTGACACAGAAACCACAGTATGACGTCACAGGTGGTGGTGTAATCCTAACCTAGTGACTGAGATTTTTTGTTTTCAAGGTACAGAGCATAAAAAGCTAGGTCCAGATAAAGCAAACAAAAAGTCAATAACTGATAAGAGATATGTATTTAAAATATCAAGAAATCTGAAAGAAAAAGACCATTGCAGTTGTATGTACAAATCTGTTCATGCTGCCAAACAAATTCTCATGGCTGAACTTTTGTAGCTTGTGAGGTACTGACGACTCGCAGGCAATATATGAAAAAGAGAGCCCGTTTATTCGGAGGCTTGCATCCTGCAGACATTTAGCTGGTCTATTTTCAAGTTACCAACCTGACCCTATAACAGACACGATGTAAAACATACACACCTTCAGGAAAACTACCTTATCTCCCAACTCTGGTAAACACAAGTAGCAACAAAATAACTTCTAACTCAGTTTGACAAAACTTTACAGACTTGGCCCCTAATTAGAAAACAAATAAATAAAGGGAAAGTCAAAACGGAAGGGGCAATTAGGAGAAGGGGGGGGTCGAGACTTGTTCTAAGGAGACATCCTGGCACTCATCACAGCCAGTGGAAGAACAACCCAAAACTACCACCCAGCTGCACATCTGACCTCTTCCAACTACCAGGGCTCCAGTCTGGTTGGAAAAGAGCACAGCACTTCCCTTAGAGTCTTCCTGGGTTCCCTGCATCAAGCTGCTACAGGGTTATTGAAAAATATAATACTTTACATAACTATATGCTGCTTTTTTCCTTGAAAACATTTTACAGATGTGTGTATGTGTATTCATTTAATTAGTTGCAGAGAAGATGGAAAAATAAGCTGTTTGATTATGAAGGTGATGCTACTGCTCTGTTAGTAGAAAGTGCTTTGGATTGTAAATGTATTTACTTAATTTCAAAGGAAATTGGTGAGATTATAGATGGCACAGCAAAACCCATCACAATTGCTAAAAAAGGAAGTGACTGTCTAGAGGTAAGGAAGAGATTTTCTCTGTGTTGAGTCCACTAGCCTACATGTGAATCGAACCCTGCACCCTGGCCTCTTTAGCACCAACACTGAAGAACAGCTGTGGCAGAGAAATTGCCTCAGCCTGACTCCATCGCCAGATTCAGCAGAAAGGCCCTTGGAATTTCCTACAAGGTTCAGTTCTGGACAGCCCCACTTCAAATCAGCATACAATCCTCACAGCTGTGAAGGAGGTAAGTATCACTACTCCCCTGTTGGTGGAAGAAACAGAGGCCAGAGTGGTTAAAGATTTTTGCCTGAAGTTAAAAAAATGAAAAGTCAAGGAAGCCAACCTGTTACTCTCCACTTAGATGCTACGAAAGGCATGACCAGAAATTCCCCCTCACCCTTGCTTGCCACTTGGCAGGACAGGCTCCATGGCAGAGGATTTTTCACTGTATCTGGAAACACAAAGCCTCTTTTCCCATGGGCAAATATGAATATGAATCACGCAAGTGCCTGGACAAGTACTTCTGAATTTACAGCTGATGTGAGGTGGGGGGTGGGCAGAGCTGGCAGGAAGAAATCAAAACAACTTAAACACTGGACTAATGGGTTAGCTATAGACAAGAATTTTTCCAGATATAATTTCACAGGTCTAATTTAATCCCTCTGCATGTGAGACAAGTGCTCTTGTCCACGACACCTGTAATGTCTGTACCACGTCACATAGTCACATTGGAATTTGTGAATGCACTGTTCACTAAAGCTTAATGTACCTGAATTCCAAAATAAACTGCATGACTAATCTGAAAAAAAAAAAAAAAAAACAAACCCATACACACAGAAATATATCAAGTTTCCTTTCAAAGAAAGTCCAGCCATAATTCCATTATATCCATGGCAACTATCACCTGTTAATGCTCGTGTTAGTGTGTAAAAATGTATTCATTATATACAGAAAAGATTATCAAGTACTGGTCAATAAAGTGTATGGCTGACCCTGAGAATAAATTTTTGCTTACTCAAAAGATTAAGTAATACAAAACAAAATGAAATTGAAAGATGCCTTTTCTTGTACTTGGGAAGAAATGTCTTTAAAATGCTAATTCATGTACACTTTAATAGATTTAAAGACATCCCCAAACACCAAACACTGTAATTGTATTGATATGTTTCCAAAAATAGTCTGAAAAAATTTACAAAAAAGTAAATGTTAAGAGCAAGGCATTATGTGATACACAGCATATAAATCTAGTTTTCAAGATAGTGTCTAAACACACTGCATAAAACTATGTGATCGGTCATCAGTTGGCTGTAAAGAGACATTTTCATTGTACATATACACACATCCACACACTTATGCACAAACCAAGAGAAAACAACCAACAAAACTTGAAATTCTTAGTAATTGTACTGACGCGGGCAGGGCTGATGAACAACCCAGCCATTGTGCTTGACTTGCCGAGAGTGGCAATCCCTGGTAAGATTTTGGCGACGAAGGCTATTTCTGTTAAGAGACTGTCTTTCACTATGTTCTTTTATCCACTGGGAAGGGCGAAAGCTCTTGGGTTGTTCCAGAAAAGTTGTGTGAGCAGTAAGAGCTGCAACATAGCAATGAATGTGCTGCCCCATTTCATTTTCAACTTCCACTCTGAAACAGAAAAAAGTGGGAGATATATTAAATAACAAAGTATATTATTAATGAAACTGAAAAAGTTACTTAGCAATTCAATTACCACACTAATTTGTTTATGGTTGAATGGGAGCTTAGTGTCTCGTGGCTGACAGATGAGTTTATTATTTTCTGACCACACTGACTGATGGCTGGACTGTGAGCCAATTTTTAACAGAAATATGCTGTTTAATCCACAGATGGCTAAGTAGACTATATTCTAAAAATATGCTTTATATTTTGAGTGAATTTCAGTTACAGAGTATATATATTTATATAGGCTTTTCAGGGAGGGGAATTAGCATTTATTGAATATATACATTTGCTGTTTTGCAAATATTATATACTTTAATTCTCACTGTAATCTTAAAAGGAAAATATTTTAATTCCCAAATTTTACTGATCAGAAAGTATTGTGCCAACAGTACCTTCACAGATATTTTCTGTCATAAGTAAAATGTTCTAGGAAGCACACTGTAAATCTACATTTAACAGCAATATGCATATTCTACTCATTTACCATTTTTCTAGGTCAGAAGCTATGGCTCATTATAGAAGATAACTCTTTAAGTTTTTATTTATATCACAACAGGGCACATTTTGGAATAGCATTTACATGGCAATGTTATAAAGACTTTCATAGAACACATAATCTTAAAATATGGCTACACACAGTATGATTATTATATATTTTCTATATAAAAAGCCAGTCAAGCAGGATTGATCTAAACTATGTTAATACATAACATGAAGAGGAAGGGCAGTTATATATTCTGCCTAAAATCACTTGAGGAAAACACTATTATCTTTTTATTTATATATATATTTATTTTAAAAAGCAGAATTAAAGCAGGTCACATTAAGAAACTAAGAGAAAGAATATACACAAAGTGGTTTTTAGGAGGGCGGCCTGTGAGTCCTTAGCCTCCCTCCTGTGCAGACTGATAACATATCACACAGTCTCGAAGTCAATGTACTTACTCTGTGCCCGAGAGTCCTATAAGCAGCTTTTCCTGGCCCTACAAATGTTAAATGGTGAACTATTAAATCACTAGTATGATTTAAAATGCTATTTTAATTTTACTGTTAGGATGTGGTCAACTTTTCTTTATTAAAACTGGTTTATTATGTGTCATTAAAGGCACATATATTACTTCAGATTATGATAGCACATAAACCTTCACAAACAATACTTATAACAAAGGCTAAAATTCAATCAAATGCACACTACAAAACCCACTGCAATTACAAGCACCTTACTTTTATGTGCTTTATGTATTATTTCCAAGGAGAGACATTATGGAAGCAATTTAACTTTTGAAAGACACAATTATTTTTTTGCTCAGAAAACACAGATGCTTACTACATAGCTAGCTTCCTAATTTTGGTAACACCTGATTTCTATATTGATTTACCAGGTCTTATAAGAATTTCAAATCTAAAAATAAGGATGTTAAAAAATTTTTAGTTGGCCGGGCGCGGTGGCTCACGCCTGTAATCCTAGCACTCTGGGAGGCCGAGGCGGGTGGATCGCTCGAGGTCAGGAGTTCAAGACCAGCCTGAGCAAGAGTGAGACCCCGTCTCTACTAAAAATAGAAAGAAATTATATGGACAACTAAAATATATATATACAAAAAATTAGCCGGGCATGGTGACGCATGCCTGTAGTCCCAGCTACTCGGGAGGCTGAGGCAGTAGGATCGCTTAAGCCCAGGAGTTTGAGGTTGCTGTGAGCTAGGCTGACGCCACGGCACTCACTCTAGCCCGGGCAACAGAGTGAGACTCTGTCTCAAAAAAAAAAAAAAAAAAAAAAAAAAAATTTTTAGTTACTATGAAAAAACTATAATATGTGCAGAAAGAATTAATATGAAATTCTTTGTGTTCTTTTGATCCCTTATATATGAGAAAGTACATATTTAACTACCCTATATGTTATATCTATGAGTGCAAAAACAAACAAGGTACAAAGACAACATTCTCACTGCATGGAAACCGCAAACACAAGACAACCAGACGCAGCGCATGGTCCTAGACTGGATGCTGGCTTGGGCAAACTAGAGGAAATATTCCTGGCATTATTAGGGAAATATGAGTGTAGTTTGGGTAGCAGTTACAATAAAAATGGCTGGGCACCGTGGCATGTACCTATAATTCTAGCACTTTGGGAGGCTGAGGCAGGAGGATCATTTGAGCCTGGGCATTCAAGATCAGCCTCAGCCTCCCAAAGTGCTGGGATTACAGGTGTGAGCCACCATGCCCAGCCCAAAAAGCTGTATTTTAAATTTTTGTTGGAATGCCTGAAACACCTCTTACTAAACTTATAGCACTGAATAAAGTGCCAGTTAAAATAACATTTCCCATCAAAGATCTTACCCAGTATATAGACTGGCACCATGTAGTTATATAAGGAAGTTGTTTTTCATTTTGGTACAAGCAAAATGAAATGAAATATGTTTAGCCTCATAAAAGATCATCTACAATCTTGAAACTTGAGAGTACAGTAAACCCTAGTAAAGTTAACAAATCAATGGGCTACCTGGGCTTTGTTTATATTTGGAAAACAGGAAATAGCATAAGATATACACAACTGTCTACTTAGTGAGTCAGAGCCTGGACAATCCAAAAAGAGGCCCTTTGGATGACAGCATTAACGATAGGAATATTGTGAACTGCTCCAAAGGATCTAAATTCACCTGGATTCTTAACCTAAGAGAAAGAATTAAGTTAATGCTTCCTAAGCACTAGGAGAAAGCTGACCAATAATTGCTTGGGGCAGTAGTCAGGCAGATTAATCAGGACAAAAATTGAAAAATGGGCAAGAGTTCCTTTGTTCAACCCTTTGCTGAGGACACAAGGCCTCATGTACACAAGTGGGTAAAATGGTCAGGAGGTGGTGAAGAGAAATTACCAGGACTCATTGACATGGGAGCCCCATGCACTGTGGCACCAAGATCCATTGGTGAAGCCCTGACTCAGGCTACAGTTAGACTGAGAGAATATAAAATGTAAGAATTGATACGATTATGAGAGTTGGAGTGTTTTAACAGGCTTTATGTAAAGAAGCTGTATCTCCTTTACCTAAATATTTTATGGAAATGAACACTGTGCCTGCCTGGGGGATGTTCCCCCTACCTGGTACTGCAAAACAAAAGGCATGTAAATCCGTCCTTCAAGCAATATTAATTGGACATGTTAAATGGGAACCAGTAAGAATGCCCAAGCCTGAACAGTGTAGAATAAAAACTAGAATGCTGGTAGGGACAAGTTCTCAGATAGCCCCATGTGGAATGTAAAAACTAGAGCTTATGGCAATACTGTGAGCACCTCTCAGCAACTACTACTGGGAATTTGGACTAGAGAATTTCCACCTGAGGGGCATTTATTACCCTTGCTATGGGACATTAACTGAAGCTACCCCTATGACTGAAAGACATAGTGACCTTGAAACCTGAAGTACCCATGATGTCTTGGGTGACATCAGAGAAACATTCTAATAGGGACAGTAGTGCCCAGAACAGTTCCATAATAAAATGGAAATGGTTTATACAGGATCATGCCACCCAGGAAATGCAAGGGAGATATAAGCAGGGAGCCTCTTTTCCCCCAAGACTGACTCTGGAACTGTTTGAGGAACTGCTGGGTTCTATCGTCACTTGGACAGTGACTTATAAACAGCTCTAAAGTGACTGACCAAGAGATGCTTGGTTTGTACGTGGCAGTTCCAAGGCGAACAGATAACATCCTATTTGGCAGGATGCCACTCTGATGGAAGAAGGTAAGAACACATGAGCTCAGTGGGTTGAACTGCGTGCTGCTTTCCTAGTGGTGATGGAGGAATTGAGCAGTGGAGCCCCTGGTGTTCGGGTTTTTACTGACTCATGAGCAGTGGCCAATGGTCTGGCCACATGGTCAGGCGAAGGGCAATGAAAACCTGGCCTTTTAAAGGGCTGCCCATATGGGGTGCAGCTCTATGGCTATTTGAGGAGTCCATAAAGTAGGACCTGGCGATGCCCATCAGAGGAGACACCTTCCAGGTTCAGAAGGTGACTGGAATTGAAAGCAAATATCCCTGTGGCCTTGAGGTGGTCACCTGGGTCTATGAAACGAGTGGATGTGGGGTACTGCCGCAGTGCAGATGGGCTCAATCTAGGCACATTCCTTTAGGCACACAATGCCAATAACAACTGTTCTGTCTTCCAGCAAAAAAGACAGAGACTGCCAACGGCTGTGGGATCGCTGGTGGGAAGGCCCCTGAACAGAGCTGGCAAGTGACAGTAATGCCCACAAGCCTGGGGGGCTACAAATGGCTCCTAACAGTAATAGACACTGACTCTGGACTGAGCTCCAGAAATACCAGGTGGAAGATGCAAAAAACAAAACAGATATTGCATGGATTTGGACGGACAACCATCATTTCTTCAGACCAAGGAACACACTGTACAGTCATAATGTCCAGTAATAGGCAGAGAGCTATTCTCCTCAGAGTAATACTAGTTTGATAGAGAAGTAGAAAGTGCGGGTACAACAGTGGTTGTCTAAATTAGAGGGGAGAGAAAAGCATGAATGGCTGCCTTCCACGCCTTCATGAGTGGATACTCACACTCAACAGGAATGGGACTAAAGCAGTATCTCCACTAGATCTTCCTCCATTTGTCTGGCTGATTTGGGGAAGAGGGGCTGGAAAGGATGCTGGGAGGACTATGCAATTCTTGCTAAGAGAAGAGCATGCTGGTATTAATATAATGACTATAATTTTTTTCTTTCTTCCCCACATCACCTCAATTTTTCCCTCTACCCAATGCAGTGGTACTAGGACCAGGGCTGTAATTACAAGTACTAGAAGCAGGAATGATTCCTAAGCAAGAATTGGTAACTACGTTTTTAAACCTTATGTCAGAATTCCTAAGGGCCCAATAGGGGTGGGTTTTGCCTTCACCCCGTCTGGCAAAATTGGGGCTAACAACGAATGCGGCTACACTGCCTGGTGGTAAAGGTTCCCCCCTAGTTCTGCACTTGTGCGACCTCACCCGATCTGAAGGGGAGTGGGCTGAGGGGGAGGTACATGCTGGACCAGTATTCTGCCTGCAACCTAGATCAGCACAGTGGCTAAACCTGATGTCCCTTCCAAAGGTGGAAAAGTTCAGGTATAAATAAAGAGGAGGAGGATAAAGGAATGAATAAATAGGTTATAAATTGAGAGAAATCCAATAGTACATTCACACCTCAAAAGAGGCTAAGAGCAAGAGATGACATTGTCTCTAAGCTCATTTATAGCAAATGCCTGAAAGGGTGAAGCTGTGTTTGTGCCAAGACCATTCCTGCTTTTGGAACCTGACAAGATCAATGAAACCTGAAAACCTGAGTGGCCTCACCTTGGGAGGCCATATTAATACAACATGACGACGGACTGGATGAACAGCGATGACTGAATGGGCCAGTATCTTTTGAGCTATTCTATATATCCTTTTATTGTAAGGGATCCAAGTGCAAAGACTGGAGGTGGATATGATATTATGAAACATATATTTGGTCTTCCTAGGTCTCCTGGCATATAAATTCCAAAATCCTTGGACTCTCCAAAGTGGAAAGTGTTTTTTTGTATGCTAATGGTTAACAGATGGCAGGCAGCCCCCTAGGCAGCCTCAGGATAGGATTTGGTCACCGGAAAGACCAAGGCAGGATTAGAGGGTTGGGACCTCCAGCACTCCGCACTCCAACCTCCAGGAAGAGGAGAGGGCCTGAAGGTTAAGCTGATCACCAACGGCCAATGATTTAATCAATCATGTCTATGTAATGAAGCTTCCATAAAAACCCAAAAGTACTAGGTTCAGGGAACTTCCAGATAGCTGAACACCTGAAGGTTCCTGGGGCGTGGTAGAAGCTCTGTACCCCTTCCCACACGCCCTGCCTTAGGCATATCTTCATGTGTTTCCTTTTTAATAGACTTTGTAATAAACCAGTAAACATGAGGAAGCATTTCCCTGAGTTCTGTGAGCTGTTCTAGCAAACTAATCAAACCCAAGGAGGGGGTTCACAGGAACCCTGATTTTATAGCTGGTCTGTCAGCAGCACAGGTTAAATGACTTGGTGCTTGTGATTAGCTTCAGAAGTAGGGGACAGTATAGGGGACTGCCCCTGACCTGTGGGATCTGACACTATCTCCAGGTAGATAGTGTAAGAATAGAATTGAATTAGAGGACACCCACAAGGTGTCTGCTGCTAGAAGACTGCTTGCTTGGTGTGCAGGGAAAAACCCCACATACCTGGTGTCAGAAGTATTGTGTGACTGTGTTGTGAGAGTATAGCAGGAAGAAACTTTGTTATTCCTATATTCTAAGACAAGGTCTTCAAAGGTTAGGTGTCATTTGATATGACCCAGCTAGGAATACTTAGAAGAAGGTAAGTTTTATTTTAAGATATAATATTCTGGTTGAATGATACCCTAAATAATCCAGTCTATAAAGTGTCAGAGTCACATTCTAAGGTACTTAGCAGAAACGCCAGTCTTCTATTTCTAGTCAGTAGCAGAATTTTATGAGACAGCTCTCTATTATATATAACTGGGGCTATGCTACAACTAACTTTTTTAAAAATCTAAAATGAACAGGCTTTTCTATAACATTGATCACCTCGTGCACTATGCACATGCTTTTATAAATCCCTAACAAAATTACTTTTGCATCTGCTACGAACTTAACTTTGAACTGTAGTAGAAATAAATAAAATGCATGCTCAGCAGACCATCCACAGAGTAAAATACTTGCAACGTACCTGGGACTACTTGGGCTGTGAAGTTCATCAGGCCCACAGTTGGCCTCACTGAGACCAGGGCAGGAGTTATGCACAGCATAGACAGACATGCTGGGATGTTCGATGAGAAGGTTTTCCATAGGACTTGTTTCCACCTTGATAGTGGTTAATCCACCTGCAGTAAAACACGGGGGAGGGGTGATAAACCAGCTCTCCTCCATTGGACAGGACTCGAACTGGAGGAAGCAGGAATCACTTGTATCAGCCAAGCATTCAAGAGATGCAGGTAAACAGGAAAAGACTGAAGGGTGGTCAGTAGGTGACTCTTCACTGATGTCATCATCATCATCTTCCTCTTCTTCTGCTGAGAAGCCAGTGCAAGTATCTAGATCGTAGTCCACATTGCAGTTCATATTTGTTGTTGGAGAGTCCCATGGGAGGAATATCATCACATGGAGCCGTCATTGTAAAGCCGCCCATCAAATTCACAGCACAGAAAAAGAAGAGATGATACTGTTAGCTGATGCTTACATTCCTTCCTTTAGTTCAGAAACAAAACCATTTATAGTCACTCATAATGATTATAAAATAATTTCTGAGCACTTGATGTGTGTGTGTGGTGTCACTGTATGGGATGGAGTATGTTGGCTTTGCAGGAATGGTTTTAGGACTGTTTCTCCTCTGCTGAATAAACACATAATGAGCCATATGCGTTCCTGCTTGTCTCACATGAGGGTTTCCTATGAAAGTGCTTCTGATTTGATTAGGCTATGAGAGTTGCAAAACTGGAAAGTCTGACATCAGGCAATTTCACTGACTTATCTGGCACAGGATGTTTCCTGCCATTTTTTAAGACAAATTCTTGTTTACTTTTAAGGGTTAAAAACCTTCCATTGCTAGTTTACTTATGCAAAAATGGAGAGGCAAGGATTTCCACTTTCACTGTGAAAATTCACCAGAGTATACCTTACCTATGAAGTCAACAAGAATCCATTCATCATCTTCTTTCTCACTAAATTCTGGTTCTGGGTTGGAAGAAGTATTGACTTCACCCACAAACATTTTATTCAGCCTCTGGAACATTGTTAAGGCAAGACTGAGACTCTGGCTGGGTGTCTTTACAGCTGAGATTTCAAAATCTTGTCTTCAATTGGCCCGAGGGTACTGACAGGAGATTAAAGTGCACAGGGTGCTTATTCAACTTAGGTGAACAGCAAGAAGAGTCATTATCCCTAAAATAAAACAGAAAAGGTAGCTCATTTAAAAATCGGCATATACTTATATGTATGTATGTTGTAAGTATATATGCACACACACATACCCTTAGAAGCAAGCATATGCCTCAGCCTACATTCTACACGTATTTCTTTCTACAGGAGTCAAACACAAGAAATGCAACATGTAAATATCTTAAGATGGGAAATAAAAGGGAAAGAGTTGTTCTTTTTCACATCCGTACTTTTATAATTAAGTGGTGAATTTGAATAACGTATTTCTAACTGCAATATCTCTTTTCTGGAAGTAGATGAGTAAGAACTAGATATTAACGCACTTGCTGTATGATATTCAACTGAAGTCTTCCAAATGACCCAGTGCCCAGTGACCCCTATGATGCCAGGCCCTCATCTTGACCTGGCTCACTTTCCCTTCTGTTCTCTATTTCTTGTTTGTGGCTGTAAGCACACCTAATTGCATTTAAAATCTGTAAGCACAGCGTACTTCGGCCTTCTAAACAATTCCTACAGCTGGCATGGAGAAATTTACACCGTAGAAGACTGAGCTTGGCAGCACCTACAACTGGAAACACCACTCCAGTGTGGTGGCTCAGCAGGTGGGTGGTGGAGTCAGTGGGCCTTGGTTCAAATCCCAGCTTAGCCACTCACTCGTTATATGAGTCAGGAAGTTACAGGGCTTCAGATGACAATAGTTCCTACCTCAGGTAGTTCTGATGAGTTCTAAATAAGGAACTTCAGCCTTGATCGTATTCCACAGTTCCAGATTTATGTATCCATTTCTACCTGGTTACCTGATGGGCATATCAAATTGAACACATACCAAGAATAACTTAATTTTTTCCCTACAAATTTGTTCATGCACATCCCCTCTCAGTAAGCAGCAGCAGTCAGCAGTTATTCAGACTAAAAACCTAGCAGTTATCCCTTTTTTTTTTTTTTTGAGACAGAGTCTCACTCTGTTGCCCAGGCTAGAGTGAGTGCCGTGGCGTCAGCCTAGCTCACAGCAACCTCAAACTCCTGAGCTCAAGCGATCCTCCTGTCTCAGCCTCCCAAGTAGCTGGGACTACAGGCATGCACCACCATGCCCGGCTAATTTTTTCTATATATATTTTTAGCTGTCCATATAATTTCTTTCTATTTTTAGTAGAGATGGGGTCTCGCTCTTGCTCAGGCTGGTCTCGAACTCCTGAGCTCAAACGATCCGCCCACCTCGGCCTCCCAGAGTGCTAGGATTACAGGCGTGAGCCACCGCGCCCGGCCCTTTTTTTTTTTTTTTTTAAGAGATGGAGTCACACTCCGTTGCCCAGGCTGGAGTGCAGTGGCACGATCATAGCTCACTACAATCTCCGTCTCCTGGGCCCAAGTGATCCTCCCACCTCAGCCTCCAGAGGAGCTGGCACTATAGGCATGCAGCACCATGCCCAGCTAATTTTTAAAATTTTCTTGTAGAGATGTGATCTTGCTACATTACCCAGACTGGTCTTTTTTTTTTTTTTTTTTTTTTTTTTTTGAGACAGAGTCTCTCTCTGTTGCCCAGGCTAGAGTGAGTGCCGTGGCGTCAGCCTAGCTCACAGCAACCTCAAACTCCTGAGCTCAAGGGATCCTCCTGTCTCAGCCTCCCGAGTAGCTGGGACTACAGGCATGCACCACCATGCCCGGCTAATTTTTTCTATATATATTTTTAGCTGTCCATATAATTTCTTTCTATTTTTAGTAGAGATGGGGTCTCGCTCTTGCTCAGGCTGGTCTCGAACTCCTGAGCTCAAACGATCCGCCCACCTCGGCCTCCCAGAGTGCTAGGATTACAGGCGTGAGCCACCGCGCCCAGCCAAGACTGGTCTTGAACTCCTGGCCCCAAGTGATCCTCCAGCCTCAGACTCCCAAAGAGCTGGGATTATACCACATCCCATCACCTTTGACCACTTCTGCGCCCTCCCACTAACCCCTCATCTAAACTATCAGGAAATCCTATGGACTCCAGCTACACAAGCAGCTCGAATCTGCCTACTTCCCTCAATTCTAATTTAAATGCTCATCCTAGTTTAAGCCAACCTATTGTCCCTCCAGGACTTGGCCAAAACCACAACTCAGTCTCTTTGATGCTACTCTTGTTATTTTATTTATTTTATTTTTTTTTTTTACTTTATTATTTTTTTTTTTGAGGCAGAGTCCTGCTCTGTCACCCTGGGTAGAGTGCCATGGCGTCAGCCTAGCTTACAGCAACCTCAAACTCCTGGGCTCAAGCAATCCTCCTGCCTCAGCCTCCCGAGTAGCTGGGGCTACAGGCATGCGCCACCATGCCCAGCTAATTTTTTCTATATATTTTTAGTTGTCCAGTTAATTTCTTTCTATTTTTTAGTGGAGACGGGGTCTCGCTCTTGCTCAGGCTGGTCTCGAACCCCTGAGCTCAAACGATCCACCCACCTCGGCCTCCCAGAGTGCTAGGATTACAGGATTACAGGCGTGAGCCACCACGCCCGGCCAATGCTACTCTTGTTAAATGAGACAGTGCCGGGAATTGACTTAGCAAGGTACTTGGCACAAAGTCCTCAGTCCAGGCCAGCTATTCTCCACACATTTACCAAGCACCTATTGTGCATCAAGCATAGTTCTGAACACAGGGGAGAGAGCTGTGAACGAGGCCATCCCACAGGCGAGTGTGACAACCCAGGGTGATGCATGCTATGGAAGTGGTAGGGCCAGGTATCCCTCACACTGCCTGAGCAGACTCCTGCTGTAAATGACTTCTAGTTTTGGGTGATTGAGAAAATCAGGAATGGAGGAAGGGAGAGAAGGAACACCATGGAAGCCAGCAGATGAGTGAGAAAAGGGCACCTGTGGTACCACTCTAGGTCCAGATGGACGGTCAGATCCTGCAGAGCCTTGTAAACCAGAAGAAAGGAGAGGGAAAAGCAAAAAAAAAAAAGAAAAAAGAAAAAACAAACAAAAAAAAAAACAAGGGAAAAACCACCCGGTTTCTGGCTTAGCCAAATGAGGGGATGATGGGACCATTTAGGGGTACAGAAATGAATACTGTAGAAAGTATAGGTTGCAGTCATTTCAGACATGCTGAATTTGGGGAATGTGCAAGATGATGCAGCTGGAGATGTCTGGCAGGCAGCTGAATACAGAGCCTTGGGACTGAGGAGTATGGTCTCAGCTGGGGGCACAGATCTGGGAGCTGTTGACACAAAAGGGGTGAAAAAAACCATGGATGAGATCACCCAGGGCTGGTAAAAAGCATCTCACTAATTAACACTTTTTATCACAAGCATCAGCCTTGAATACACAATTTCAGACTCCTGACAGTTCACTTTTAAAACCACCTTTAGCTGTAGAAGTAGCTGGGTCTGTAGCAACAAGACACCTGGTTCAATCCCTAGTGTGTAAACTGGACTGCTACAATTGTTTGGCACACTACTACGAGAGTAAAACATTTCAAATAAATGACATTAGAACCCTTTTGTGGTCACAATTCATCATCTTCAGCCATTAATTATTAAAAGCGGGTAAACAGGAAGTGTCACTTGCATAACCAGTCTTTCTGAAACCTTTTGGAAAGCAACATAGCCAGATCATGAAAGCTGGAGCTCTAGTATGAGAATTCAAATTCAGCTTTATGTTTCATGTAAGAGAAATGACAAGAAAAGTGGACTGTATAGCTAGTTCGCTTGACCCACTGTGGTGTGATAGTTACATCGCAAAAGATGAGCTATCACGAGGTCTGATGCAAATAAAAGTTTTGAAGGACACAAGCTAGGAGGGAAAAAGATATTTTCAAAATCTTTCCCCATTTCTCTTAAGTGGTGGAGACAGATATTGGCACTAAGTACAATTCTGTGTCAGCTGAGACAGTTGAGAGAATCATCCCAATTCTCCAGGGCAGTGCTGGGCTCTGGCCCCGCATCAGCTAAGCAGCCAGAGCCACAGGTCAGGGAGGGGAGACCACCACAGGGGAACCCTTGCTCATCCTGGATGAGTGCCTTGTCCCCTGCTGTGATGCTGCATGAGAGGAAGGCACTGCCACCCAGGCCAGATAAGCAGCAACTACAAGGCAGGAGTCATTGCTGGGCAGCTACTGGGTTCCCAAGTACAAACTGCCCCCTCTGGCCACAGCACCAGACCCTCGTAATGAAAGCAGCTTATGCCTGGAATATATGCAACTCTGCTCTAGAAAAGACTCCTCTAGAGTAGCTCTCTAAGGAGCAGCACAATCCAATCCTCTTTTGGTTTCCTAATGTCAGAGGCTGCCTCCAGATCTCCTATGTCTCTGCAAGGACAAGGCAGAGTATTCAGAAGCCCAGGCAGGTGAGGGAAGAGCTCATCCTTCATCTCACCTGAGTCACTGCTGGTATTTACAGGGCACACCTGCTGACACTCTGCGGGAAGTACACACAGTGGAGTCTTTGGGAAGACGTGGAAGGAGCACTGGTCTGGGCACAAGCAGAATTCTGGCTCTGGCTCTATCTAAGTGGCTGCAGCTACACAATTTGCCCTTCGGGGCCTCAGTCTCTCAGAAAAGCGGGAAGACTGTGCTGGATTTGCCTCTTCACTCCCTTTCCCCACAAACTTCAAGCACACAGAAGTGAAGCTGGTCTATGTAAAGTTCCCTTGGCCCTGCTTTCTATAGGTGTCCCAAAAGACAAGGAGCTGTTGGAGAGATCCCCCACCATATGCTAAAACTGTCCAATGAGGTAGCCCCGGGCACATTAGAAAAATTAACATTTGAAATGTGACTAACATGACCGAGAAACTGAATCAATTTTAATCCATTTAAATTTAAAAGTTGATAATTCAGTCAATTTTTGGAAAACTTTCAAGTACATTTGGAATAAACTAGGGTATGTGAAACTACTTTTTCACCTGTAAATTTTATGACATTTAAATATAGATGAAAATTTTATATCTGAAATGAGATGTGCTGTATGGGTAAAATGGAGTGTAGTTCAAAGACTTAGTATTCCCCCAAAGAATGTAAAATATTTCATTAATAATTTTTAGATTGAGTACATGTTGAAACAATAATTTTGAACTATTAGGTTAAATAAAATTAACTTTATATGTTTCCTTTCCCTTTTTTTAATGTGGCTACTAGAAAATTTAAGCATACATGTGACATTATATACTTCTGTTGGACAGGGCTGTTCCAGAAAAATATCCGCAAAATCTTAATGGCCTATACTTCTATGGATGACCCAGAGACCGTCCCTGCCCAGTCACTACTGCTCTTAACCTTGGTTCTGCCCAGGGATGGAGGTTCCCAGTGGGACTGCTTCTACAAGGAGCTAAAAGGCAAAGCAAAGAGCTTCAGACTTCTCTCCTTCCTACATGGTCACTGACTTTCATAATCACAACTCTAGGACAATGATAAAACTAAAATGAAAATTCCAGGGAAAGCACATGTCCTAAGAGGATAAATTTACAAATACAGCTCTGGAATTTGCTAGCAAAGAGACAGAGGCAAAGAAGGCTAGCTGGGGTAATGCTGCTGTTCTCTGAGGCACCTGCAAGCTTTCAGCTGTAACCAACCTTGGCCTAGCAGTCTCCCTGATGAAGAAAAGAAACAAAGTGTCTGGGCTCAACATCATCAATAAGGCAGCTTTGTCTCTGTTTTGCTTGATTCAGAATACCTCCACCTCCTCCCTTTTAAAAATAAATTATGTCTTTTTCATTATTAAGTGGACAAAACTACATTATAAAAAGTTTCAAAAATAAATAAGGAAAATAGGTATTATTCCATTGCCTTGTTGCAATATTGTTAGATAGTGTGGTGCATTTTCTTCTAGTTTTTTCTTCTACATATAAAGGTTTCTTTTTATCATTGTTGTAGTCTACCGAATGCACAATTTTGTATCTTGCATTGTTACTTAACATTTTATCATCAATGTTTTTCACATTATTACGAGTGGAGATGCTTAGTGGGCAAACAAAGGTGACTGAGTTTAATATTCACGGGAAAAAGTAGTCTGCTTTCAGAATTTAGAAAAGGAGTTGCTACTTTGAAGATCTTGTTAGTATAATTTATTTTCTCAGTTTAAAGATAGGTAGCCCACCAAGAGGCCATATGTTGTGGTACCTAAAGACCAGTCTGGGGTAGCCTGCTCTGTTTGAAATCTTGGCTCTGCTACTAGCAACCTGTGTGAATTCAGGATATTTAGTAACATCTTGGTGCCTGTTTTCTCATCCTTAAGATGAGAATGATGGTTATAATACCTACTTCATAGTGCCAACATGAGGCTTAAGTATACATCACTTAGCATAGCAAACATTCAGTAAATATTAACTACAAGTTCCTTCCAAGCTAGTTGTGAGACTGTAAGCAAGTCACTTAGCAGCTTTAGGTCTGGGTTTCTTCATCCATAAAATGTCTACATAATAATCAAAACTACAATATACTGATTGCTTATTGTATGTGACAGGGCCTTGAGGTACTTATTTTTCCCATTTTACTGATGAAGCAATTGAGGCTCAGAAAGTAAGTAACTTGCTCAAAGTGACAGCTGGTCAGGGTGGGGCCGGCATTAGAACATAAGTCCATCTGATTCCAATCCCTTGCTCTTCCCTGCACAGGATCTCTCAGGCTCCCAGCCTCAACTCCAGTTCTAAGAACCTAAGAAAATAGCACCTTTCAGTTGGTTTTGGCTGCCAGCAGGCGGCTCCAAAAAACATTTTTAAACTTAAAAAAAAAAAACTCACAACTTTGATGATCTGACTTCTAAATATGTGTACAGTTGTGGCTCCTTGACAGCTTCAGCATATCAGATGGCTAAACTAACACACCTTCATTGAGAAACTGCCTCAAAACTATCTTTCTCTTTATATCCTAACTTCTCCCATTACTTTAAAAAATAAATATGCTGATTCAACTAATTTAAAATCAATTTTGAACTGCAGAAAAATCAAGCCAAGAAAGTTGTCTTTGTTTGGTTCACTCCTACCCAGTCTATTCAACTAGTTTACAAGGAAGGTTGTTCCCCCAGGGACTCACTACTGCCTGCCCAGAAGGCTGAATGACAGTGGACAAAGACAGCAATAAGTGGTAATTCATAGCCTGTTACCCTTGAATTTTGAAAGCAGGGCCATTCCCAAGAGAGGAAGGAGGGAGCAATTGCAAAAAAGAACAAAAGATAGGAGAGAAAACAAGAGACCTTGGTCACAGGAATGAGTAAGGTCCTGGTTCCAGGCAGGAGCCTTTGAAAAGTATGCTGCCAATTCAGAATTATAGTGATTGCGACTTAAAATCCAAAGCTTCCCAGTGTTTTTCACATCTGCAAATGAAAAATGTATTTCAATTACCAAGCTAGGGACTTCAGGATCTTGGGGCACTCATAATGACTTCGGTTCAATGACCCCAAGGGTCACATTTTTCCCTTTTCCCCAAAAATATGTTGCATTCAGAAAAAGCTTTTAGCAAGGATGCCCAAGTTCTTGGGAGGTACAGATGTAAACAGGCTCTTTCTTACTCTAAATTGGAATTAACATACCAAGCAGACATAATCAGGAAATACAATCAAAACAAAGAATCCCCACGTAAAATTTACCGGCAACTTTGAAATAGAAAACACTATTTTCTTTTAATTGGCTGTGTGGCCTCGAGTAAGTTACTTAATTTCTCTGTGCCTCGGATTTCCTATCTGGGACTACTTTAGAGAGTTATTATGAGAATCAACTGGGATAATGTACGTAAAGCCCCAAGCATAGTATATGGCGCATACTAAATGCTCAATAAGCCCAAGTGATCAAAATCATTACGATTTAATTTTTAACGGGAAAGTAAAGTGCTCTTTCCACAGGTGCAAACTCAAATAGTGATGCGTAAGATCAAGTCGGGTGGAGGAACAGGCAACGGACAGGCGGTCACTCAGGCAGGGGCGGTCGCCGGGTAACGGAGCAGGTTCCCCGCAGTCGCGGGGCCTCCTGTGCTACCGTGCGCGGCCCTGCGCTCGGGGGGCAGAGCAGAGGGGACACGGGCGCAGGGGCGGGGGCAGGCACCCGGCCGAGAGTGCAGACGCCGCTGCCTTCGAGCGATGCGTCCCGAGCGGCGGCCGCGGGCGCTCGTCCTGGAGCCGGGAGCCCCGGGCCGAGTCCCGAGCGGGCAGCCCCATCCAACGGCCGAGTGCAGGAGGAGGAGGAGTGGAGGGGAGTGAGGAGGAGGAGAAAGAGGAGGTCCCGCCGTGGCCAAGAAAACAGGCCACGCTCGGGGGAGGAGGCAGAAACCAAACACCCAACCGCCGCCCAGCGCCGGGGCTCGGCCGGGCCCGTGTCCGCGCCGCCGCCGCCCACACCGCGGGCCGCGGAGACCGCCGAGGGCCGGCCGACGGGGTGCGCGGCCCGGCCGGGCGGCGGCGACACGAAGAAGCAGCGAGAAGCTCAGACAGCGCACAGCCGGAGCCCCGAGGGCAGGGCGCGCGGCCGGACCCGCCGGGCTCCGGGGCCCCTGGACGCCCGCCCGCCAGCCCGCACTTACGTGGGCCCGAGCCGCAGCGGGGATGCGCGAAGGAAGCGGCCGCCCGGCTCGGCGGGGAAGGCGCGCACTGGCGCGGGGCGGCGCGGGGCTGCTGAGGTAGCGGCGGCCGGGCTGGGCTGCGCCTCGCTCGGGTCCCCGGACGGCGGGCGCGGAGCCGGCTCCAGCCCTCCTGTTGCTGCGCGCTGGCCGGCCCGTCCAGGTCCTTTTGTTGTTGTGCAGCGCTCGCAACAGCTGATCGCCCGCTCCGCCCGCCGTCGGGCCCGGCCGCCCCGCCCCGGGGCCGCGCCAGCCCCGGCCCCACCAATCGGCGGCGCGGGCGCCCCGGGGCCGCCCTGCGAGAGGTTGTCACTAACGCACGTGACCTGGCGCCCGGCCCGGCGACGCTCTCAAGTCAGAAACAAGCCCGGGCAACAAAAGCTGGGAGCCCAGAGCGGAGACCAGGGGCGAGCGGAAGGGCGGGAGAGAAGGGGCGCAGGGGGCCCCCAAGACGTGGGAACCGGCAGGGGCCAGGCGGGAGGGAGGGCTGCGGGCAGAGCAGAAGGAAGAGCCCACCCGTCCGCCCTCAGCGGCCCCTTTGGCTGTGTGAGGAGTCCAGAGTTTGGGGCATCAGGAACACAGTTTTTCCTGTCCTTTAAGAGGGAAGTTAAGGACACGGGGAGTGATGGGGCTAACGCCTCCAAGGGCCCCATTCTGGCCGGCGTAGGAGTAAACCCGTAGACTGGGTGCCATACGGCGGACCCGCCCCTGGGCCTTCTTGGGAATGAAGGTCTGGGCTCCTGATCCAGGGGATAGCGGCCCGCTCAAACCAGGAGCCGGGCCCCACCGCCTGTGGAAACCAACAGTGGGAGCTGACCAAGCTTGCCTCACAGGCTCGGGATTCTGCCTGTGGGCGAGGCAGAAGAGGCCATGGGACTAGGCCTGAAGGCAGAGCGGGCTGAACCTCGAGGGCCCTTTGCTCCAGCAGGCAAGAAGAACCCTGCATGAAGAAGAGTTGGGAGAGCTGCTTCTTCCCCAGGCTGTGCAGCTCGGCTCTGGTGTGACACGAGGAGTTATGACCTCTATTCTGTTCACATACGTGCAAACTGGACATTCACAGGGGCCTGCCTACTCACCAGGTTATTTATAGTGAGAAGGAAATGAGACAGTGGGCTTGAAATTGTTTTCCAAACCAAAGCCCTGTACACATATAGGTGGGCTAACTGTATCTGGCAAAGGCAAGGGAGTCATGTTGCTGCAGATCAGCTCTCATGTGCATCCTGTTTGGACTGGGGTGTAATTTTCTGACCCAGGGTGAAATGTATAGGGGTATGTCTAGCATACATTACAGTAGCTGAAAGACACATTCTGAACCTCACAAGAATCCTGAGGTCAGTCCATTTCCAACAATACTGGCTTTAAGGGATGTAAATTGAAGTGCAGGGAATTGTCTGACACCCAGGAGGAACGATCAATATGGTGGTCATTTGGCCTTATCTTGGGAGGTGGAGCAAGGCTGTAACTGTGGACTAGATAATCTCACAGAATGGAACATGCTTTGGGTTTTATTTTTTATTTTTTACATTTTTTAAAAGTTTATATTTTAATTTAAATTATATTTTTAAAAGCCTGGTGGCGGCCGGTCACCAACCAGGGGCAGTCCCCCGCTGACCCCACCCCCGGCCCCACCCGCTGGAGCCCCCCCAACCCTTGGGAGAAGGAGGAGGGGCGGAGGGGGAGGGAGCCCCGGCAGAGGGGTCAGGAGGCACAGGGGCGGGGTGTAAGAGATTGAATCCTCCGGGCGGACTGCACACCGCCGGTGGTGGAAATGCCACAGTTTGGATTTTAGGTTTTGGCAAATCAGTCACGCTGTGGTAGGAGCCCCATGGTCTCGTGTTTCTCCTCAGGAATCCACGAAGAGGCCTTTCAGAACCAAGGTATGATGACAATTATAAGGGTCTTATTTTTTAAAAGTCAGAAAGACCTACCTTTTTATCATAGTTGAAGGCAACATGTGAAAGCATACAACCTTGTTATGATAAAGCAAGCAATATGAGGTAGATGATGTTTCGAAAGATGGCCACAACAATATCTCCTTCATCAAGAAGTGGAGTCTACTTTTCCTCTCTTTATATCTGGGATGGCCCTGTGACTGCTTTGACCAACAGAATGTGGCAGAAAGAATGTTCTATGACTTCCAAGCCTGAACATTAAGCAAACCTGATAGCTTCTGCTTTGCACTCAGGGAGAAGCCAGCCACCACTTAAGGAGAGACCACCATGCTATGAGGAAGCCTAAGCCAGCCATGGGAGAGGCCACGTAGAAAGAGAGAGAGGCCTGGCCAGCCCGTAGCTCTTCAGCTCATCTCAGCGGAGGTACCAGACCTATGAGTGAAGAAGCCCTCTAGGAAGTTCCAGCCCCAGCAGACACCATATGGAACAGAGATAAGCCATCTCCACTGAGCCATGCCAAAATCGCAGAACTGCAGACAAATAAATGATTGTTGTTTTAAGGGACTAAATGTTGGAGTAGTTTTTAAAGCAGCAATAGATACCCAAAACACAGAGCTAACAGGAATGCCCGTCACAGATCAACCATCTCTAAATCCCACAAAGTGGAGTTTTTGTGACCAAAAAAAAAAAAAAAAATGTATCTTATCTCAGAAGTCATTTGCTTTCTGTTTACTCTCTTGCTGATTTATAATCTTCCCACCTGGTGCTTGTTTATACCAGAGGTGTACCAAAGAGGCAGTGGGGTAGGGCAGGATAGAAGTCTGCCCCTGTGAGGGAGGAGTAATTTACTACTGACATTGTTTGGAACTGTTGGAGCATGATAACAATAAAAAATGGGCTGATCTCTAGTCAAATTTACCATTGTCTTAAACTTCTCTACAGACAAAAAAAAAAACCAGTTCCCTGCCTACTGCCCGCACCTGGGATGGATCACTCCCACAGCCTCCCTCCTTGGGATGCCACTGGTTTACACAAATACATGCAGTGAGACTCAGGAGTAATGTCATCTCCACAGCACAGAGCTGCCTGAACACATCCAAACTGTCAAATCACACAACTGCAAACCAGCCTCTCATCTGCTGGCTGACAAAGACCCAGCCAGGTTCCCTGCCTGGGCAGACCCAGTGAATCCAACCATCCTTTAATTCACAGTATAATTCTTAGCATGTTGCCATAGTACCCACTTCCAGGCTGACCCCCTGCTGTGGGGGTGACCCTTTCCCCATCTGTCAGAGTCCTCTTGTCTGTTTTCCATGGAGCTCAATACACTCCCTTATCTACCCTAACAAAGGGGATTCAACCTCAAGTTTTGTTCTGAAGGCTCACAGGGCAAGACCACATTCATGCCAACATCGAGATACAATGCAGCTAATGCCTCTGCCTCCTGCTTCCGAAAGCAGGCTGTGGCCATCACCCTGCCAGTTGCTTCGAGGCTGCTAAAGAATGTTGTTTTCTACCAAGCCATGGGATGGCTACTCAGGGCAGCCTCAGAACACAAAGCAACAAATCATCCAGTCTGTACTGAGGAGAAGAACCCCAAGTGAAGTCCACTTAGGTCATTTTCAACTTATCCAACAATAAATAGGGTCTGCTGAACTTCTATGGGCCCAGTATGTTGCCAAGTGTCTGAGAGTGACAGAAGAATTTTTGTTTCATTGTATTTTAGAAGAACAATCACTTGGAATTCCAGTGAAATCTGCTGTCCTAAGAGAAGGGAAGAAAGGATCTGTCTGGGTCTCCAGAAAGCCTGGGACAGAAGGAAGCAAGATTTAGTGAACTCTTCTTTCTGAAATAAAAACAGAAAACAGAAATCTAACTGGGTTGCCAGTTAGATTCCTCCTCAGGAAGGAGTCAGGAATTATTCCAGAGCCATAAGTGTAATAGCTTTTCAAGTCCCTGCATCCTTTGTGACTTCCGTTTATTAGTTTTCTCAACCCTATTTCCACATGGTGATTAGAAATAAGGCCCTTAAAATAAAAAAGGATCTGTGTGCTGGCTGGGGCACCGTACTCAGCAGCCAGCGCTGGGGAGGAAAGCCCTCAAGAGCTGTGGTAGCACATGCTGGATTGTGACTGACTGATGCTTGCTCTAGGCCTAGAGTGCTTTCTCTGGTTTCTGTAAAGTCCTCACTTTAAAGACAGTTTAGTCTCTGGATGAATGCACAGATAAGAACTCAATTATTTAGAATTACATTAAAACTTACCCTTACAGCAGAGCAGAAAGCAAGGTCACCCCTTAAAGGATATGGTCTAGATATGTGACATAGACTGTCCTTCCATTCACCAACCCAGCTACACGGAGCCATGGAGAGACCTGCTATGTGGGGCAGACCTGACTTGGTCCTGGGGCAGTTGTCAGAAGTCAGCTGAGGTGAGTGAGCAAAGGTCTTTTATAACCGCCCCACATACTGCTACTTCTGGGTCACTGCCCAGCAGTTCACGTGTACCAGAGGCTACTCAAGGTGGGGCCTATAACCGTGAATTGCTCTGTCATGGTGATGGCTTGGGTACGACATGTCTTTCTGCCATTCTCAAAAAGAGGATGCAAACAATATGACTTCTACTTACAAAAGCCATACACTGTCTAAATAATCTACCTGTGTAAGGAAAACTTCTTTATTGTTATTGGGTTATTCTTTTTTTCTTGAATTAACTACCTCAAATATCCAGTACATTTTGCAGGATTAATTTGTGTTCTTTAATGTCCAGATTTTTCATGGCTTTGGCAAAGCCAGGCCTCAACAGAAATCTGAGGCAAGATTTTTTTATTTCTGTTCTTTTGGGGCCTCTTCTCCTGCTGTCTTCCTCTTTGGTAGGAGTAGTCATTTCTTTCCCTGTGTAGCTCAGACAGAGGGAGGACATGGGTAGCATAATCCCATAAATGTTGAACGTCAGCCACTCATTCATTCAGGCCACAACATGGCCTAAGTGTCTGCTGTGTTCATGGCATACATGGGTCCATTCAACAGTTATTTAGTGAGCACTGACTCCATGCCAGGCGCTGGCAATGTGGCAGTGAACAAAACAAAGTCTTCAGGAACCTTCCATCTCGCAGAGGAGACACAATAAGCAAGTAAATATATAATGTTCTGGGTGCTGTGAAAAAAATAAAGCTCAGTAAGTGTTCGAGAGAAGCTGGGGAGGAGGTAGGATGGTCAGGTGGGCCTCTCCGAGGAGGTGGCACTTGAGCAGTGAGAACGAAGGGCATGCAGGGAAGAGTGGTCACATGGCAGGAAGAGCAAATGCAAAGGCCTGAGACAGATGAACCCTTGATGTGCTGAGGGAACAGCACCAGTGCTACGTGGTATAATAGAATTTGGTGTGACCTGGTATCTGATGGTTACCTGACCAGACCCATAGGTCTACAAGTTGAAGAGCTAAAGAACTTTAAATTCCTTTGCAGTATTTTGGGTTTTTGAAACACTTCCAGAAAAGCATACAGATCCCTGAGAAGTAACTTTTTGTATTTATTCTTATAACATGGAGCTAAATTGCAGAGCCCTGAGAACAAGTCTCACAGAATGGGCCTCAGGTAATCAATTCTGTTGCATTTTGGGAAGGCAGAAACACTTTGTGCTATCTGCTAAGGAAGGAAGAACAGTTAATTATGGAGTTCCTGTTCTGGAATGGAGACAGTAACTTATCTTCTGAGTGTCTTGGTTTCCTCACTTGTAAAAGAGCAAAAATAATACCAGCTCAGAGAGACAATAAAAGCAGAAAAGTGCCTGGCACACATAGGTATTCAATAAGTGTGTGTTCTCACCAACACACAGACCCTTCTTGTGCTGCTATAACAAAATACCTGAGACTGGGTAATGCATAAAGAACAGAGATTTATTTCTTACAGTCCTAGAGGCTGGGAAGTCCAAGGTCAAGGGACTCACAACTGTCAAGGATCTTCTTGCTGCATCATCCCACGGTGGAAGGAGGATGGGCATGAGAGTATGTGCGTGCAAGAGAGGAAGGGGGCCAAACTCATTCTTTTTATCAGGAACCCATTCCTGTGACAACTAACGCACTCTTGTGATAACAGCATTAATCCATTCATGAGGCAGAGCCCTGGTGACCTAATCACCTCTCAAAGGTCCACCTGTCAACCCTGTTGCTCTGGGGATTAAGTTTCTAACACATGAACTTTGGGGGATACGTTCAAACCATAGCACTTACTGTTTTAAGGATTTTATTTCTAATCAACATTTGAAAGTAGGATATCAAAATAAGAGACAAGAAAAAAACTAAAGCTTAAAAGCTTTAGTAGCTTCTGAGAATTTGAGCCCCCCTCCCCCCAAATTATAAAATTAACAGCAAAATATCTTCATCTTCTTTAGTAAGTCTACAAGCAGGAATCACTGAGGTGGTCTAGACCCCATGCTTGAATTTGTGTCTACCTACCCTGCATTTTGTATTATCTGAATTTTGCAAACCACAGTCAGGAAAATAAGCCCTTCTCAAGCATATACTGACACACATGAGTTATTTTACCTGCTTACACACAAGTGCAATTGAAACCAACCAATCCTAGAAAGTAAACTCCTGGAAGCCATATCATCCATAACTCAGAATGGAATTTAAAGTGAGAAGCAGCTGAATGTAATGGTTAAGACCACTAGTTTTAGAATCAGACCTTACTGCAAGCCGTGTGACCTTGGGTTTGAGCTCTCTTATCCTCTGTTTCCTGATTCATAAAATGGGGATGATAAGAATGCCTCCTTAGGTGGTTCTGAGAATTAAATGAGATAATGTATGTGAAGCATTTAATACAATGCTTGGCACAGAAGAGCTAATATTGAAAGGTCATAAGCATAACCTGAGTGTGCTGAGTTCTCCAACCTTCCGGCAAGTGCCTCTCCAGAAGGTGGGTTTGGAGCCAAGCCCCGAATGATGCAAGAAGCAAGCAAGCTCTGTGAGGCTCTAGGCAGTGACAACCAGTGCACGCCACAAGGTTGGTAGGGACCTGCAGCGTGGCCCAAGGGCAGCAAGGGAAGGGGACTGGGGAAGGAGGTGAGGTCAGAAAAGTTGGCAGGGCCTGGGTTGGGAGGGAACTTGCAAACCAGAATGGGAAGTCTGGCTTTCATTCAAAATGGGATGGGAAATGAATGAGAGGGTTCAATAATTTCAAAAGAATCACCCTGGCTGCTGGGTAGAAAACGGCTTGAAGGGGAGCAAAAGGGTAGGTGGGGAAGTAAGATGCAGCGATTCTGAGGAGGGACGGTGGGATCCGGAGCAGGATGGCAGAAGTAGAAAGGGAGGTAAATGGCTGAAGGAGGGTTTATTTTGAAGGTAGAGACAATGAGACTGTTCAGTGGACTGATGTGAGGTGTGAGAGAAAGACAGAATCAAGGATAAGGCCTGGGGCTCTGACCTCACTGGGTGAACGAAGATGCTATTAAAGGGAATGAGAAGATGCAGAGGAGAGGAGTGGGGGACATGTGGGGCTTGAAGCCCTTTAGATATGCGGGTGGAAACATCCTGGCAACAGAATATTTGGGTCTGGAGCTCGAGGGAGAGGTGGGGGTAGTGATGTAAATGTGTGACTTATCAGCTTATTAATATAATAATATTGAGAGCCACAGAACTGGATGGAATGAGCTAGGGAGAGATTATGGACAGAGAAGAGGGCTGAGGGCTGGGCCTGAAGCTCTGACATTTAGAAGAAGGAAGATAAGGGATATCCAGCCAGGAAGTCTGGGAAGAGTGGGGTGAGTGAAAAATGGGAGAGTGTGGTGGCCTGGAATCCAAGTGCTGAAAAGGCCTTCAGAAGGCAAGTGTGACCAACCTCAGAGAAGCCGAATACGATGACAGTGAGGTGGCCTCTGGATCTGGCAAGATGGCAGTCAACAGTGACCATGGCACAAGCAGTTCTGGGGGATCGACTGGGAGCCACCGAGTCCTGACTGGAGTGGGCTATAGAGAGAAAGGAAAATCAAAAGAAAGAGAGACTGGGAGGTGAGGAAGCAGACCAGAAAGTCTAAATATATTCGTTTGCTGGGGCCGCCATAACAAAGTACCACAGACTGGGTGGCTTAAAGAACAGAAATTTATTTTCTCACAGTTCTGGAGCCTGAAATTCCAAGAAACAGGGGTCAGCAGAGCTGGTTTCTCCAGAGACCTCTCCTTGGCTTGTAGATGGCCGTCTTCTCCCTGTGTACTTAATGCTCTGTATTGTCTGTGTCCTAATCTCCTCTTCTAAGGACACCAGTCATGGTGGATTGGGCCCACCTCATGGCCTCATTTTAACTGAATCACATCTTTATTTTTGTATTTTCACTGTGGGAGGAAGGACAACTGCTGGTATTGCTGGTGAGAATAGTATGGCAGAGAAGTTGCCAGGAGAGAAGGGCGTAATTGCTGCAGCAAAGCCCTCGAGTACCTGAGAAGAGATGGGATCAAGAGGTGTCAGATGACTTACTCGGGTCACATAACCTGTGAGTGGGGGTGTTTGCATTTGACCCCAGGAATTCTCACTCTGAGACTCTCCAGTTCCACCAAACTACATATCAGTTCCTGTCTTGGGAGCAGCAATAACCACAACAATCCCTCAGGACATAAAGGAGGAAACACATTCACATACCAAATGACAGCTGTCCTGGCTACCCACATACCAGGTCCTGAGGTCTCACAGGGGCCTGAAGGAGGTCAGTGGTTCCTGGAAGGGGAAGAGGAGGATAAACTGACGAGGCTCTGTCTGCCTAGTGTATGAACTAAAACACCGTCAGGAAGTCCAATTCCAAAGGTGGTTGAATATTTTAAATCCTTGACCCAGCGTTGGCCTATTTGAACTCACGTTGACTTCAGGTCCTCACCAGTTTCAGACGTTTACATCATCAGCTTTTCACGTGCAGATTGTATCCTCTGTCCCCAGTGCCAAGGAGCACATGCTTTGTGATTTTGCTTCTACAAACTCTCTTATCACAGGACTTGCATATTGGAGCCCAGATGTTAAACAAATCAATCAATAAACCTTGGCTTCACATTTTGTACAGATAAATTTAACTGACACATAAACAAACAGTCTCTTAGCTACTGCACAGCCTCTGTGTCACCAGGCCTCTGCCTGCAGACACTTCCTTCTTTTTTTTTTTTTTTGTAACAGCTTTATTGAGATAATTCGTATGCTGTACAATTCTTTCATTAAAACATGCAACTCATTGGTTTTTAGTGTGTTCATAGAGTTGTCAAATTTCCTTCTTGACACTGTGGTTTTCACCTGGATAGACAGGTCAAACTCCCAATCTCAATACTCTGCTATTTTCGTCATGGCAATTTCCAAACCTGTAAAGGTTATCTGAAGACAAATGTAGACATGACTGGAATTTCCCTGGTGCCTAGTTAGCAGCTGATGACTTGACTAAGTTCATCCAGTGAACACTGCTCCATGTCTGTTATATGGGCAGCTGTTGTGGATAAATAAACAAGAAACTGACTGATCAGTTTTAACACAGTAAGGTATGAATGCCTTACTTGGTGCTTAGACAATGGCGTCTCAGTATTTTTAATCCAAATGGCAGAACATTAAATCTCTTACGTTTGTTTCACGTCTTCTTACCAACATTTCTGCTAAATGCTCCATTTCATTATCCTCCAAAGTGTTTGTTTTGAAACCACGCATGTCCTCCTTCCTTTCATGGAAACCACCTGTAGCAGCAACTACCGAAGCTGCGGCAAACATTTGTTTCTGATAACAGTGTATTTTGAACCTCTGTGGTTTCAATTTCTATTTTTGTCCCTTACTGTTGTAACTTTTCGATCTCTTCGTACCTTTTACGGGTAGCTCTGCTTTCCCAGGCATTTGCCCTCTGCCCAATATGTCAGCTACATAAACTATGACAAGACTATTGCAAGATTCCTCTATCATTATTGCCCCAGAAAACATCTTGTGAAAGACCAAAACTCTAAAAGTCTAGCACACAATGTTTTTGGCTTTATATTGATTATATGCAATCATCCCCAAACATTACAAATTATTTCAAGAGACCATCCCTCTTTGGAATTTATACAGGAGCGAAATAAAGTAAAACGCTCAGTCCCAATTAGGAAACTTTCTCTCTGCATTAGTCAGGTTCTCCACTGACACATAAAATGCATCACCACATTCTCTCAAGTGTCATTTTTTTCTCTGAACTCTAGACCTACTTCATAAAGAACTTCTTCCTTAGCACCATCCAACTTTTCATTCATTCAACAAGAACTTTTGCCATTTCAAAATTAGTACAATTGTCTAATGACTTACAGTTTTCATATGTTTTCATCTACACTATTTAAATTGGTTCTCACAACAATTCAGAGAATGAACTCAGTGCAATCATTATTATTCTTATGTCATAGATTAAAAAACTAAGGTCTCCTGGCCAGCAAGTAACAAAAAAGTACTAAAAAATAGATGATTTGAGTTTTAGTCCAGAATTTTTTCCCACCATATACTGGCCATCATATATGGCTGTGATTCTCCAATTTCGGCTGCATCAGAATCCCCTGGAGGGCTTGTTAACAACACAGATTGCTGCGCCCCAGCCCCTGCATTTCTGATTCAGTAGGTCTAGGATTGGGTCCAAGAATTTTCCCACTGACACCCACAGTCCTCCACTTTCTCCCCTGCCTTCCCCTTCTCAACTTCCCTTGCAGCTAGGGGCAGCCAGGTGACAGTTCTGGCCAATAAGATGTTGGTAGATGTCTTCTGGAAAACCTGTGCTTTCCTGATTAAAAGGGACAGAGCTGGCTCTTCACTTGTCCTACTTCTTCCTGCCTAGAACAGGTATGCAATGTTCAGAGGTGCGGCAGCCACTTTATGACCAGCATGTGAAAACTGATAGACCAGAAAGATAGAAAGAGGCTGGGTCTCTGATGGCCCTAGGTCCCTTACCTCTAGACTTCTTTTGTGTGCAAAAAAGAAATCTCTAATTATTTAAGCCACTGTTGTCAGGCTCTCTGTTACTTGCAGCCAAACATATCTCTACCTGATACAGAGAAAAAGAAGGCTAGCAAAAACAGTACATGACAGTGCGGGGACTACATGAGAAATGGCATTGAATAGGTATTGTTAAGGCCTAATCTGTAGCTGACATTGTCCTAAGTGAACTAAGCAGGATTCCTGCTCCCTCGGTGTTTGTAGTCAAGGTGAAAAGACCACCATGTAAACACATAAATAATAATATATTGTGATAAGCACAGATGTATAAACACAATGCTGTGGAAACCCAGAAAAGGAACCCTATCTAAAGAGGTCAGGGGAATGCTCCCAGAAGCTGACATATAAATGAGGTCTTGAAGGATGAATAAAGTTCTGTCTGGTAGTGAAGAGAAAAAAAACTTTCTGTGTTTGTGTCCCTTCTCTCCCTTACCCTTGGGAGCCGGAGGCTGGCCCCGCTGGAGATGTGTTGGATCAAGGGCTGTAGCAGAACTTCTAACTACACAATAGAGGATTTCCAAACCCAAGCTGTTGGCAGAGCCAACTGCAGTAAACTCAAAGTCCAAAGAAGCAGGCTGGAAGTTGTGAATGTTGGCAAAAACCCCTGACAGCAGGTCTAGGGAGCCAGAAATCTGGAGCTGAACAACAGGAGCAAGAGAGCAGAGGGCGCTCGGGGAGGGCAGGGCAGTCACCTGAGAAGACCCGAGGAGGCTAAGCTCTGTGGGCCAGCTCAGCAGGCTGGGAAGTACCCCACTTCATCATCTTGTCATTCACCTTCATTTTCACTCTCAGCCCTCATCCTGTTAGGCTTGTGAGAAATTCAGTCTTAGTCTTTCCTGGGGCTTCCCCCTGCACCCAAGGTTGTGCTAAAATTCTGTTGTCTTACTCAGCCTGCAGGGCCCTTCAGTGCCCTGAGCTGCCGTTTCTGTGACATAGGAGCCCTAGCTGAAGGATCCCATCTCCCTCATGGGTCATGGGCGTTTCTACCAAGTGTCTGATACATCCTCTGTTGCTTCCCAAAAGCAGGGCACGGGTCCTTGCAGCTGGTGAGCCCCAGAGACCTCTCTTTTCTCTCTGAAGGCCCAGAATTTCCTCCAGCATCTCATCTGGGAATCCCTCTCTCTACACTGTCTGTCTCAGAGACCCTCACCACGAGCTCAGTACACCGTGACAGGCTGAGGGCTTGGGAAATGCAAGCTGGGAAGGGAAGAGGCACTCTGATGTCCACCTGCCCGGCCTCCACTAAGACTAAGAATAGATCCTTTTAGAATGGGGAGAGGAAAAAGGAAAATACAGGGAAAAAACAAATGAAGCTTTCAAACCATTATTGGGCCACATATTGACAGTGACGGTGTGGCTAAAGAAGCAGAAGCACAACAGGTGTAAAGGCAGAGTGAGGAAAGGGCCTGGTCTGTTCGAAGAATGGTGAGTACCCCGGGAGTGAGGAGGGGGAAGAGGCTGGAGGGGACTCGATGGGACAGCCTGGGATGATCGTTTGTGGAATTTGGAGTTTATTCTGTAGGCAACAGAAGTTAGGAAAGGTCAATAAGTTATGTTGAGACATGATCCTGTTTTTATTTTTTTAGAGATGGAGTCTTGCCCAGGCTGGACTCCAACTAGTGGGCTCAAGTGATCCTAGGGGCTAATAAGAACTTAAACCAAGAGGAGCAATGGAGATAGAAAAGCATAGTCAGGGTTCTAGGGTAAAATCAACAGAAATGGGTCATTCATTGGCCTTGAGGAATGGTGGTGAATGACAGAGAAAGAGAAGTTGAAGAAGATTCTAAGATTTCTAGCTTTGAAAACGAAGAAGTTAGTAAAGCCATATACCTGAAGGTGAGAAGACAGAGGCAGGGGAGGGGGGCAGGTGATGGGGGAGAGAACTAAATGTATTTAGCACCAGTTATATGCCAGACTCTGTTTTATATCACAAAACCCCTACAACAGGAGTGTATATTAGGGCAACTTGAATTTATGCTCCCATGGGTAAAAAACCATATGAAGTAGTATTTTTATTCTTATTTCAGAGATGAGAAAACTACAGCTCAGACATGGTGCCGCTCACCCATGGTTACTAGGGCAGAAATGGAGCCAGGATTGGAACCTGGCTCCACAATCCACGCCTCCCCCATAACTTCCAAGTGCCATGCAGTATGGGACATATAGGAGTCACTCGGAGCTCTGAGTCTGGAGCTTGGGAGACAGGCAGCAGGTGCAGGCATCAATTTGGGAGTCTGTATTATGTAGATGGTTCTGGAATCATGAGAGTGGATGAGATCACCTGGGGAAAGCAGATGGCATGAAAAGACAAGGCGAGGACAGACCCTGGGAACTTTACATTTAAGGGCTACATGAGGCTTATGTTATGTTAAGCTACACATTACAGAAAGAAACAAAATTAGGAGTGTTTTTCTCTCACCACAGAGTTGAGAGGTGGGGTTTTCAGGCTAGTATGTTGGCTTCATTAGAGACTCAGGCGCTCTCTTTCTCTTCCACCATATGTAGCGTGTTCCATCCTCAACTTTGCTTCCATTTCTAAAACAATGGCCACTTTAGGTCCCACCATCCTATTTCAGGCAGTAGGAAGGAGGAAGAGGCCAAAGGAAAAAGGTATCTGCCAGCCAAGTGAGCCTGCTTTTAAGGAAGTCCTCACAGAAGACCCAATGCGTAACTTCCACTCCCACTGGCCAGAACTGAGACCTATCTTCAAGGGAGGCTGGACATGTAGTTCTTGAGCTAATCCCCTTAGTGTGCCAGCTAAACCAGGTTCTCTTGGTAGGGGTGAAAGGGAATGGAAGCTAGGGGGGCCGCTGTAATCTCTGCCATAAGGGGATAGGCAGAGGAAAGAAAAAGATAACGGAGAACACTTGGAGAGAGACACAGAGGGGTGAGAACGATGCCATGCAAACTATAATAGTTAGGATGCTTTTAGTTTCAAGCAATTGAAAACCCAGCTCAAACTAGCTTAAACTTTGCTCGAGTAGCCAAAAAAATGTATAGGTAGGGCAGGTGTGTTGATTGGGACTCGGGCTTTGGAACTTTGCTGTTTTCTTGGCTCTGCCCCTATGTGCTGGCCTTGCACTAGGGCTGGCGTCACAAATAGTGATGGAGTGGCTGATGCAGTTCAAGGACTCACATGTGCATTCCACACCGTCCAGAGCAAGACAGATCATCTTCCTAGCAAAAGTCCTGAAATTCATTCATTCATTCAAAAATATTCCTGAGTACCCACTGTGTGCCAGGTACTTTTCTAGGTGCTGGAGATAATGTGAGACAAACACGAATCCTGCCCTGTTGGAGCTTGTTTTAGTCATCTATTGCTGCATAGCAAATTATCCCAAAACTCAGAGGCTTAAAACAACAAATATTTATTATTTCACAGTTTCTGTGGGTCAGGAATCTGGGCATAGCTTTAGCTGGGTGCCTCTGACTCATAAGTCTTCAATCAAGGTATCTGCTGGGGCTACAGTCATCTCCAGGCCAACTGGGGAGGATCCACCCCCAGCTCACTCGCATGGCTGTTGGCAGCCTCAGGTCCTTACTGGCTGTTGATGGGGGACATCGGTTCATTGCAACGGCGGCGTCTCTATTGCACTGGGGGGTGGGGGTGGGGAGGAGCGGATAGAAAGTCTTTTTGTAATACAATCTCAGAAGTGACATCACATTACTTTGGCCATATTTTATGTGTTTTGAAGTATGTCACTAAGTCCAGCCCACACTCAAGGGGAGGGGATTACATACAGGCATGGATACCAGGAAGTCTGGATCACAGGGAGCCACGCTGAGGCCTCCTACCACAGAGCTATATTCTAGTCAGTGGAGACAGACAATAAACAAACAGGTATGTTGTGCCAGGTGGCGATAAGAGCTATGAGGAAAAACAAAGCAGCATAAGGGAAGGCCTTTCTCATGAAATGACATTTGAGTAGCGTCTAAGCAGATGAGGCAGCAAGCCTTGTTGTATCGTGGAAAAGCATTCCCGCTAGAGGGAAGAGCAGGTGCAAGCTCCCTGAGGCAGGCATGTACTTGGTGTCTAATGAATCACGCAACCAATGTGGCTGGAACCCAGTGAGCAAGGAAAGAAATCAAATTAGAGCGATGGGGCGGGATTACATAGATCACACAGAGACTTAGGAGAAATGGTAAAGATTTTACTGGAAGGTTCTGCGCAGCGGTGTGACAGGATCTGCCTTGCTTTTAAAAGTTGGTGGTGTGGGGAATGCAGTGCAAGGGCCAAGAGTGACAGCAGGTAGACTAGCTGGGATCCTACTGCAGTGGCCCAGCGGGGAGATGGCGAAGTCTTGGGTTAGATGGTGTTGGTGGAAGTGGGAAGAAGTGATTGGATTCCAGATGTATTTGAACGATTTGCTGATAGACCGACTTCAGGTAGGACATAGAAGAGTCAAAGCCTTTCAGAATGAGCATCTCTAAGGTTGAGGTCGCCATTTGCTGGGATGGGGAGGACAAGCCTGGGAGAGTGAATCAAGAATTTGACTCCCGTCTTATGGCCATGTTAAGTTCAAGATGCCTGTTAGACAGCCACTCGGCTGGAGAGGTTGCAGAGGAGGTGGAGTCTGGAGTTCAGGGGAGAGGTCAAGGGTGGCAACAGAAAATTGGGGAGCCACCAGTATCGGGGCTCCATTTAAAGCTGCAAGACTAGATGAGATAGATCACTTGGGATAGAAAAGAGCAGACATCTCTGGACCCTTTGGAAACGGGGGGATGATGAGGATCTGATAAAGGGGAGGAAGGAAAAGCCAGTGAGAAAGGACGAATGACTCTGAGGGGACAACCAAGAGAGTGCGACCAGCAGAGCAAGAGGAGAGGTGATCTCAACCTTCCAGATGCCTCCGAGGGTCAGGTGGTGCCACTGGATATGAAAGGTAACAGAAGGTCATTGATCACTTTAGATAGAGCAGTCTTCAAAGAGTCACAAGGTGAGCAGCGGGACAATGGTAGATAATAGGATAATAGACAAGGGTAGACAATAGGAGGGAGACTTAGTGGGTTTGGGCCTCTCAAGAATTTCAAAGTTAGGCACAATGAAAGCACAAGGGAAAACACTTATTAAGTTATGAAAAATTAGAAAATATCTCTATCGATAAACACTATAATTACAACCCAGACCACAGAAAGAGGAAAATTGTTTTTAGTAAATACGACAAGGGTTAGGATCTCTACAATGGAAAAAACTCATGCAAATTGATAAGAAGAATACTAAAACTCTTTTAGGAAATGGACAAAGGACATGAACAGACAGTTCACAAAGGAGGAAATACATCTAATAAACAAAGATAAAGAAAACTATTTGGCACCATTAGCAAGGAAAGAAATACAGATTAAAACCACAAGATGATGTGTTTTCAACTATCAAATTAGCAGAAAGCTGTATCCTTTAACCTAGTAATTCCAGTTCAGAGAGGCCTAAGAAACTAGCCAAAATGCAAATGAATGAGCTGCCTACAATTTTATTTATAATAGTTAATAACAGAAAATAATTCAAATGCTGAACACCAAGAGACTGGGTTAGAAAATTATGGCATATTTCATACAATGGAATATTAATCATATACACATACAAAAAATGTTTGGGAAGAATTTATGATAACACAGGAAAATGCCTATATCATGTTAATTGAAAAAAAAGCAAGATTGTTAATTATATAGACCTTATTTTCTCACCTACTGGAAAAATATTCATAGAAAAAGGGAAATCCACCAAAATATTCCCTCAGGGTCACACAGGAAGACTGGCTACCATTCTTTCGTCCAACACACCTTTGCTGAGTTCTGTGCTGGCCTCTCTATGCCAAGTCCTGGTAGTACAAAGAGAATTCAGAAAGTTCTGCCCTTGAGGAGTTTGCATCTAACTAATATTTGAAAAACTGTTCTGTGGGAGTAGACAATAAAGTCTCAAAAGCTGTAAACATACTCATGATCCAAACATATCACAGCACACATGAGCTCAGATGCAAAGTGAATGTCAGCTGCACAGCTGGGCTTTCTCAGTGACCCTGCCCAGAGGCTGATAGGGGACTGTGGGGTGGACTTAGCTGTCAGTTAAGTTCTTGGAGACCCAAGTGCTAGAGTTAAGGTGGCCCTGACCCCAAAGGAATGAAAGTCAAGGTGCAGCTAATGGGCTGGGTAGGATGAAGCTGATGCTTGCTGCTATAAGTGGTTTGGTGCAATCGTACCTCCGTCCAGCCTCTGCTCAGAACCACCAGTGACTGCGGATGACTTGTCAGGCTCCTTCTACTTGGGTTGCTTCTGCAGCCCACCTCTTTGGCAAAGACTAGCATGAGGTTCCTGCTGCAGTGTCAAGGTCAGGCTGGTGGGAATGCCTCTGTTTGCAGGTTTCTCATGGATGGCGATGACAAAGAACCACACATTATATTCTAGAGTCCTTTGCATATATTTCACATATATTTAAAAAAATTCGGACTCACCTGCAAATTGAAGAATGGTGTCGTTTGTTGTGAAATCAACCAGCTGCATTATTTGTTTTCTAGCAGTGTTTTCTCCACATTGCTTCCTTCACCTATCAAATTGTAGCTATCTGAAAAACACTAAAAAAGAAAAATAATGGTTCTGATAGCATCAGGGTGAAAGCTCTTCTAGAAAGCTGCTTTCTGAGAAGTTCAAAGAAGTCACTCTTTAAGACTAGGTATTCTGGTCAATGATGTAGCAAGACAGATTTTGAGAAAAAAGAATAGGTACGTGATCTTTCAAATAGATTACAGAAGTCAACCTAAAGGAAAATGCATTTCTGATTGCAAAAATAAGTGCAATTTGAAAATTCATTTCTTAAGTGGAAGCCTCAATAATTACCATGTAATTAGGACTGAAATGTCTAAAGATAAACTGTCCACGTTCAAATCCTGGCTCTGCCACTCACTAGCTGTGTGACGTTGGGCAAGTTACCTAATTTCTCTGTGTCTCAGTTTTTTTCCTGATCTGTAAAATGAAGCTAATAATAGGACCTTTATATAAGGTTGTTCTAAGAACTAAATGAGGTAATATTTGTAAAGAGCTCTGACCAGTACCTGGCCTGTAACCCCTGCTATATAAGTGCTTGTTAAATAAATACATGAATAAAACTAAAGGCTATTTTTTCTTGCTATCATTTGTTAATAAAGCAATCATGACAAGTGAAACAAACACATAAAGCAGTTCTGTGCCACTATAGTGAAGGATTCATCTCTGTTTCTTCTTTCTCTAGTGCCCGTCCCTTCCTCTCTCAAGCAGGTGGCTGTGCTTTCTCATGCCTGTGGCCCAAGGGATGCTTGTGGGGTGGAGAGGCCATGGGAGAAGAAGGTGCTGAAGCCAGTGGCTCTTCCAATCTTGTATGAAAGCCTGAGCCCACTGAAGTGGTGATGCTGGGCGTCCCAGGAGAGGTGGAGGTGGGTAAGGCCTGTGGGTGCAAGAAGAGGGGGCAGGGAGCAGTAGGCCTGTTAGGCTAGGAGCTGGGGACGTGGGCAGGGCACAACTGAGGGGGATGACTGTGCATCGTGCAGAAGAAGGCAGCCCCCATCTTCCCATGGTCCATGTGGCCCAGAAGCAAGGTGCTGCAGACTCCCCCGACACGTGCGGTCACAGACTAGGAAGATGTCAGCCTTGATCATGAGAGGTCATATCACAGCAGCACTGAATGACAGAAATATAATAGGAGCCAAATTTATAATTTAAAAATGTCTAGCCACTAGAATCTAGTAGGCACATAAAAAAAAAAAAAAAAAAAAATCTGTCCAAGGACACAGGTGAAACTAATTTTAATAATATATTTTATTCCTAACTGAAATATTAACATTTTGACAAGTAGTCAATATAAAGATATTACTGAGATATTTTACTTTTTATACTAAATCTATATAATGTAGTATGTATTTTATACTTACAGCACATGTCAATTCATATTGGTGACATTTCCAGCACTCAATAGAAACATGTGGCCAGGGGTTACTCCAACAGTAGAGTAGGGTTAGAGCCAGGGTTAGAGGCTCTTCTCTTGTGTTCCTGGTTCCACATAAGCTTCCTGGATTCTAAAATGACCCTGACAGGGAAAAGGGATTCCTAATTGTTCATGCACGAGTATTTTTGAATGTCTATCATCTGCTAGGTTCATGGCTCCCAAAGTATGTACAGAGGCAGCCTAGATTGCTGCAGCAAACCCCCAGGGGCTCGAAGGAATATTTTACATTTTCGAGGGAAACATCTGTTGGACATCACATGAAGTACTGGCTCAAGGTGGTTCACAGTTTCAACATTAGATTGCACTAGTACATTTCTCTTTAAATGCCACTCAGCTTTGCAAAGCTGGGCTTTCGGCAGCTGCTGTGATTTAAATAGTATGTAGGAAAGTCAGTGTGGAACAGGAAACAAGAGTGACAGACAATGTCCAATCTAATTCCAAGGTTTGAGGAGTTGGCCATGCCCATTAGTTTCACATGTCCCATTGGTAAATAATGGTGGCTATGAATAAGATAAAAAAAAAATTTTTTTTCAATTTGTGGTTTTTGGTTGTTTTGGTGTTGAAACTCAGGTGTGTGCTTTATTTTTTTAAATAGCTATTAAGGACATGAGTACTAATTAAGTTGTTTGGACTCAATAACTTAATAAAACAGAACTATCAGGCATTTTTTTTTTTTTTTTTTTTTTGGCCCAGGGACACTGTGAAAAATCCACTGAAACACCAAGAGTGCCGAGAATATTTGGGAATTGCCTAACAAGTTGCTGATTTAAGTACTTGGGATACATCAGAGAACAAAACAAAGATCCTGCCTTTTTTGAGTTCATGTGAGGGGGTACGGTGAGGAGACAGACAGTAACCAACAAGGGTGACAAGTAATGCTTGAGTTGGGATTTCTTCTCATCCCAGTGGGATGGAGTTTGGGAATCAGAATTAGGCTACATTAAAGGGAATAAAAAAGGTGATATTTCTTACACAGCAGATGTTATAGACCTTGATTTATTACATATCTACCTATGTCTCATTATTTTAACAGGGTTGTTACAGACTTAATGTTTGGGTCCCTCCAAAATTCATATGTTGAAACCTAATCCCCGAGGTGATGGTATTAGGAGGTGGGGCCTCATGGGAGGTGATTAGGTCATGAGGGTGGCGCTTTTATTGGTGGTATTAGTGTCCTTATAAAGGCACCCAAGAGAGCTCCCTTACCCCTTCCACCACGTGAGGACACAGGGAGATCGCCACCTGTAAATCAAAAAGTGGCTCTCACCAGACACCAAATCCTTGATTTTGGACTTCTTAGTCTCCAGAACTGTGAGAAATAAAATTTCTGTTGTTTGTAAGTCACCCAGTATGGTATTTTTGTTATAGCAGCCCAAACCAACTAAGATAAGCATGTTCATGGAAATGAGGAAAATAAATACCATCTTTATGGGAACTCCAGAAATTTACTCCGCCCATCTGCAAGGTTGGAGCAGGAACAGCAGAGTTATAGTGCCCCATGGAGGCTGGTCATTAATCAGGGACTGGAAGGTCATTCAGGACACTGACCAGCTCTTGTGGCTGGGTTATCTCCTCCTCCCTTTGCAATGGGAGTGGGTTGGTATCTACCTAGAGCCAAAACTTTTTCTTTCTGGGTGTCTTTTGGGTTCTGTTCCCAATACCACCTTGCTCTCTCCCATGCCTGCCTCCTAGTTTTCCTACAGCTTCTGCTTTCTTTCTTTGTGTTTCTTCACTTCTGCCTCTACTATAGCCCATGCCTACTCTTTTCACATATCTCCACTTTAAATTCCAGAGAGAAAAAATCTAACCGGTCCATTTAGTAACTTTTCCCTATAGGAAAAAGCTCTCATCAGTCACCACCTCAGAAACCATGGTTTAGCCTGTGGACTGGCAGTTCTTGTGCCTTCCCTGGCCCAGCCATCTGTGGCCACCGTTGTGACCAGCGTGTGAGGTACTATCTAAGAATTTTTTCTCTATTGAGCTGTGGATAGTACATTGCACCCATGCTGAGCTTTGCACTGTCAGAACAAACAGTAAGATTTTACCCTTTTTTGGTATTATTTTAGAAGAAAAGGATTACTCAAATTATTCATCAAAATTAAAATACAGGATCATTTAAAATTCCTCAAAAAATAAAATACTTAGGTGTAAACTTAACAAAACCTGTACAGGATTTATATGCTGAAAACTATACAACACTGATGAAAGAAATCAATGAAGATGTAAATAAATGAAGAGACATGTCATGTTCATGAATCAGAAGACTCAACATAGTAAAGATGTCAATTCTTCCCAAATTAACATACAAGTTCAGTGCAATTCCTATCAAAATACCAGCAAGATGTTTTATAGATTACAAGATTATTCTAAAATTTATATGGAAAGGCAAAAGGCATGTGAATAGCTAAAAATGTTTTTTTAAAGAATAATTGGAGAAATCAGTCTACCCAATTTCAAGACTTATTACATAGGGACTGTAATTAACACTGGGTGGGAAAGACAGACATGTAGATTGATGTAACAGGACAGAGAAGCCAGAGAGAGACCCACACAAATAGGCCCAACTAATTTTTGATGAAGATGAGAAAGTAATTCAATGGAGGAAAGATGATATTTTCAATAAATAGTGCCAGAGCAATTAGATATCATGGGGAAAAATAACCTTGGCCCATTTCTCATAGCTTATATACAAACTAACTCAAAGTAGATTATGTACTTAAATGTAAAACTACAAAACTTTTGGAAAAGAACACAGGAGAGTAATCTTCAGAGTCTAGGGTTAGGCACAGAGTTCTTAGAACTGATGACAAAAGTATGATCACTAAGGTGAAAAATTTATAAATTGGACTTCATCAAAATTAAAAACTTGCTCTGAGAAAGGGTCTGCTAAAAGAATGAAAAGAGAAGCTACAATGTGGGAGAAAATATTTGTAAACCATATATTCCACAAGAGACTAGTATCTAGAATATATAAAGAACTCTCAAAACTCAACAATTAAAAAAATCTAATTAAAAAATGGGCAAAACATGAAGAGATATTTCACCAAAGAAGATAAACAGCTGGCAAATAAGCATGTGAAAAGATGTGCAACATCATTAGGTCTTAGGAAATGCAAATTAAAACCACAATGAACTATTACTACATACTTAACAGACTGGCTAAAATGAAAAATACTGACAATATCAAATTCTGGTAAGGACAAAGAGAAACTGGGTCACTCACACATTGCTGGTGGGAATGTAAAATAGCACAACTACTTTTGGAAGCAGTTTGTCCACTTCTTTTAAAACTGAACATGCAACCACCATACGACCCAGCAATTGCACTCCCAAGCATTGATCCCAGAGAAATAAAGGCTGTGTTCACACAAATGTTTATAGCAGCTTTATTCATAATAGCCAAAAACTAGAAACTACCCAGATGTCTTTCAGTGGGCAGCTAGTCAAACAAATTGTGGTACATTCATACCATGGAATACTAATTAGCAGTAAAAAGGAACAAACTATCGAAACAGGCAATGACGTGGATGAATCTCCAGAGAATTATGCTAAGTAAAAAAACCCAATCCCCAAAGGTTACATACTATATAATTTATGTAACAGTCCTGAAATGATAAGAATGAACTTACATACATGGAAAACGGAGTAGTGGTTGCCGGGGGCTAAGGAGGGGTAGGGGTGGGAGGGAAGGGACGTGGCTATCAAAGGGCAACATGAGAGATCCTTGTGGTGATGGAAATGTTCAGTATTTTCACCGTCTCAATATCAATTATTTCACTTCTCATATTGCACTATACAGTTTTGTAACATGTTACTCTTGGGGGAAACTGGCAAAGGGTACATGGTATCTCTCCGTATTCTTTCTTTTTCTTTTTCGGTGGGGGTGGGGGACAAGGTCACACTCTAAGGCCCAGGCTGGAGTGCAGGGGCATGGTCATAGCTCACTGCAGCCTCAAACTCCTGGGCTCAAGTAATCCTCCTGCCTCAGCCTCCCAAGTACCTGGGACTACAGACACACGCCATCATGCCCGGCTAATTTAAAAAAATTTTTTTTTCATAGAGACAGGCTGATTTTGGACTCCTGGCCTCAAGTGATCCTCTTGCCTTGGCCTCCCAAGGTGCTAGGATTACAGGCGTGAGCCTCCATACCCAGGTTCTCTGTATTATTTCTTAAAACTGCATGTGAATCTACAATGATTTCAAAATAAAAAAGTTTAAGTTAAAAAACGATTGCAAGGAACATCTGATATACTTCTGCATAGAAGCCTCATGAAGATTAACAGGTTATCAGCAAGGTCCCAGCCAGGATCCCTTAGAGGCAAGTTTACTGATAGAACTATTTTTTCAGAAGGTCTTGGTAGATTAAAAGTGCCAGTGGTCCCCCCAGAACTAAGTTCACTCCCTTTATCATGGGCAAAATTAAATCTAATGTATATAAAAACATCCAGAGAAAGTATAAATCCAGATGTTTTTACAGCCCTAAAACCAGACATTAACAGCGTATTGTAAATATGTGAAATATATGTGCATAGAAGGAACACATGCTTATAAAATGGCTTGGGGTATGTTACAGACATTATGTGTGTTGCAGCTCTCCGTTCCTGCAGTTCTGCCTTCCGATCAGTAGCTAAGACTTAGCTGTCACGGTTGAGTCCTTCAGAGGGCAGATTGACTATCTGTCGAGGACCTGCTCTGTGCTAGGGGCTTTCCATTAACCAGGTTAATCTTTATCCCTATGCTGGGGGGTGGGGGATCTTTATCCCTATGCTGGGACTCATTGTCCCAGAATAGACAATGAGTCACTGACTTTTAAAGATGTTTGTTCCAAGAGTTGACCTGAAATCAAACCCAAGGCATTCTAGGCCCAAAATGAGTATGCAAGTGGCAGGCCAAGAAGTCAAACCCAGGTCTGTGAGGCTCCAAAGGCCAGCTGCTTGCTGCTACCTTTCCTCCATCCACCAGGACAACCACTGAAAGTAGCTTGCACTAGGTCATGTGTTTGCCAGTCCCACCTGTCCCATCCAAACACTGAGCTGACCCTAGGATAGAGCAAATCTTTCTCTGGCTTCCCTGTAGCTGCTGGGGCCAGGTAGAGACAGAGAGCAGGTGTGGGTGGTTGGAGGGTCCCTTTCATTCACCCCCAGCAGGTGGCTTTCTAGAAGACGTTTTTTTCTCCTTTGAAGCCGTCCTAACTGCTCATTTTAACCAGATTTTATCTTCCTGGGAGGGTTGAGGGAGAAGAAAAGAGCAGATGACGGTATAGTGAGATATCTACTGAACTATTCCTTCTTCGGAGGCCTCTCCACGTGTACTCTCACTGAAAGCTGCAGGCGAGCCTCCCAGGCCCCCAGTTCGAATCCTACCGAGGCTCAGGCCGAGGCAGGCCAGCAACCAGAAAGAGCACATTAGCAGAACGCCTGTGGCCTGCAGCTGCTGCTCTGCCAGGAACTCTTTGTTACTTTTGTTTGCTGGACTGTTGTGGTGGTATTCTTTTAACTATATGTACAGGGTCCAGCATTGGGATCAGAGAAAGAGAGGGTGAGAGCGCAGGTAGGAGGAAAGAGGCTGACGAATGCTGGGGAGTGAGGCATCTGAAGAAGCTGCCTTCACAGTCACGTCCAGCCTGATATTCAGATCATTATTGATTATCTTTTTGTGTCAACAATTATATGTATTTTATTTTCAGCACCTTTACTTGATCCTTTCTAGTGATCATGTGCGGTTGTTTTAGAGCATCCTGTTTTCATTTCATGCATGTGATTCCCTACCTCGGTTCTCTGAGCACCAGGAATCAACCTTGGTTGCACATTGGAATCACCTGGGACGTTTAAAAAATACTAATGTTTGGAGAACAATGGTTACCAGGGGCTGGGGAGGGAGGAAAAGGGGAGGTGTTGTTTAATGGGTACAGAGTTTCAGATTTGCAAAGTGAAAAAGCTCTGGAGATCTGCTTTGAAGCAATGAGAATATACTTAACATTACTGAACTGCACAATTAAAAATAGTTAAGATAGTAAATTTTATGTTATGTGCTTTTTAGCACATAATAAAAAATAAATAAATAAGAATACTGATTCTTGGGCCTCATCCCAAGAAATTCTGACTTAACTGGGGGGTAGTTAAGTCAGGGGAACAAGTCTAGTTGGGGAGTAGTGGGCAATGAACTCAGAAAGCTCTGTGATGTTGTGATACAGTACAAAGTATATGTTTGGTTTTCCTCCCCAGTTCCTGGCACAGAGCTCCTAAAACCCTTGCAATTTTCTGAGCAATAGGGGTGCTAGGTATATCTTTTGTTCTACTATTTGGTCTTTGACTATGGTTCCTAACATGGAGCTCCCAAATCCTTTGGAATTTCCGGGGTGATTGAATCATCCTTTGTTCTAATTAGGCAACTCTTGGTGGGTTCCTGGATAGCTTTAGGAAGGGTGGTGGTCACCAGAAACCTTGATTAGAAGCTTGGAATGTTCAGCCCCAACCCCTATCCTCTGGGGATGGGAGAGGAGCTGGGGATGGAGTTAATAATCCATCATGCCTATGTGATGAAACCTCCATAAAAATCCCTGGACTACGGACTTCAGAGAGCTTCCAGGTTGGTGAACACATTCACATGCTGGAAGGCTGGTGCATCCCAGCTCCTGCCCGCAGGATGCTTCTGGACTCGCCCTATGTACCCCTTCATCTGGCTGTTTATCTGTATCCTTTATCACATCCTATATAGTAAGCCAGTAAATACAGGTAAACATAAGTAGAGTTTCCATGAGTTCTGTGAGCCATCATAGCAAATGGGAACCCCCAATTTGTAGCCAAGTTGGAAAGAAGTGAGGGTAAACTGGGGACCCACTACCTGAGATTGGCATCTGAAGTTTGGGGGCAGCCTTGTGGGACTGCCTGTGGGGTATGCACTAACTCTAGGTAGTTAGTGTCATAATTAAATTGCAGCTGGTGTCCAGAGAGTTGGAGAATTGGTTGGCGTGGAAAAAATCCTGACACATTTTGTGTCAGAAGAGTTGAGTTTAGCAGAGAAAAGGTGTTTCCTATTTAAACTCCCAGGTGATTTTAGTATGCAGCTGAGACTGAGAACTGTCCTGAGGATCTGAAATCACTACTTTTCAAGTCCTCGTTGTTCTGGTAACTCTGTTGTCTCAGGTGCAATTTCCTCCTTTTGTTGAGACTTTTCTCTTTTTGATGGTGTTGATCAAAAGCCTTTTTCAGAGGCTGACTGAGCCCACCTTCTGCCACCTGGGCTACACCTTTGTCTACACCCTGGGCTTTAAGTCCCACATGGAGGTTATGAGTTGGGCACCTTGGCTTACCTCAGGGTTTCCCATCTCTTCACTTCCTTGAAGAATGCTGATCAGCCCTTATAGAAAGGGATCTTCCTTATATTCAAGAGTGGATGTGTTGTTTTTTTCTCTCTCCACCCACCCCTTCCTTCTTGCCTTCTGTTTCTCTCCTTCATTTTGTATCTTTTAAGAATCTCTTCTCAGGGTCTTATATAGAAGAGGTAGAGATTTCAGTGTAAGTTTAGTCCACATTCTTTTTTTTTTATTTCATCTTATTATTATGGGGGATACAGAATTTCAGGTTACATACGTTGCCCATGTATCGCCTGTCCCCCCAAGTCAAAGCTCCAGGCATGTCTGTTCCCCAGACAGTGCGCGGTTGCACCCATCATGTAGGTATATATCCCTCCCCTCCCCACCCCCCCTTCCCAAGTCAGCACCTTCAAGCATGACCATTCCCCAAACGGTGCACAATGCACTCATTGTGTAGGCATACACCCATCCCCTCCCCCACCCCCCACCTCAGTCTGATATCCGATTGGTATCGTTCCCAGATGTGTATTTAGGTGATGATCAGGGAAACCAATTTTCTGGTGAGTACATGTGATGCTTGTTTTTCCATTCTTGGGATACTTCACTTAATGTAATGGGCTCCAACTCTCTCCAGGAGAACCATAGAGATGTCGTATCTTCATTATTTCTTATAGCTGAGTAATATTCCATGGTATACATATACCACAGCTTACTAATCCAATTATGTATTGATGGGCATTTGGGTTGTTTCCACATCTTTGCTATTGTGAATTGTGCTGCTATAAACATTCGGGTACATGTGACTTTGTTATAGAATGACCTTTCTTCCTTTGGGTATATGCCCAGTAATGGGATTGCTGGATCGAATGGCAGGTCTACTTGAATCTGTTTAAGATACCTCCATAATGCTTTCCACAGGGGTTGCACTAGTTTGCAGTCCCACCAGCAGTGTATGAGTGTTCCTGTCTCTTCACATCCACGCCAACATGTATGGTTTTGGGATTTTTTGATAAAGGCCATTCTCACTGGAGTTAAGTGATATCTCATTGTGGTTTTGATTTGCATTTCTCTGATGATTAGGGATGTTGAGCATTTTTTCATATGTTTGTTAGCCATTCTTATATCTTCTTTCGAGAAATTTCTATTCATGTCATTTGCCCACTTTTTGATAGGGTTGTTTGATTTTTTCTTGGTGATTTTCCTGAGTTCTAAATAGATTCTTGTTATCAGTCCTTTATCTGATGTGTAGTATGCAAAAATTTTTTCCCATTCTGTAGGTGGTCTGTTTATTCTCGTGACTGTTTCTTTGGCTGTGCAGAAGCTTTTTAATTTAATCATGTCCCATTCATTTATTTTTGTTGCTGCTGTGATCGCCTTAGGGGTCTTCTTCATAAATTCTTTGCCTAGGCCAATGTCTGTAAGAGTCTTTCCTACATTTTCTTCTAGAATTCTAATTGTATCATGCCTAAGGTTTAAGTCTGTTATCCACCGTGATTTGATTTTTGTGAGAGGTGAAAGCTGTGGGTCCTGTTTCAGTCTTCTACAAGTGGCTATCCAATTCTCCCAGCACCATTTATTGAATAGGGATTCTTGTCCCCAGAGTATACTCTTTCCTGCTTTGTCAAAAATTAGGTGTCTATATGAGGATGGTTCTATATTTCTTTTTAACTTTATAAACTTTGGTGTTACTTGAATTATTTTGCCACAAATGTATTACTTTTGTATTAATCTTTAAAAATATCTTTATAAAAAGAAATTATATTAATAAAATCTATGTGTTAATCTGGAAAAATGTTTATGATATAATGCTAAGGAAGAAGTAGGAATATGTGCAGGAAGATGATAACAATGGTAAAACAAGACTGTGATTAAAAATCCCCAAACTTTATCCATAGAAGACACACTGGAATGAAATACATAAGAACTAGTGATTATGCTTATCTTGATGAGACTATGGATAAGTCTTTTGTTCTTCATGTATTTTTATGTTTTGTATACAAATTTTAAAAGAGTATATTCTCCTTTTCTGATGGGTAGGGAAACCGAACCACTCATGTTAAATGAGCTTAGTCAATGGCAGAGGTTAGCCATCTAAAGAAAAGGCTTGTGGGAGAAATCCAAGCTCAAAGGAGATGACTGGGGTGTAACCTGAGGAAGGTGTGCCTAGAATGTGGTTATTGTTGGAAGAAAAATAACATGGTCAACTGTACTTTAATGAATCAGGCATGAAGCCATATGTTAGCAGATGTTCGTTTACCTCCATTCCCCATTTTTTCCAATGAGAATGCTTTCTAATTGTTTGGGCATCCATCCCTCAACAACCCATGAAGTGTCTGGGGCTTCACCCTCTGCCTAAGGGGAGCAGCACATGACCCAGGCCTATGCCAGTAAGCGTATCACACTACTCTTGCACCATGACTAGTTCAAAGGTGAGCAAGTAAACTAAAGTCAGTTAAGTTAAAGGAACCACTAAGAGGCTCTTTTTTTCCTCTCCATATTGCTATGGTTTGAATAGCAAAAACTAATGTTGAGGGTTGGTCCCCAGTGTGGCAATATTGGGAGGTGGTGCCTTTAAGAGGTAATTAGGTTGTTAAGGGTGATCAATGCCTTTCTAGCTCTCTCAGGACTGGATGAGTTACAAAGAGAGTGGGCTGTTATAAAGCAAGGCTGCCTCTCCTGTTTGGTCTCATTAGCACATGCTTCCTGGCACTTCTGCTTTTCCACCATGTTATGACACAGTAGGAGGCCCTTGTCAGATGCACCTGCCTGATCTGGAACTTCCCAGCTCCAGAACCATAAGCTAAATAAACCTCTTTCCTTTATGAGTCACTCAGTCTCAAGTATTCTGTTACAGCAACAGAAAATGGACTAAGACACATGTTGTACTTAAACCTTGATGTATTTAAACTTGAACTTGAAACTTGATGGCTGCAATAACTACAGCCATCTTATTTCCATGTAGAGCCTGAGAATTAAGCAATACATGGAAGGCAGCCAATCATTTAGGCCCCAATTTTGCCATGGTGAAGCCAGATCTGCCCTTAGATTTTTTTAATTATGTGAGCCAATACATAATTGTATTGGCTAACTTGGCTAAGCCAGGTGGAGTCAGGTTTTTAGACATTTATAACCAAAATAGTTCTATAAACTGTGCTTATGGAGATTTGCTTTAAAAGGAAGACTGGAGAGGGATAATTTTTTGCCTTTTATCCAGTGCTTTCTTGAGAGAGCCAATGTTCTGATTCCTGACCTCCACCCCTAGTCAATGGGCAGAATGTAGTCACATGCTGCAAAATGACATTTTGGTCAACAACAGACCCCACATATGATGGTGGTCCCATAAGATGACAATACTGTATTTTTACTGTGGCTTTTCTATGTTTAGATACACAAATATCATTGTGTTACAATTGCCTACAGTATTCAGTATAGTAACATGCTGAACAGGTTTGCAGCCTAGGAGCAATAGGCTATACTATATAGCCTTGGTGTGTAGTAGGTTATACCGTCTAGCTTTGTGTAAGTACTCTCTATGATGTTTACACAATGATGAAATCACCTAATTATGAATTTCTCTGAATGCATTCCCATCATTAAGCAATGCATGACTGTATATCTCCCCTGGAGAACCAGTCATTCGTTCCATTAGCCTAGTTTACAAAAATATCTCATCATGGCACCCAACTCCTATTTCTGATTGTAGGTTTAGCAAACTGTCTTCTTATCTTCTGACCTGTGGTTTGGCCCCTTGACTGGGCTGATTATCAAGCAGGCACCCTCCCATTATCCATGAACAAACACTGTTGCCATTACATTTGTTCAGTGAACTTCTAGTGAGTACGGTTAAGCAATTAGTTGCTAGAGTATGTATGAAATAGAAACTTTGAGATTCTGGCTGCAAAGCTGAAAACAGTCCCAGCTCCATGGTGACCCACTATACTATGGAGGAGCAAACCAACTTAAGACTCTTTATATCTCTATTCAACTTCAACAAAGTCACCAAAAAAGAAGATTAATAAAGGCAGAGTATGTATGTTCAGTATGTGGTCCTGACGTGGCAGACCTGGGTTTGTAACACCATTGGTTTTCATTAGTCTTGGGCAGGTCACCATCTCCCTAACCCTTTATTTTGATTTTTCTACTATAAAGTGCTGATAGTAATATTTCCCCCATGTGGTTGTTGCAAGAACTAAATGGACATGAAACCCAAGCACTATAAAATAATAACTACTCAGAGGCAGATCTTCCATAAGGCTAGCAAGGTTTCAAGGCCCTGGGAGGAGCCCTGAATGTGTGTTCACATTAGTCCTATGTTTTCATAAAATTTGCCAATTTAAGATATTTTACCATTGTTTTTCTTAAGTCAGGTCCCCTAAAGCTTGTACTGGTATTGTTATCTCATTTAAACTTCACAACAATATTGAGACAGGTACAGTTGTTATCATTTTACAAATGAGAAAACTGAGCCTTATGGATATTTAGCAACTTTTCTAAGATCATACTGGTGGACATGGTGGAGCAAGGATTCAAATTGAGACAGTTTGCATCCAGGGGCGGTTGAGGGGTAATATCTGTTTTAAAAAATTTCACTAGATTCATGGGGTACAAGTGTTTTTGGTTATGTGGATGAATTGTATAATGCCAAAGTCAGGGCTTTCAGTGTACCCGTCACCAGAAAAGTGTACGTTGTACCCAACAGATAGACATTTATCCCTCACTTCCCTCCCAACTTCCCCTCGTCTTAGTTTTCAATGTCCATTACACCACTTTATGACCATATATAGCTTGTTTAGCTCCCACTTATGAATGAGAACATGTGGTGTTTGTTTTTCCACTCCTGAGATACTTCATTTAGAATAATGGTCTCCAGTTCCATCCAAGTTGCTGCAAAAGACATTATTTCATTCCTTTTTATGGCGGAGTAGTACTCCATGATACATATACACCATATTTTCTTTACTCATCAACTGACGGGCACTTAGGTTGATTCCATATCTTTGCAATTGTGAACTGTGCTGCAATAAACATTCAGGTGCAGGTGTCTTTTTTGTAAAATGACTTCTTTTCCTTTGAGTAGATACCCAGTAGTTGAATTGCTAGATCAAATGGTAGGTCCACTTTTTGTTTTCTGAGGAATCTCCATACTGTTTTTCATAGAGGCTGTACATTCCCATCAACAGTGTGTAAGTGTTTAGGGCTCATGTCTTAATTGCTCACTGGGTTTCCCAAATTTCACTATGCTGGAGAATCACTAGGGTGCACTTATTAAAGGACAGATTCCAGAGCCCACCTCAGAGCTACCAAATTAAGATCTCTAGGGAAGGGACTTGGGAATCTGTTTTTAATACTCCTCCCAGTTGAATTTGGTGAGCAGGCAGATAATCGCTCTTCAATCTATAGCCTCCATATAGTAAGAGTCCAATACAGACTAGCTCAGATTGTGATCAAAATTGTCTTTATTATAATAGAAACCTCAGTCTTGAAGGATTCACAGAGGAGACAGAGTTTAAACTGAGCCTCAAAGAACAGACAGAACTTTGCAAAGAGGAAAGAAGGAAGAAAGCTCCCGAGATGATTTAAAACAGTAAAGTTGTTATCTCACCTAAAATGTGAAACTGCCATATTTGGAACCTACCTGAGAAAAACCCAACAAGGCTACAGAAGTTTGCAGTCAAAAGAAAACATGTACATATCAACAATTAAGAACTTTAATATCACTGATGAGTTGATACGTGTTCACATACTACACTGGTATTCTTTTCCCCCAAATAAAATATTTTTGCAGATATTTTCCCATGACCCACTGAATCTGGGGAAGCAAAGAAAACCCTACCAAAGGACCTGCCAATTTTATGTCTGAATTGACACCCTGGAAACTAATTTTCCATGTGTAACATTTGAATGTTCACTATACTTTTTCCTAAATACATAACCATAGGCTTCCAAGATTCGGAAGCATGGAGAACCAATTCATTTTTGCACACAACATATAGATGGCTCTTTGTTTTTGATCCACACTGACAATCTGTCTAAATGGTACATTTAGATCATTGATGTTCATAGTGATTACTGGTATGGTTGGATTAATATGTGCTGTATTTGTTACGGGTTTCTATTTGTTGCCCTTTCTTTGTTCTTATTTTTGTCTTCCACTCTTTTTCTGCCTTTTGTGATCTTAATCAAGCATTTTATATGATTCCATTTTTCTCATCTTTCTTAGCATACCAGTTATACTTCTTTTTGTTTGTTTTTGTTTTACTTTTTAGTTTGCAATATACATTTATAACTAATCCAAGTCTACTTTCAAATATCACTATACCACTTCATGGGTATATATTTTATAATAACAAAATAATCCTAATTCCTCCTTCCCTTGGTATCATTGCTGTCATTCATTTAATTTATATATAAACGTACATAAGCATATATATGAGATATATGGATATGTAATCAAATACATTGTCATTATTTTTGAACAAATTTTTCTGTTATGTCAATTATGAATAAGAAAAACAGAAGTTTTTATTCTACCTTCACTTATTCCTTCTCTGATGCTCTTCCTTTATGTAGATCTGAGTTTCTGACCTTTATCATTTTCCTTCTGTCCAAAAACTTTTTTTAACATTTCTGATAAGGCAGGACTATTGACAACAAATTCCTTCAATTTTTGTTTGTCTGAGAAAGTATTTCTACTTTACTTTTGAAGGATAATTTCACAGGGCACAGAATTCTAGGTTGGTATTTTTTTTCTCAACAGTAAATATTTCACTCCACTCTCTTCTTGCTTGCATGGTTTCTGAGAAGAAGCTGGATATATTAACAATTCTTATCTTTGTCCTTCTATGGATAAGGTGTCCCCCCCAGCCCCAGCAAGAAGGAAGAAAGCTCCCAAGTTCACTTAAAACAGTAAAGGATTTTTTCTTTATCTTTGATTTCCTGTAGTTCAAAAGTGAGAAGCCTAGGTACAGTTTTTTTGTTTGTTTTTTTTTTTTTTTAATTCTGCTTGGTGTTCTGAGCTTCCTGTATCTGTGGTTTGGTGTCTGACATTAATTTAGGGAAATTCTCAGTAACTGTTGTTTCAAATATTTCTTCTTTCTTTCTTTCTTCTCCTTTTGGTATTCCCATTACCTGTACGTTATACCTTTTGTAGTTGTCCCACAGTCCTTGGATATTTTGGTCTGTATTTTTCAGTCTTTGTTCTCTTTGCTTTTCAGTTTGGGAGGTTTCTATTGAGATATCCTCAAGCTCAGTGATGCTTTCCTCAGCCATGTCCAGTTTACTAGTAAGCCCATCAAAGGCAATCTTCATTTCTGTTACACTGTTTTTGACTGCTAGCATTTCTTTTTGGTCTTTTCTTAGGATTTCCATCTCTCTGCTTACATTGTCCCATCTGTTTTTTGCATGCTATCTACTTTATCCCTTAGAGCCCCTAACATATTACTACTTGTTTTAAATTCCCAGTTTGGTAATTCCAACATTCTACCATGTCTGGTTCTGATGCTTGCTCTGTCTCTGTAAATTGTGTTTTCTGCCTTTTAGAATGCCTTGTAATTTTTTCCTATAGCTGGCCAGCCTGTACCAGGTAAAAGGAACTGCTGTAAGAGGATCTTTAGTAATGTGGTGGTAAGGTGTGGGGCAGGGGAGCATTCTGCAGTCTTATGATTAGTCTCAGCTGTCAATGAGCCTGTGCCTCTGGACTGTGAACTTCCCAAGTGTTTTTTGTTTTTTTTCTCCCTGCTTAGGTGGGACAGGATGGCCAGAGTGAGCTGGAGTTGGGTATTTCCCTTCTCCCTGCTTAGTTAGGCTCTGATAATACCCAGAAGCTCTGGTTAACTAGCTTCTCCTGAGGGCAGACCTTGTTAAGAACAGAGTGCTCTGGCGTATTTCAAATGGTTCCTTTTCCTTTCCCCTGATGGAAACACAAGGGGATTTTTCTCCGATATTCGTTGTGAGAACGTGATCGAGCTCCTGGAGGTAAAACCTGTGAAACGTGAGGTCCCCCCCATGACTCTAGTTTTTAACTCTCAGCCTTGTCCGCACTGAGCCTCCACCAATTTGTCAGTTACACCTCAGGTTTTCCCATGCAGCACCGGTTCCTGCGGTTTCCACCCATGAGTCTCTCCAATCTTGGGGGTAGCAGTTTGCCCTGTGTCCTCACCTTTCTTACAGATCTGGAAGAACTGATTTTTCAGTATGTCAATTCTTTACTTGCTGTTAAGACAGAGTGGCAACTTCTAACTCCTTACATGTGGAACCGGAAACAAAGTCTTATCCCAAACAATTTTTAGTAAACAGTAGTATAATGAATCCCTGTGTACCCACCGCCTAGGTTCAACAATTATTAATATTTTGCTAATTTTGAAGAGTTCAAAAATCCAAAGAGACCAGTACTTAATAGTTAAAGAATTAGAAAAGAGTTTAAAAAGTCATTCAAATAATTTGGGAGAGGAAAAGAGCTGTTTTTTAATTACTTAAATGATTTGGGCAAAGCTTTTATATATAGATGTAAAACAGAAAACAGATAATGTTAACCTTTTTGGTAGCTCTTTTGTATAGTATCACTTCACTCAAATCATCCCATATACTATACTATGTGAAGACAAACCTGTTTTATATTACATTTCCTTCTGCAGCTTGAAGGGCAAACCAGTCCAACTCAATTCACCAGACTTGTTGAGTCTGTAGGGAGCTCCTTGTGCTATGAGAGTCTAGAGAGAAGAGTTGCAAAGTTTGACCACAGTTATTCGGAAGGCTTTATTGGGAAAGTGGTGCTTGAGAGGCATCTTTAAGAGTGGATTCTATGTCTAAAAGTAGATATGGAAAGGGCAGAATTCCAGGCTGAGGGAACTGCACATACAGCTCTTAAATTACCTTTCCATCACAAACACTATTATATAACCACACCCCCAAACTCACCCTGTACCTTCCACCTCCTGGATGAATCTTAAAGGTGACATCATGGAGCAGAGGTTAAAGGCACAGGTTCTGTTGGCAGACAGACCTGTCTGGTTACCTATGGCCTCAAGTGACAGGCTGGTTGCCAGCCCAAGAGCCATTCCCAGGGCATTTTCCTTACTGGTAGAGCTGACTCCCCCCCTAAAGGCTGGAAATGCGAGATACTCATTTACCAGCCTCATTTACAGCTAGGGCATGGCCGTGTGATCCAACTTTGGCCTGAAGGGAAATCTGCAGAGGGACTTCTGGAAAAAGTTTTCTCCCTAATCAAAAAAGTCTCTAAAGCCAAAACTTCTTTTTGCCTCTGAACACAGTTGTGTGACGGTGTGCACTCTGGAGCTATGGCAATCATCTTGTGACCATGAGGACCCAAGCCGAAGATGAAAGCCAAGGTATTGAGGAGAGCAGAGGACAAGATGTAAAGTGCTTTAGTACTGATAACATTATTATGCCACTCTACATATGCCACCCTTTGTTTGGACTGTCACATTGTATAAAATGATGCATTTTTCTTATTGTTTAAGCCATTTTGTTTTGCCTAACCCATGAGTTAACATCAGCCCATAAAGTAGAAAAGAAAAAAATAATTCTCTTACCTAAAGTATTTCTCTTTTGCAGCCTTTAGAAAAATTTTTAAATTAAATACTTAGAACATATAATAATCTATATAAAGTATGTATTTTTATACAATTTTGTACAATTCTCTATTTTTTTTAAAAAAAATCTCATGTTCAGCAAAATCATGCAAAACAGGGTTTATGTGAAAAATAGGGTTAAGGACAGACCACTCAAAACCTTAAGAAATCTATAAACAGAGCCCTGATAAAAACAACTCTCCTAATAAATATCCTGGCACAGTTTGTTCTTCATTGGTGTCTGCAGCCAAGCATGTGGCCAGGCCTTCCTCTGCAGTCTTACATTCTGGCACACCTGTTTCCTCCTTAGACATGAAGGTCCTTGAGGACATTGGCTTCCAACAGAGATCACTTTCACCAAAATTAAAAATACAATCTAGAGGTAGCTTTTCTTTTCATTTAAACATAAAGAGAAATGTCTTCTTCATTTTCCATCTAAACTCTCGACTTCCCTAACTAGCTTAATATAGTGAAAAATGTAGAGGTTCTTGAAGCCACATAGTAGCTGAAGGCACTTCTGTGGGGTTTTCAGCTTCTTCCTTAGGGTTTTCGAAGATGCTGAAGGCCTTCTCTTTGTGAGAAAGCTTGTTCTCATCACTTCCAAACATACTGGAGAAATTGCATATGAATCAACTTGGTTTCTGTGGATGATGATACTAATCACCTATTGCCTGTCACATGTGAGCCATTTAGGATTAAGAGAACACCAGTGTGGTTAAAATGGTAAATTTTATGTTATGTATATTTGACCACTAAAATATATATATATATATATAAATTGAAGATATACAAAAGCTCTTGTATATATGGGTTATATTCATCAATGTTGGTTAGCCATTAAAACTGAGAAAGTTTTTAAAAGAACACCATTATGAATAGTGCTAACACTGTTGTATCTACCACTCAGCTTCAGAAATAAAATTGTACTCATATTGGTGAGTTCCCATGTGTGTCTCTCCCAGAATGCATTGGTTTGTCACCCAGAAGTAATGACTATCTAGGATTTGGTGCTTATCATTCCTTTGTCTTTCTTTATAGTTTTCCTAGGTTTGAAATATCCCTGGAGACATACAGTTTTAAAAATTAAAGCCAATGCAACTATACTACAGTATATGTATTCTTCTGGAACTTTTATTGACTTCTTGGTCCATCTACCCTTACAGGTGCCATTGGTCACCCACCCCCTTCCAAATCAGTGGTGCAGTTCTCCCCAGTACTTCATTAGCATGCCTTGGTGTCTTGCTTCTAGTGGTCCCTTTAGAAATTATGGTGGGGACATGCACACACACACACACACACACACACACTCCTCTCCTCTCCCTTGGAGCTCAACCTCTTAAAGGAGGTCCATTATCCACAAGTACTTATTTGTAGGACTCAGTATTTTCCCAGCCACAACACAGCATTACATTAGAATAGGAGCTAACATGCATGGGAATCAGAATATGTTTGGAATTACATCTAAGCACACTGAAAAATGCATAAAAGGCACAGCCACTATTGACAGAGACAGCCCTGGCTGGTGGATCTCCCCAGTTTTAAGCTGGTTAGGGGAACTGAGGTCTCCGAATAAGCAGCCGCATCCCCTCCTATGAAGAGAGGAAAGCTGGGACAAAAAGAGGAAGTGAGAGGCGAACTGCAAAAAACTTGAGGCTGCAATCTCAAGTGTTTTCTTGTTTATAGCAGCGTCCTTTGCTTAGCCTGGCTTACTAGGCTGGTGTTTCATTTCAATGCTTCTGAGTTAATTTATTCAACTTTATTATTCTTACTACAGTACGCTCCACTAGGATTCTCTCCTACCTCTCATGGGTCTCATCTAAATGTATAAAACTATTACGGTGAGAAGAGTATTCAAGCCACATTTTCATATGGCCTGTGGATTCTGGAGCCCCTGCTTCGGCAGGTGAAGCTGAACTGTGATGGCTGTTGACCTCTGATGTACTACTTTTTAACCAGGGACTTATTTTTTCTCTCTCAGCTCCCACAGGCCCATTCTGTTAGTGTAGGAGACTGGGAGACAAGACTGAGATTGGATGCCGGCAGTTGAAGATCAGGTGCAGGTGTTAAAGTAGACAACTTTCAAGCAGAGGTTAACTAGAGGGGCTCACTACGGCAGGTGAGAACCTGCCTCTATTGCTTGTCAGCTATCTCTGCCACCCTACATGAGCTTTGGCTAATTACAATGTCATTTACATTGCAGTTTTAAAATTTCTCCACCCTGGAAATCGCCATGAGAGTTCTGAGACAACCATATAAAGTATGAACATGGGGGGGTGAACCCAATTCTAGGAATTACCACCTCAATTCTCAGCAAAAGCCAAGCCCTTAGCCTTGAATATTCCTCCTCTCAACTATTAAGGCTACAAAAAATCTAAGACCGACTCTCCTCAGAGCAGCTGCTTTCTTTCTTGCTTGCTTGGCGTATGTGATGCACCCTGAAATTTTCTGTGACAAACAGCAAGAACTTGGAGAAAACCTTCCCTCAATTCTAATGACCTATGACCTGTACACAGAGAACAACAGAGAAAGGAGACATAGAATTAGAGAAAGGGGCAGGGGCAACAGTGAGGGCTATGTTCTACAAAGAACTATTTTTTATTGAATTCTTTTGTCTCCCTTGAAATTCTTTTTTTCCCTCAAAAGCAGGAAAAAGTCTCAAATAACGATAACAAATGAGAAAGCTGCCACTTAGCCTGCATTGCATTTGCATTCCTTAGTTTCATTCCCTATTGCCAAATTTCTTAGGCAAATGTGTTTTGAAAGTAGAAATCAACATGTACTTTTAAGTTATGGGACCTAGTGGATTTAATGGAATGAGCCCTGGATTGGGAGCCAGGAGATCTGGCTTTGAATGGTCCCAACCCAACCATTTGCTTACTTTAGTTTCTTCACTTATAAAATGAAATACACCATCTACCGATGAATGGATAAACAAAATTCAATATATCCACCACAGAATGGAATATTATTCAGCCATAAAAAGGAATGAAATACAGACAAATGCTATAACATGAATGAGCCTTAAAGATGTTATGCTAAGTGAAAGAAGCCAGACACAAAAGACCAAATGTTATGATTCCATCTATATGAAACGTGCAGAATAGCTAAATCTAAGAACATAAAGTAGACTAGTAAATTAGCTAATGGGTATGGGTTTCTTTCTGGAGTGATGAAAATGTTCTAAATTGATTGTGGTGATGTTGTATTCAAAACTCTGACTATACTAAAAACCACTGGATTGTGCCCTTTAAGTGGGTGAATTTTATGCTATGTGAATTATGACCCAGTAAAGCTGTTATTAAGAAAAATGAAACAGTGATTTCTAGCCAGCTCAGATATGTTGTCAGGCTCAGATGAGTTGTTTGTACAAATAAGAAAACCATTTAAAACTATACAATGATAATTAGTTTTAGATTTCATTAGTCCTTAAATTAGAGGCTAATATACTAACGGAGTTTCCCAGTGATAACTGGCATTTCTCTAGAGCAGAGATGCAGAGTTGCTTACAGCTCTGTGAATGAAGATCAGGCAACACGGGCAGTTTAAAGTTTGTGAGAGTGGTGAGGGGAGGGAGGTAAGACCTTTGAGGTCAGGCATTATTTCTATCTTGTTCTCTTTTGTAATTCCAGTGTCTAGTACAATGTCTGACTCAAATGTGAATGAATGAATAATGAATGGATGGATGGATGGATGATCAAACTAATGAACTGAGGGCCACTGAGTGAAAATGATGAGACACTCTTACCCAGGCAATACACCATCTTACCAGCCAACAAATTCAGGTTCTTCCTTTAATGTTGACAGTGACCTGGGGTTTTAGGGGTTATACTTACTCCATTGCCAAGGGAGTGCTAATTCTCTTTCAAGGGTTGCAGATCACAATGGTTCTTATTTCTCCTCAAAACTACAAAGAGAGAACATTTTTATTCTGTAAAGACTTCTTCAGTGTCATGGCTAAGATCTTCCAATAGTTGTGATGAGCCAAGGAGAGGGCTGGCCTCCAGAACAAAAGCATCATTAGGCCTGGTCTAGTCACGCTGCAAGGACTAAGGGACTGTGAGGGAGCTGAGGGATCTGCTTTTGCCACAAGACAAGGGCAAAGCATTCATAAACTGGTTTGGAATTAGGGCAACAATTTTGTGTGGTCCTGGCAGTGTATTGCTGTGATGGCGACAGGAGTCACCAGCCTTGGGTAGAAGCAACTACTCTCTATTTTCCCATTTTTGCCAGTTGGGAAAAGACTTGTGGGTTTGGCCCCAAATTGACATCTAGGCAAACCAGTGCCACTTAAATCTGAAAAGCTGAAATCAAGGGGGAGAGTAATCCAAGGGAAGAACACTCTACTTCCTCCTGTGGGTTCTTGTGGTTCTCTACTCTCTTTTTGCTAAATTTTTCCTTTTTTTAAAATTTTTAAAATCCTTGTCATCCAAAAATCTAATTGGAAGCCCTCTGAAGGACCACTCAGATCTTATACATAAGTAACAGCTATAAAAATGTGGTTTAAGAACTTCAGGATCTGGATTATCAGAGCAACAGCTATTAATACTTCATTCAAGGCCTGGAAATTTCCATTTAGACAATAAATCTGCCTTAAGAGAGATTTCCTCATGACAGGGAAAAAAGGTCACGATACGAAAAGATCTAGAACACGCAGGGTAAGCTTGAACCAGTGTAACTTAACTGGGTGCCAAAGCCTTGCAGACGAATGAAGTCCAGATTTCCCTGTTTATGCTCAGACGTTAAGTCTTTCCCATCCAGGGGACTTGGCAGCAGTGACAGAAGAAGGCTTATCCAGGAAGGGACTTTCCTTCACCTTTTATTTTCCTTCCTATACCTTTAGTCACTTACTTGGACAACATGTCCTGGAGCTAAACAGGAGCAAACTCTAAACTTCAAAAGCCTCAACAAAAAATTACTTGCCTAAGGGAACTGTATGTACCACATAAAGTAGATCATTTTTCTATCCCCTCCTCCACTTATTTCTTCCAAAACAGACATCTGAAAATCCAGGAAGCCAACAAAAGGACAAATAAACAAACATAAATCACCAGTAAAACCAGCAGTCTTAATAAAAAATATCTCTCAATCTCTAGCTCCTTGTATTTGATAAACACCTTAAAATATGTTTGGCTATGACTTTTAATTATTCTGCCTTTGATGTTATTTATTTTAGATCATAAATCTGAAGTCTAGGGCCCCATGTTTGCTCAGGGGCAGTCTGAGTGATGTTGTAGCATGGACTTTGGAGTCAGGCAGAAGTAGGCTAGAATCAGGCTCCATGTTCACCAGCTGTCTAAACTGGACAAGTGACTTAGTCTTTGTAATCTTCATCTGGAAAATTGGGACAATAAGAATTGTCTTAGATTTGCTGTATATAAATGAGGACATAATCTAGAATAATGCCAACCCTGTCCCTATCTACATCCTTCTCTCTAGATAACCAATAACCAATTTTGTTTCTTATCCCTCCAGAGTTTCTTTATGCAAATATAAGCAACTTAAATCTCTCATTCTCTCTCTCTCTCTCTCTCTCTCTCTGTATATATCTTCTTTGGCCTCCTTGCTTACATAAAAGGAACATACAACTGCTCTGTGCCTTGTTTCTTTTACTTAATCTATTTTGGAAATCTTTCCACATCAGTGCAAGGAGAGCTTCCTCACTCTTTTTTTTTTTTTTTTTTTTAACAGCAGCATGAGATTCCATTGTGTGGCTGTAGCACAGTTTATTTAACTATCCTTTATTGGAAGACACTTGGATTATTTCCAAACTTTTCCTATAACAAATAAAGCTGCAGTGAATATTCTTATACACAGTGTCATTTTACATGTGCGTGAGTGTATCTAAAGGGTTTATGCATTTGAAATGTTTAAGAACAAATTTATTGACACAAAACTCATTGCATTGCAATTTGATAGTTTTTGCCAAATTACCCTCCACAGGAGTTGTACCATTTTGCACTCCCCAGTAATGTAGGAGGGTGTGCACTAAACTATTAGAAGTGGGTACTTACAGAAGGTAGGGTATGAGGGCCCAGCGAGCATTTTGACTTTTTCTCTTTAAAACTATTATATGTTAAAAAATTTACATGTAGGTATATATTCTTACGGTAAAACATTTCAAGCAGTGGAAATATATGTAAGAATTTAAATTCTCCTTGGCCAACACTCTTTTCTTCCCTCCAAGTAATCCCAGCCCCTCTCATGTTGTGAACTGTTTGGTATGTCAATTAACCATTGTCAAATCCAACAGGCCATTTCTCAGTTCTCATCCTCCTTGAGATCTCTCAAGATCTATTCCCAAGACTCTCTCTTCCTTGGCCATCTGTGACACAAATATTCTTCCGGTTCTCTCATACTTCTCTGACCCTTTATCATTTTCTCTGGCTTCTTTGTCTTCTCTTGCCTTGAAAAACAGGCCTAATAAAAGGCAGTATTCATTGAATGCTGATGATACACAAGAACAACAGAACACCAAACTACTTAAGCAAGGTCTTGGGGACGTGGCAGATTGTTTGTAAAGGTGGCTGCAACAATTCTTCCCATCTCTGTAAGTGTATTAGTTTGCTACGGCTGCCATAATCAAACACCACAAACTGGGTGACTTAAACAACAGAGACTTATTTTCCCATAATTCTGGAGATTAAAAGTCTGAGATCAAGGTGTTGGCAGGGTAGGTTTCCTCTGAAGCCTCTTTCCTTGGCTTATAGATGGCCATCCTGTCCCTATGTTTTCACATGGTCTTCCCTCTGTACATGTCAGCATCCTAATCTCCTCTTCTTAATATAAGGATACCAGTCATATTGGATTAGCGGCCACCCTAATGAGATCATTTTTAACCTAATTACTTCTTTAAAGATTCTATTTTCAAATACAGTCACATCCTGAGGTCCTGAAGGTTAGGACTTTAACCTATGAATGGGGGGCGGGGGATGCACAATCCAACCCACGACAGTGAGCATTCCCTTTACAGTGTGACTTTACTGTCCTTCTCATCAAGGGGTGTAATCTCTGTCAATACTTTCTAAAGCAAGGCTGGCCTTGTGATCTGACCGATAGAATGTGGCTGGAGGATGGTGTACAACTTACAAGACCAGGCTGTAAGAAGCTTTGTAGTTTCTATGTCTACTGTCTTATAATGTGGCCTTGAGCCCCCCACGTAAGGATGTTAGCTTAGCCTCCTAGGATAAGAGGGCGTGTGGAGGAGAACCAATGCAACCCAGCCATCAGTCAGCACTAACTGCCAGTCATTTGAGTGAGTTCCCCTTGGGTGATCCAGCTGTTCCTGCCGTCATCTGACTGCAATTGTTTGTGTGAACCCAGGTAAGACCAACTGAAGAAGTGCCCATCCAGCCCACAGAATGATGAGAAATAATACATGGTGGTTGTTTTAAGCCATTAGAACCTGGTTATTGTTATAAGCCACTATTTTTACACAGCAACAGTTCACTGATACTGGAGGAGATAAGTTAAATAAACAACTACGAATGTGGTAAGTTTCATAAAAGGAAAAATACAGGTTGAGGCAAGTAGTGGGAACCAAACTAGTGTGGGCAGAAGAGATTCAAGAAGGCCTCCTGGGAGAGGGATGTTTCCATCAAGATGTTTATGATGAAGAGAAGGAGTGAGGCAGAGCTGGGAGAGGGGAGGGTGGAAGGGGAATGTGTAGATCAGATTCTATTCCAATACTTCTTCTCTCCCCTTGCCCTGCCCTCTAGGGAAGGGTGATGTTTCCCTGCCTGGTTGATGTGGGGCTTGGCCATGTGGTTTGCTTTAACCAAGGGCACATGGGTAGAAGTAGCCATGTGCAGGGCCAACCCTAAGCCTTAAGAGGCAGTATGTGGTTCTGCTGGCTTCTGTGGGAGCTTCCAACTTCTGTCACAAGAAGAACATTCCCCAGGTAGCCCGCTGGTCCCAGAAGAATGGAAGGTACATGGGAGAGAGCTGAACCAAACCCACAGTGTGAAGCTGAGCCTGGATCAGCCACCCCCCTTCCCCCGACCCATAGACATATGAGCAAGAATACTTACTGTCGTATGCCACTGAGATTTGTGGTTGTTTGTTACGCAGCAATAGCTGACTAATAGGATCACTGGCATTCTAGACAGAGGGAACAACTAGAGCAAAAGTGCCGAGGCAAGAGACAATGGTATGTTTGAGTAATAAAAACTGACCAGCATGGCAGGAACCTAATGAGAAGTGGAGAGACTAGCTCATGCAGAGACCAGAAAGGGTCAGCAGAGGCACCTCACTAGGGTATAGCAGGCCTTGTTAAAAGCAATGGGCTTTATTCTGTGTGAAATAGTGCAGCTGCTATGGAAAACAGTATGGAAGTTTCTCAAAAAATTAAAAAATAGCACTACCATATGATCCATCAATGCCACTTCTGTATATATATTCAGAAGAATTCAAAGCAGGATCTCAAAGAGATATTTGCATACCCACGTTCATCACAATAGCATCATTCACAATAGCCAAGAGGTAGAAACAACCCAACTATCCATTGACAGATGAATAAAGAAAACGTGATACATACATACAGTGGGATATTATGCAGCCTTAAAAAAGAGATCCTGTTGCCAGGGTGCAGTGGCTTATGCCCAGTGGCTTATGCAGTGGCTTATGCCCACTTAAGCCCAGCACTTTGGGAGGCTGACTTTAGGCCAGGAGTTCTAGACAAGCCTGGGCAACATAGCAAGATCCCATCTCTACAAAAAATAAAAAATGAGTCGGGCATGGTGGCACATGCCTATAGGCCTAGCTACTTGGGAGGCTAAGGCAGGAGGATTGCTTGAACCCAGGAGTTTGAGGTTACAGTAAGTTATGATTGCACCACTGCACTTCAGCCTGGGTAAGAGAGCAAGACCCTGTCTCTTAAAGAAAAAATAGAGCTCCTATCACATGCTACAACATGGATAAACTCGGGAACATTGTGCTAAGTAAAATAAACCATTCACAAAAGGACAAATACTATGATTCCACTCATATGGGATACCTGAAGTAGTCAAAATCATAGGAAATAAAAGATGATTGCTAAGGGCTAGGAGGAGAGAGGGGAAATTAGTGTTTAATGGGCATAGAGTTTCAGCTCTGCAAAATGAAAAAAACTCTACAGATCAGTGGCACAATAATGTGAATATACTTAACACTCCTGAACTGTACGCTTAAAAATGGTTAAGATGCTAAACTTAATGTTATGTATTTGTAACCACAATTTAAAAAAAAAAAGAATGTCAGACTTTATTCTAAAAGCACTGGGAAACCATTTCAGGGTTTTAAGCAGGGCAGTGACCTGCTCAGTATACCCTTGCCTTCAAGAACTCACCCACCCTTCGAGTTCAGCTATCACCTCTACTCTCGAATTTGGATTTTTGACCTTGACTTCTCTCCAATGTTCCAGGCTACATTGCTAACTCCCTTTGAATTGTTTCTTCCTAGATGGTCAAAACAATGCATGTCCTTCATGTATCACATTAAATGAAAATGACCCTGGGCCACGCACTGTGGATTCAATGCAATAATCCCAACCATCCAGGGGGCCTCCTGACAAACAAAACAAGCAGCCGGAATACAGTGGAACAAATACCCTCTCTCCTTCAGCTCCTCCTATGTCCAGAACCAGGCCAGGAGTCACATAACTTCTCTAAGATGCTCTCCTTGGTACTCCCACAGTTACGAGGCAGTCCACAACTCATACCTGAGTCTGTTATTGCTATTGGATTGTCTGTAAGGATATTTTCATGTATTCCACTAATTTATAAGTATTGAAATGGGACATTTGGATGATAATTCATTTCTTTTTGTAAACTAGGGATAATCATTATTGCCTCTTATCTAACTAGAATCAGATAATTGGACAGTTGGCTACTTTAACTTTCCCAAGAAGGCTGCCCTGACGGAGCCTGTGTTCCAGAGGACCGTGTGGTGCTAAAGACGATGTGTGGTGTGGCTCACTTTGCAAAGGAAGTAGAAAGGGTGCTTTGGGCTGAACTGTGTCCCCCTAAAATTCAATATGTTGAAGTCTTAACCCTCAGTACCTCATGATGTGACTGTAAATGGAAACACAGTCTTCAAAGAGGTAATTGGGTTAAAAGGTGTTTGAGGTGGGCCTTAATGCAGTATAACTGGTGTCATCACAGGAAGAGGAGATTAGGGCACCGACAGGTACACAGGGAAGAACATGTGAAGACACAGGAAGAAGACAGCTCTCTGAAAGATACGGAGAAAGTCTTCCGGAGAAACGAATCCTGGCAATACCTTGATCTTGGACTTCCCAGCCTCTGGCACTGTGAGGAAAGAAGTTTCTGTTGTTTAAGCCACCCAGTCTGTGGTGCCTTGTTATGGCAGCCCTAGCAAACTGATACAAGGAGTTATGCCACTTGCTTTACAATAAGCCAAAGAAAGAACTATTAATAATTTTGGAAAAGAACTTATGTTCAGAAAACACGAATCAGAAAGGCCCTATCTCAGGGCCCTCCTGTTTGGAGTATATCCTCCATCCTGTGGAGAGGAGTGTGGCAGACACAGCAGAAGGGAGGGGCTCCCTGTGGTCTCACACACGCCTGCTCGTGCAGCCACCATGTAGGCGCTGGCCTGGGGCCAAGCTCGCCCCACCAGGATTTCGGTAGACTCGTAAGTAAGTGACAGACTTGAGTATTTAATGTAAAAAGGAAAAATCATCCTTTCTTCCACTAACAGATATGCTTGCAATATCACGACATTCCTAAAGTAGCCATGAACATATTTTTGACTCAATCATTTCCGTGACTTTGACAGAGAACATTTTACTGAGTTTTAAAAAGTCTGAAGAATTCCACAGCCGTTCTTGCTCCAACACGTAGAAATAGCTGGTTCTCAATTAGTGGTCTTATTAAAAGGATTCACAGGGCTCCCTATTATTAGTGTATATTATTTTTCTCAATGCTTCAGATACTTTGGCTTTTATTTTACTGTTGCCATAGGAACCTAGGTCTGTAATAAGCAGCTCTTTTAATTCTGACAATTAGGCTTATAGAAAAGAATATTTTAATGAGGTAAAGAACTTGGAGAGCCCAGCCAGAGGTCTGGTGGAAGAAGAACCTTGTTCTCCAAACAGTTAAAAAATTAGCTTAGATTGTCCTTTGTTACAATTGCCAAGCATTCATTAGTCAGACCTCCTTAAGGATCTGTGGTTTTTCCATAAAGATTGGAGACTGGCCTATGTCTTAGAAAATGAAATTCTGCCCCTGCCCTGTCTTCCTGCTCTCTAGTTAGGGGGACATGAAACTTCTCCTTTTTGCTGTCAATCAAAGAAAAATGAGGTTTACCTTTATGCTTCACCAACAATAAAGGCTCTTTCTTTTAATCAGTCAAGGAAGATAATTATGCCTTTCTATATTATGAAATATTTGGAAACCATAAATCTTGTCTTATATTCACTGCCTATAAAAATATTTTAGAGGAATATTTATAATATTAATGTAATTAATTTTAATGATAGATAACCTATGCACATAGCACAAAAATCAAGAGGCATCCAGTGAAGTATCAGTCTCCCTTCTGTCCCTGTCCCTGGGGGGGCAACCAATTGTTACCAGTGTCCTTTGTATTCCAAAGATATTATCTGCAATCAAACACACAGACGTGTACACATGCACACACAAAATGGTAGCATATCATGCATACTAATTTGAAAACAAAACTTGGTCCCTACTCTCATAGAACCAAAAATTGGTGCCCTGGATGAATTATTCGCAATATTTTAAAAATGCATATTTTAATCTAAAAGTAAAATATGCTTATTGTAAAAAATTCAAACTGTGTAAAAGTGTGTAACATAGTAAGCAAGAAAAAAAAATCCCCTCACCCTCATATGCATAAAGTTTCTGCATTTATATCATTAGAATAGAAGGACTAAACTTCTGACCCCTTGGGAAGTGTTTTGGGGGAATATGGGTCAGTTTCCCAGAGCTTGACCACCCCTACCTTAAGATAGCTAGTCTAATCAAGTTTCTGATTCAGACAGGTTGAGGACCAGGCCCTGAACCTTTGGTGCCTCACTGTGAATATGCCGCATTTCAGCAACATCCCACTGAGAAGCCAACCAACTGGCCATATCTTAACTACAACAGGAAAGCTTCCAGGTGACTGAGGACAATGAACAATACTATTAATGCTGAGATGACAAAATCACTTTTGGCATATTTGCCCAGACTCTTTTTTCCTGATTCCCCTAAGACTGTCCAAAGATTAGACTAAGAGTCCAGGATTCTTACATAGACTTCTGCTTCTATTTGGCTGTCCACGGCTGAACTCTTAAACCTCCGAAGCATGCTAAAGAGGAAACAATGTGGGGAAGTTGGATATAATTACACACTTGGGGAGAAGGTTTGGTTTGAGTCATTCACCATTCAGTCAACAGATATTCCCAGATCATCTGCAGATTGAAAATTTCTGTGTAGAGAGCCTTGGTGGCCTCAGAGTTGAACAAAGTTCTTCTACCATATTTAACACAGAGCTGGAACAGTTGGAACATTTTAAGTCTCATGGAGTGTTCTCTGGAGCAGACCATTTTACAGCCATTGTGTTTGCCCTAGGTTAGACACACAGAGGATCAGGTTAACTTGTCCTTATTTAGTTGGAAAGAACTTTGAAGACAATGAAAAGAGGATTTAGTGACTCCTACAGTTGTTAAATTATGTTCAGTGAGATATTGTGTCTGACTCTATTTATGAGTGGTTTTATATTTCCAGTGTATGTGGTTCCTGATCTATTTATAAAATGTTCCTGATCTTGTTCCTCATTCTTTTCACATTTCCTGATAAAAATGTCTTTTGCTCTCAGTCTAGAACTTTGTTGCTCCATAAAGAGTACATGTTATTTTCTTTCTTCTCTATTATTCATTTTCTATTTAGGCCAAGGCAACTCACAACATGTTGTTGAACATGTGCTGTGAGTCCTCAAGAGCAGAAACAAAGTTTCACCTATCTTTCTTTTTCTCCCCTACACAATAACTGGCACATACAAGTCTTATTCATTCATTTATTATTCACAAGACAGGGTCTTGCTCTGTCACCCAGGCTGGAGTGCAGTGGTGCAATCATAGCTGTAACCTCGAACTTCTGGCCTCAACTGATCCTCCTGCCTTGGCCTCCCAAAGTGCTGGGATGACAGGTTTGAGCCACTGTGCCTGGCACAGGAGTCCAATTTAAAACACGTAACTTTTATAGAGCACCTACTGTGAAGACTTGAGCCTTGCATCCAACTTACTTATTAATATCATCTGGTAGTGAAAGAGGGCCAAGAACACAAACAACTAAATCTATAAAGTGCCACCAGGATCACAGAGGCATTTGCTTTAGAGTTCTGGGAATGCTCCTAATTGGTTTGGGGGCTCAGTAAATGACATTTGAATTGGATCTGGAATGATTGCTAGGATTTCAACAGTTATTTAACATTATTGAGCACCCATTATGCCAGGTGCTAGGATACAAAGTTTCTGCATCTAGTAGAGGACTTAGAAGATACAACATGTGTATTCATCCAGACCCTTTTGGGGGCAAGTAAGTAAAACCAGCTCATGCTGGCTTAGGCAAAAGAGACACTTGATTGGCTCATATAATTGATAAATCCAGGAGGGTAGATGGCATCAGGCATAAGTGGATCTGGGAACTCAAATAATGTGATCTCTGCTTGGGTCTCCTCTTTTTCCCCCCATGACAATTGGGCTTCCTCTGTGTGGTAGTGGTTAGAAGGCATGGTGTGGAAATTGGCCACAGACAGCTTCTGGCTTACATCATTCCAGCTGTTAGACCCAAAGAAAGAGAAATCTTTTCACTTTCCATGAGAACAGGTGCTGATTGGCCTGGCTTGGGTCATGTGCCCACAGTTATAGTCAGAGGGTCCTGGAGCCATATTTGGGAGCCACACCAGGTCCACAATGAGTGGGGGGGGGGGTGCAATTCTCTAGCTATAGGGTGGACCTGTTACCAAAGGAAGGGAGGAGCTGTGGAGGAAGAAATATTGAGTCGGTGAGCACAACAGATACTCTCCAAATGTAAACAAAAAATTATAATAAAATATGAAAAGGCCTTTAATAGAGATTTTATTATGTGCTATTAGAATACTGATAAAGGAGTGATTTATGTCATGGAGAGGGCATTCCAGCGGAGCAAAATAAGCAATGACACAGAGGTGAGAAGGCAATGGAGATATTTGTGGTCCAATTTGGCTCAGTACTGGGTAGATATACTGAGAGGAGCAGAAAGAGATGGAAAAGGATTTAGAGATACGTCTAAAGTGCTATTTTACGGCCCACTGGGGAAGGCTTTTAGAGCCAGCTCAGTTTAAGCTTAGGGACCTACTGAAGAAGGTTTCTTAATGCAAGCTCAGTGTATACTTAAATTTGGTGGATTCAAAAGGAGGGACATGATTGGAATCATGGTTCCCTTGACAAGTGTGTATACATACAGCAGTGCTCTGTAATTCCTAGCTCCTGACCCAGTCTGCCTGGAATAGCTGTTCAGCAACCACTCCCCAGGGCCTCTGCCTCTTCAATCTTAAATTCTCCTGCACCCCTGGTTTTGTACCATTCAGGAGAACCCTAACCCTAGGCAAGCTTCTTTCTATGCTTTCCATATATCTGACTCCAGTAGTTAAGCAGTGCTGCAGAAAGTCATGTTTCAGGGCAAACTGGTGCATGATAAAATCAAGATGGTCCACCTTCAAAGAGCCCTCAGCACAGCCAACAACTCATCTTTGCTTCTCTGTTCACTTTTCCACATGATGATTTTAAGCCTTTTCCACTCTCTTGAACCTCTATCCTCCCCTCCCACTCCCCTGCAAGCCCCTAAATGGTGGCTCTCCCCTCCTGCTTCACAAAGAGAACTGAACCCCCTCCACTCCCCAGGGACCTCATCTCTTCTCTTCCTCTTGCTTTAGGGGCGATACCTCCTGCTGCCCCAGGCCAATCCTGCACCCTGCTCTGGCCCTCTGCAGCCGGCCCCAGCTGGGGACCCTTAGGGATCCCTCCAGTCTTCTGTAACCACTCTTTAACTGCATCATTCTCATCAATATTAACATAGTCCACCGTCTCATCTTACAAAAGAAACAGCTTTTAGAACTCTGGGCTCTTCAGGGTAGGTCTGATGATATGAGCCTTCCTTTTTTAATTGTGCCTTTATTTTAAGCACTTGAGTAAGACCACTAGGAATACATTAACCCTGTGGCAGAGATGGAATTCAGACTCAAACCCTCCTTTTACTTTTGGTGCCCTTTGTGTCTTTTTCTCCCTTTTCTTCTCTAAGTGCCTTTGGTCAGCCAATCCCTATTGGTGTCAAAGATATAATTTCCCCACTCTGACAGGACAGCTGGCTTCATATTTCCACCTGTTAAGAGGTACCAAAATGGTTGTCTCTAACACTCCACTGGGTTTGCGGGAGTAACTATGAAAGCTTCCCCTGGAGACAATGTAGTTCCAGGAACTGGGCAGACAAGAAGTTCCTTTTCAAGATATTTATAATTCAAATAATGACCTCTGTTGACCTGCATCCAGAATGAACCTTCCTTTCTAACTCATGAAAGTTGATTTTCCTATTTTTTTAGTTGTCACTCCTCTCTTTGTTAGACTTATCTTTCAAAGAACCTCATCTATCAGTTTTTATTTTCAGACTCCAGGCCTCAGTGTCTAAGAACTCTTGTTCATCCTCATGCAGTTTACTCAGGTTGAACAGTCACAACTTTACCCACATGCTATTTCTGTAAGTTCACCAAGGCAAGCTAGTGACTTCACACTAAGGAAGTATGCTCTAAAGGCACAATGCTGTCTATTTTAAATGCGCATTAACATTTTGTAACAGTAAGACTGAAAGACTCATTGGAGTCCATAAAATCCAACATAGAGGCAAAAACAAAAAGCATGTACTGAATTTTCCTTTGAAACATACAATTCATTCCTGCCTACCACCTCATGTAAATATTTGCATTCTAACCAAATGATTTCAGGCTTTCAAAGGCTGACAGAGACCTAGGCAGCCTCCATTTTTTTGAGGCTCCTCGTACATTAACTTTTTAAACAATGCTAAAATAAGACTTAAAAAACTGTAATGTTTTGAACGTTTACATTTTAACAAATGAATGCCTTTAATATAAGAAAATTACAACACAAAATAGTTGTGCCAGTCAGAAGATAGTTAAAAGATTTAATTTTTATGGCACTTTTTTGTTTGTTTTTTTAAATCATGTATTGTTATTTTTTGGATTTTTTCCCCAAATATTTTCTATCTGCGGTTGGTTGAATCTCTGGATGAGGAACCCACAGATACAGATGGCTGATGAAACGTATATGATTTTATAACGTGCTTTTTAAAAAAACTGAGCACCATTTATGTTTTCCATTGTCACTTACAAACGTCCACTGGATATGTGGGTGTTGCAGGCCCTCAAGATTTAATTTTTAAAATTCATAACATACTATTGGGGCTCAGAAAATAATACCCCGAAGTAAAGTCCTCAGAAGCTGCCTCAAAAGCAAAAGTTTTTCTCTGACGTTCTCCTGCCCTCTTGTTTCTCAGTCCCATTCTCCCCTAGGCTAGCCACAGAAACTATTATAGAATCCCTCTTCCCCAAGGCAGATCATAAAACCAGAACTCCTTTTCCCAAAAGCCAGTCATAAAACCTAAAAATATTACTCTAATTTCTCCTCATCTTTCGTGTAAAAACTGGCCATAAAAAAATTATCTGACCTACAACCCCGATTCCAGAGAGTGTTCTGCTCCATACCCAAAAGGAAGGAATATATGTTCTGAGAGGCCACGATGAATCTAGGTAGACAGGCCTTGCTAGGTTTCCCGACTCAGTTCATTAGTATTAGATCATACTCTCTCTCTCTTTTTTTTTTTTTTTTTGAGACAGGGTCTCACTCTGTTGCTGGAGCTGGAGCGCAGTGGTGTCATCATAGCTCACTGCAACCTCAAACTCCTGGGCTCAAGTGATCCTCCTGCATCAGCCTCTCAAGTAGCTGGGATTACAGACACGTGCCACCATGCCTGGCTAATTTTTCTACTTTTTGTAGAGATGGGTTCTTGTTCTTGCTCAGGCTGATCTCAGACTCATGACCTCAAGCAATTCTCCCACCTCGGCCTTCCAAAGTGCTAGGATTATAGGTGGGAGCCACCACGCCTCGCCAGATCATACCCTTTTTGTCCAATTGTATTTCTACACAGCTATTTATACTTTGTTGAACCTAAGCATAAAAATAGAAAGTTTCCCCTGCTGTTTTGGGTCTTTATTCTGAAGGCTCCTATGTTTACACATTAAATAAATTTGATGTCTTTTCTCCAGATAATGTACACCTACATCAGTGATTTTTCAGTGAACCTTCAGAGGGCCAAGGGGAACCCCCTCCTTTGCCCCTGCCAATACTGAAGGTGATGCAGCTTAGTCATTCATGGATCTCAATTTTAAATTTGGATGGAGGGTGTCTTCTTGCAATCCCATCAGAGTATCTCTGTGTAACCTCCTTTGGAGGCAATGTCAAAAGCCCAAGTTCCCATCCCTGTATAAATGTGAGGACTGGACCGGATGGCCTCCTGGCTCTGCACTCTTTTATCCTCCTCCGCTCCCTCACCATAAGCCGAGAATATTTAGTTAATATTTGGAAAGTACATTATTATTTAATAATATATAATGAATTAAAGATGATGATCATCAAGTCTTATCCATTTCAACTGTGTAAAGAAAAACTTTGAATAATCCCAGCTCAGGTAAGTGCAACACAGGACAGATTCTAAGACCAGTTTCTTCCCTAGGTTTTTCTTAGCTAATTTTTATATATGTCAGTTTAATATGTCTTATGTAGATCACAAGCTCCTTACAAAGGAATTCTATTTATCCTGAGCTAGTAGTAAAAACAGTAATCAATATTATTGGTTAATAACTATTTAACCAAACATTTCAACTGTTTTAAGATTTAAACTGGAAAATAATTTTCCATTTGTATGGGCTACACTAGCATTTATAGCTGTGGAAATATCCTAAACTTTATGCTGTGATCATAGACACTACCACTGTTAGCCAACACATGTATAGACACATTCATACATAAGCAAATATCTCTAACCCACATGATTCCCTTTGATTTGGAAACACTCTGTCTCAATTTTAGTAGCACAGAAGAGATACTCAACCATCTACGTGTAATTTGTAGCTGAAACTACCCTTTTGCATAGATGAATTGGCTGTTCCATGGTGGTGATAGAAACCAGATATAGTTGGATTTAGATCATCAGCTATCTTGCCCTGGGAACTTACTGGGTCAGTGGGTTACAGGAGAGAAAGGGTGGATGGTGCTGAAGAGATACTCGAAGCAGCAACAGAGAAAGGTTTAGGGGTCATGGTCTTCCTAAGAGGCTGAGAAATCTCACCATAACCTCATCTGCCCTCCAGGCCAGCCCCAACAGAAAGTGGATTAATGAAGGTTAAGCAGTCTGGGTAGGAAGTTGAGCTTCTCCTTTTTGTAAAGGAGAAAGAGCCAAGTGGAGATGTAATTTCAGCAGACATTGCAAAAGAGGGCAGAGAAAGGAGTGTTTAGAGAATAAAGGGAATTGACCAATATGTTTCCCCATTAAATACACACAACACCCATTTTAAATGTCAATTTCCTCCTTAATATATTTAAAAGTTTATTACGTAAGTAATAATTATTGTTTCTCTTAAAAGTTACACATTTTTAAAAGTGTTTTTTCCTTCTTAACAAAATACAGAATACCCCACCCCCACCCCCAAATACACTGCACCAAATTAATATGATTGCAAATTCCCCAGCACATAAGTTAGAAAGGCCAAGTGGCCCTATGTGAGGGGTATTGCTTTTCTGAAAAAGAAAACTTAGTTGTACCTTTAAGAAACACAACTGATAAACTGAAAACATATAAAGAAAAATATATACAACTGAAAGAAATTAGATCCTAAAAAGTGAACTTTATCTTTTACTCGAATGACTTAAATGCTACTAGTTAATTTAGCTGGGTGTTACCACATGGTATTAAAGTAATTTTAAATAATGTAAACAGAATTCATAATCATTTGGAACAGTAATTGTTTTTACTAAGATAGTTGCACAGTTGTTTTTTATTGTTTGTTTTTTTAAACTAGAGACCTAGATTACAATTTTCAAGGGCTCTACAGACATGGGCTTTTTTGCAAAGTGAGGGGCTTTAATTAGAATAAACTTCAAGATCCTTTCTAATTCTAAAATTAGGAATCTATTGCTCATAAAAGTTAGAAAATGTTGTAGCAAAATTTGTGGGGTTTTTCCTTTCATTTCTATTTCATAATGACTTGTTGCAGAGAACTGGCCACCATTCAGTTGTAATTCCCAACCTTGAAATTAAAATGAGAAATAGTTGCTTTCAGAGTTTTTTTTTTTAAATCTCACTAGCGTTAAACTTCAGCAGTTTCAAATGAGGGGTCTCTAGCTGTGCTGGTCGGGCTCTCCGTGAGACAGGGTAGGGTGGGAAAGGTTTTGTGAGTAAAAGCTGTCAAGACAAAGGGGAGGGAAGCAGGCTTGGACAGGGGGAGCCATCTGACACATGCAGACTTGACAAAGGCTCCGGCAAAACCAGGGGAGCTCCCAGCACAGATAGCACATGAAAGGAATCTTCTGTCTGGCAGAAATGTGCATGCCCTTGCCTACCACCTGTCTCCCTCATTGCCAGGGGCTGCCCTGAAAGACCAGGATCTTAGCTCCAAAGCTGAAGCTGGTCTTGAGGGAGCTCTAAGCTGGAGGCTGTCCCAGCCGTGCTGCTTCCAGCTGGGCTACGAAGTGTCACCACATTTCTGGAGGAGACTCCCCTTTCATTCTCAAAACTCTTCATATCTTACCCATTGTCCTGCCCCTCACTTTCTCCTTTTTCCAAAGAAAAGTCTAAGTTCTTTCCACTTTGTTATGTAGAGCCATGCAGCACAATAAAAATAATCCTTCTTTTCCAGTGGGGGGAGTCATCTTCAAAGAGACCCACTAAGGCATTCTTCCTGGATACAAATATGCCACTCCCTTAATATGAGAAAATGGCCGTGGGAAATTTTTGCTTTAAGTAGCACTTTCCCCTTTTTATTACAGACAGAAACCAGTTAGGGATGGTGAGAACAGAGAGTGAAATTTGGGAGCAACATGAGACTTTTACTGCCCTAGATATAGGGAGTGGCCTCCTGGTGCACACACTTTTGACCTCTCACCTTTTAAGCTCACCTTTGGAACTTAAAGTTTTACATAGATAGGTTTAGGATGGAAGTGGTATAGAAGCTGAAGAGTAATCTTAAATAGTCATACCCTAACTCCTAAAACAGAATTTTAGAGATTCAAACACCATCTCTTGCATCTTGTTGACATTTGATAAATGTTGATTGGGATGTTATAATTAATTCTGTAGACAGCTGGAATTTTATTCTAAAAACTCAGAAGTATAAGAAATACATTTTTGATTTGTTTAAAACCAAATGGATACCCTTATGTCTTTCCTATATTGAAATTCTGGAGCCCTATTGGTATGTGTCATTATGAGGGCTGTCTTTTTTGTAGGATACGTTCCTACCCGTGGAATTTTCAGTTCAAAGGGTAAGTGTATTTTGAATTTGAATATATAGTTCCACATACTGTCTCATCCCCAAAAGTATGAATATCTGATTATCTGTACATCACTAGCCTGAAAGTCGTCAATCTTTTCAACTTCAGATGGGCAAAAATTCAATTTTGTTTCTATTTTAATTTGCATTTCCCTGGCTACTGAGCATCTTTTCATATGTTTATATGGCATCTGCACTTCCTTTGATCCACTGGGTCATCTGTCTTCTTACTGGTTTATAAAAACCTTATGTAAGTAAGTAAGGGCTCTTAACCCTTTTTAGTGTGTTCATGTAGCACATATTCTCTTTTAATTTACCACTTGTCTTTTGACTGTGATAAAGGCTTGCCAAGACTCAGTTCCCTGCCCCTCAGCTCATATTCCAGTGGGGGGCATCAGATGAAAGACAGATAATGATGTTACCACCTGATAAAGTTACATACAGATGATACATCTCAATAAATTCCACAGGGGGTACTTCTAATATGTGCAGCAGGCTAAATTTGTTTTCTCATTAAAAATACTTTTTAATGGGTAATGAAAACAATGTAACTCCATTGAAGGCCACTAGCATACTTTTATTATGAAGTCAGGCAAAATGTTACTACTTTCAGTTTTGCTAGAGATTGACCACTCTTAACCTCATTCAATTTCTATCCCTTCTCCCATGTCCCCTATCAGCCTATCACTCCCAAATTCCATTCTTCTTCAGAGTGTTTCTAGCCACGCTTCTGTTTTCAAAGGAATGGTATTTGTTAGTTTGTGGTAGAGATTTTGGATAGATCTCCATTGAATCTTTAGACTCAATATATACATGTGAATGACATCTGAGAAGTCTTATTTTCTTCAAATAGTTGATTACAGCAAAAAAGAAGTTTCAGACTGTAGTATCTTAAAATAGGAGCGCCTATTTCTCTGTTTAGTATTTACTCATTTAACAAATATTGATTGCATACCTCCTATATACTAGGCACTGTTTTAAGTGCTGTGGAACTTGTTCATGGAACTTATATCCTAGTCGGGGGCAGACGGAGAAAATAAACTAGTAAAAACAATGATATGTCAAATGGTGATACATACTACAAAGAAAAATAAGGCAGTATAAGAGGGGGTTATGGGCTGAATTGTATTTCCCCCAAAGATGTTGAAGTCCTGATCCCTATCACCTGTTAATGTGATCTTATTTGGAAATAAGGTCTTTGCAGATGATCAAGTCAAGATGAGATCATTTGGGTTGACTTAATTCAACATGACTAGTGTCCTTATTCATACAATGGGGAAATCTGGACACAGGCAAACACACAGGGATAATGCCATGTGTAGATGAAGGCAGAGATTGAGGTGATGTTTCTACAAGCCAAGGAACACCAAAGATTGCCAGCAAACCACCGAAACCTAGGCAAGAGGCAGACACCTGGATTGCAGATTTCTAGCCACCAAAACTGCAAGACAACAAATTTCTGTTATTTAAGAGACCCAGTTTGTGGCAGGTTTATTATGGCAGCTCTAGGAAACTAATACAGAGAAGGAAAGTAAGATTTTAGATGGGGCAGGGGGTGGGGGGCGGTGAGGGAAGCTGACACATGAAGAGATAACGGAATTAAGTTAAGCAGATAACTGTGAGAAGCACATACCAGGCTGAGGGGACAGCATCTAAAAGGCCCTCTGGTAGGAGCACGCTTGGTAAGTGTAAGAACACCAAGTCAGGGTTCCTGATGCATGGTGTGCAAAGAGAGAGAAAGATGGAGCAGATAAGGCCAGACCATGTCAGGACCTCTGAGACAAATGTGAACTGCTGGCTTTTTCTCTGGGTAAGACAAGAAGGCACTGGAGGGCTCTGGGCAGAGAAATGACATCATCATTGTCACAAGTAGAGTCTCCAGTTTTCTGTTAAGCAGGAAACAAGTTCTAAGTTCCCAATTTACAGTTTTCTTACCCATCTGTATTAGCTAGGACTCTTGGAGTTGTAAGTGACAAAGATCCAACTCAAACTTTCCTAAGCAACGGAGGGAATTTTTTAGCTCATAAAACCAAAAAGCTCAGGAGTAGTGTAGGCAGAACTGGAAATTGGGGAAATTGTCATCAAAAATCTGTCTTCTTTTCTCCTTCTTTCAGCTCTGCTTTCCTCTGTGTTGACTTCATTTGCAGGCAGGCTTTTATCATATTGTAGCAAAAGAACACCTAGCAGCTCTAGACTTTGGTGTTTCCTAGTGTTGGAAATCTCAGGAGGCATTCTCTCTCTTCCACCATCTACATAATCCCCCCCAAAGTGCTGGTTGGCTGCTTTATGTCATGTGCTTAGTCCTGCAATAATCAATGATGATTTACACAGATAGTACTCCAATTGACTGCCATGGATCACATGTCTACCTTGTGGAAAGGGAGCAGACCCACAGGTAGGACTGTCTAGGTACATGAAAAGCATTTACCAAAAGAAAAGTTCTGTCAGAGCCATCATGTTGCACAGCTCCAGACTCTAATCCATGTTACAGTCTATATGAATGGGATATACTGGAGTTGTGCAGTGTACAACCTGAGAGGACATACAGGGTGGTCCTTGGTTCTGTAACCTAAGGAAGGGAGAAAGGAAGCTGAGCAAGCAAAAATAGCAATCATTCCCCCACTGTATGGCAAGTGTAAAGAACACCAAGTAAGAGTTCCTGATACAGGGTGAGCAAAATGCGAGAACGAAGGAGCAGATAAGGTCAGACCATGTCAGAACCTATGAGCCATGTGTGAATGATTGGCACAAAGCAAAACATTTTTAACTTTAAGGACAGACTTATTATTTTAAGCCTATTTATGACAAGGTCTTAGCTGGGCTTGTGGCTTCCTGGAACAAAATATGATTCATAAAATTGAAATCTATAGTAGAAATATAAATACATTTATATTAATTTATCCAGGGAACAATGCCCAATAGCCCCAATTGAGGCATACTCTTAAGCTTAAGGCAAGCAAATAATTCACCTTTGATAGCAATAGAATAAATGAAGTTATAATTCATAAAGCCAGTGGTTCTTACTTTCTATGAACTTTGAGTATTCATTTATTTGATGACTATTGATTGAGCCCCTAATATGGATAGGCACTGTGTTAGAAATTTCAAATATAGGTTTTCAAGCAAACCTCGTTCTTCTCTTCAAAGGTGAGATGGACATTGAGCAATGAACACACAAGTAAAAAAAAAACTTTTATATTGTGGTAAGTACCAAAAAGGAAAAGAACTGGTTTCCAACAGAAAAATTAACAGGAGGTGGGAGGAGAGTGTGTTAATTTAGATTGGGGTCAGAGACTTATCTGAGGTTGCAAGATTTAAGCAGAATGCTAAGGGATAAATAGGAATTAGCCAGATCAAGAGTGGGAGAGGGAGGGAGAATATTCCAGGCAGAGGAAATGGCAAGTGCAAAGGCCTTAAAGAGCTTAGGGTATCACCAGTTGTTCCTGGTGAGAGCCCCACTAACATTATCCCAGATGCTTATTTCAAATTAACTAAATCATACGTATTTCCTTTTCATCATTGCCTAGTAGATTGAATATTTAGATTTTCCCCCTCTGATTATGCTATACATACATTTATGTGTTAATATATGAAGATCGCAAAGTAACCAAAGTGTTCAGAAGGTGGAATTTATTAAAGGATGATTGTAATTATTTCATGCTGAAAATACGTTTTCAAGTGTTCTGCAGTCATTTAACATTTCAGTTTCCATAACTTCATGGTAGGAAAAAGAGGAAGAAATGAGTTTGAAAGAGCTGAAGACACCAGGTATAGACAGGAGTTTCATATTTAAAGTTAATTCTCTGACATTTTCTTCTGGCACTGCAAAGTGAAGGATGGAGAACCGGGTGCTAACCACTGGTGAGGAGTTAAAACTTGGATGTCATGGGCCAGGCCAGGGGTGGGAAAGGTCCAGTCCTTTTCATGCTGGAAGGCAGCATTAATTTAGCTGTAATCAAGGCCACATTCAAGAAATTTCATTTAGATATACTTTAAAGTGTACATTATTTTGTAAAAATCTAACTATTATGTACTTAATAATTTCAAAAAATGAAAACTATTTGTTAATTTTAAAGTTAACTAACCTTTTAATGACTTTGTTGTGTCTGCTTTTTGTTGGAAATCATTTGAATACTTGGTTGCAGTATGGATGTCCACAGTTTCAGCAGATCCTCTAGATGGGTATCAGCCATTTGTGACCTTAATGGCATCTTGATCTGGGTGAGGTAGGAGAATGCAGGTTCACAGCAATAAGCGGTTGAAAAGCAAGAAACCATTTTTTGGGCATGTTGCTGAAGGTGTGAGTATTCTACTGCATTTTTCCATATTTCAATCGGATCTTTCTTAGCATCAAACAATGATTTTAAAATGTCATCTACTGTGAGCTCAATCAATTCCATCTGTAGTTCTTTAGGTGCCTTGGTGATATCAATTAGATGAGGCTGAAATGGTAATTTGAGTGGGATGTCATGATTCTCAGGGTCAGTGAAACTTTCATTGCATTATCCAATTAATAGGTCTATACCAGCTGTGTATTCTTCAAATGATTTGCATATATTGTCCTGCTCATCAATGACCTTTGCTAACTGGGGAAAATGTTCATATGAAATTTCCTTTTGAAGGAGAAGTGTTTTGAAAAAAGATAGCTTTTTTTGAAATGCTTGGATTTTTGGCCACATATATATAGATGGACTTAGTTTTACCTTGCAAAGATATATTCATTTTGATTTCAAATTATATCATATTCTGATATATTTCAAATTATATCATATATCATTTCAAAATATATCATATATTCTGTGTTCCTACAGAAGTATTCTCTGAATAACCCACATTACTGATTGTTCTTCATAAAATTTAACTATCTGTCCTTGCAGAGATAAAATTTTGGCTAACACCTGTCCCTGCAACAGCCAATGCACTTTAGAATGACACAGCAAATCCACACTGAATACCTCATTGTCAACTTTAGCATGTTATGAAACTGACCATGCCAAGTTGCATTTGCATGAATATGCTAATAGTTAACAATACTTGCAACTTGTTGCAAAGTGTCACTTAAAACAGTAGCTTTAGCACAGAGATTTTGCTGATGCAGGATACAATGAAAAGAAATGAGAGCACTGGATCTGTTAATACTTTTTTTATCTGTGCAATAAACCCTTCATGTTTTCCTGTCATGGAAGGTGCACCGTCACTAAATTTACCAAATTTAGTACAACTTCACAACACTTATCTTGAAAGTTGTTGACGGTATCTACTCCCTGCGTGCTGTTTGCAAGAGTGCCCAAAGTGAGTAACTCTTCACAGCAAAGAAAATCTTCTGTTATGACCCGAATGAAGTATAAAACTCACACTGTGTCAGTAGCATCAGTTGATTCATACAAAGCAATTAATATATTTTTTCCTTTTTTAGTATTGCATGAAGTGGTTCTGTTAAGTCTAAGGCTAATTCATGCTACCAATCAGTTACGGTTCTCCTTGAAAAAAGCAAGTGTTTGTACTTTGAAATGTTATAGGATCTAAGCATCCTACAACTTTGACAACACATTCTTTCACAATTTCTATGTGCTTGAATGGCTTCCCTTTTTTCCCCGAGTATATAAGCTGCTTTATAAGTTGCTTCAGTGGTATTATTTCCAGGTCTTTTTGCTGCTTGAAAGAATTGTCTTTGCTTTTACTTTTCACCTTTTAATTTCTGCAATACAACCTTTTGTACCTCTCACTCTAATTTAAAATATTTGTGGTCCTTATGTGTGCTATAATGCCAGTGAGCATTGAATTTCTTCAATGTTGATACTGCAGTATCACAAAGCAAGCAAATCATCTTATCTTTAGCAGAAACATGATAATATTGCAATTCCCAATCCCCATTTTAAAAATGTTTTCTTCCTTCAGCTGTTCTCTTGGTCTTCTTTGACATGATGGGCTGTTAAGCAGACAGAATTAAAAGATACCGTTGAACTGTGCGACTATTCACAAGTTCCACCCCAAATAGAAACACAGTGCACTGTTGCCAAAAGCTGACAATAGACATATTCAACCCTCATAAACTCTCTCCAACCAGCCTCATGCAGTAGTGGCGCCAGTAAGCCAGGGGAAGTTAGAACTAAATCATGAGTATAGCAGCCGTCAATTTAGCCCTTACGGCTTACTAATGTTCTAATTGTGCCAGTCAATCTAAGAGGATTATTTCGTTGAAACTTATTTCATTCTCCAGTATTTCAAATATGTTCATTTAAAAAATAAAATATAAATATATAAAGATGAACAAAAATGTATTAATAAAAAAATAAAAGGATTTGTTCTGTAAAATTTGGATTCAGTCAAAAGGCCGCACTTAAGGACCTAGAAGGCCAATGTGACCTTAAGGCCGTAGGTTCCCCACCCCTGGTCCAAGCCCTTGATCAATAAGAGTCCCAACAGGAAAAAGATGGCACACTCAGAAGAGAATAATCTGGAGGTGCTTTACATACAAAGGGACCATCTTCAAAGGTGTATGTATGCAGGCATCCGGTGCTTGTTTCTTAATGAGCTGTAGGCCCAAAAGGATGAGGAGACTGGGGTGGGGGTGCATACAGACTTGCCGCTCTATATGACAGAGGAACAGTGACCTTTAGTCAAGGGACAGGGTCAGCTGGAGACAACCTTGCAGGAACATAAAGGGATTAAGTAAGCTGACCTCCCTCCCTCCTTCCTTCCCTTTGATTCCAGATGAACCCAACTTGAAGCCAGAAGTCATGCATATCCACCCATGTGGTCCACAGAGGTAAGCCTTCCAGAGAGAAAGTAGGATGGAGAAGAGGAAGAGAAGATCTGACCTGAAAAGGTAAGTAAGAGATATTTTGCCACAATTCTCTACAGCCCCCAGGGATTTAGCTAGCCGATAGTCTACTGCCTGCCTAGTTCTGTCCAGTCCTTCTTGATCATATTTCATAGTTCACAGACGCTGAACGTGCATGAGAAAATACCAAGAGTATTTATCTGCTGATTCCTAGGATACCCTACAAACTGGACAGGTAGTGCCAACTCCTGCTTTTCTCCTTTCCTTTCTTCTTTTTTTTTTAATCTAGCTAGTCAACTCCTAAAAATATACAATCCAATAGACTTCCACAATCATGTGCACTTCGGACAATTCCCTAATTAAATGGTGACATCCCTGAGGAAGGGCATTTTGTCATCCTGCAGTCATTTCCACTACTCATCTTGTTTTTTTAATATTACAGAAATTTCCAAACATGAAAAATAACATGGAGAATAAGATAATGTCTATTCATATATCTACCACTTTGATTTAGAATGTTAATATTTTGACTTGTTGGGTTCAGAATTTTTAAATAAATAAACTATCATGGATAGAGTGAAGGTTTCTTTTTACCTCCCATTACCTTCTATTCATTCATGCCTTCATTCGTTGACTTTCACGTAAGAAAGATGTATTGAGCAACTATTCACTATATTACAAAGTCAGGAGCTAAATACAAATAAGCATGAGACTTGCTCCCTTCCCTCAACTCCTAATTTGTAGAAAACATCTGGAAAGAAGGCAGGTGGGGGTGGGAAAGAGGCGATGTGCATCCCAGACATCAGAATAAAAACACAAGTATAAAGATGCTCAGTAAACACAAATTGTATTGAACTGCTCTTGGTACACTTGTGGATAGCAACCTAATGCAGGTGCCAAAAGAAGAATGAGGAAGAAAAGTAACAGGATGAGATGAAGAAATAAGACAAGAAGAAAGAGAGGAAGAAATGACATCATAAGTCCTTAGGATCCTAACCACTTCCTCCTACAACACACACAGTGTGTGATGGGGTAATGTTCACAGATATGCCATATGCCCTGGGCACTTGACTCAGGGGCTATGGCATAGACAGTAGTTGCAGTTTCTGGTATATAGCTGTAACTACACCTTTTTCTCTCCCACTTTGGAATGACATTATTATAGGAATAACCTGAAATCATCTCATACATATAAAAAACTATTTTTAAGCTTTGGTTCTTTAATTCTGATTAGAAACAACTTGTGCAAAGACAACCCACCCATAACCCTGTGACAACTATGACAGATCTCATCTGTGTCTTGTGTAGGGACCACCATCAATCTTCTTCACACGTATGATTCTGTACATTAAATCTATGGAACATTTAGTGGTGATGTCCCCAGAATGGCTCATGGTCTATCTGTGGTAGGTGGGTGGGAACAGATAGAGAAAAAAATAAAGAAATGACAGCTTTGGTATTAAAAAACTGGCAATATAAGACCACAGCAGAAACCAAAGAGCAAAATGGCTAAAACTACAATTGCACTAACATAATGAACACTTTGCCTCTTCTTGTTTCTGACAGAATAGTAAGGTAGGCACTCTATTAGCAAATGAAAAACCTGCCACTAAATAGGTATTTGACTTTGGCCAATTTTATTACTGTTTCTAGTGCCTGGTCCATACTAAGTGTGTAACTATTCTAAATGCTTGAAAAATGTTTGTTGAATCAATAGACAACTTTCTTTCAGGTCTAAAATTGTATAATTCTATGTTTTTAAAAAGTGGTAATTGAGGATAAGTAAACTACAAAAAGCATGATACATTCAAGTTTTTCATGCTCATAACTGATAAATTCCCTAAAATCTGATAACTCTAAGGCTTGACTATTAAATAAGTAGTGGAAACTTTTCACAAAGGGAAATATTCCTTTTACCTTTGTATTTTCTTCATATTCTGCCATTGTTAAAGTTGCTAAGTCTGATTTACTCTTTCAGTTGGTAAGACTGCAAGCCTATAAGGTATCTTGGTGTAAGTTAGGAGGTACCCCCTCGGGGCTCACGTAACCCTACAAACATGTGCCTCTGTGTGAAGAGAAAGGCTCCCCTTCCTCCGGGCAGAGACAACCCCACATCAGCCCCTCTTGCTTCCTTGGCTGGGCATGCTTGCACAGTGCACAAACTGCACAACTACATTCCTTGTTTCCAGTGGCAAAAAAGTTGGCTTTCAGAACAATATACTGAATACCTCCCAATGCCAGGCACTTGGCCAGCCACTGAAGATAAAAAGAAAAACAAGACAGTGTCTACCTTTGGCAGTCTGGGAAGGGGGCCATGTAAACAGTTTACCACAATAAGAGCTGGTGAAGTGATCAAAGAGAAACACACAAATTTCTATAGGATCAAAAATAAAGGAGCAACTCATTTTTCTTGGATGGGGTTGTGGTCAAGGAAAATTCAGAAAGGGAGGGGTATTTGAACAAGGGTTCATAGGATGAGTAGAAGTTCATGAAGTGGGAAAAGGGCATTAGAATTTTTTGATGACAAGGACAAATTTGAGGCTTTCTTTCAGTACCCCCAAATCTCAGGAAAGCCTTGGGTTGCAGCTTAGTCACTTTTGATTTAGGTCTTCAATCACACCATCTTTGGGGATTTGTCTTTCTGTGTCTTTTTGCCTTTGACGTGATCCTGACAAGCTCAGCAGTGGTTTGTAAGAACAGTGTAATAAACAGTGTTCATGTGCCAGGGCTGTCCCTCTACGCAGCTCTCTTGGGAGTCTGTAGAGGGCATAGGTGGCTGGTCAAAGGCCGGGGATTTGGGAATGTCGCCAAATGGCCTCCTTGAAGATACAGCATACAAAGACATTCCAGGAAAAGGGAACAGCATAATCCCACAGCATTTTGTTTGCCAGATGGAAATATCCTTAGTGACAAACATATTTAATTTAGCTGCAGGTGTGACCTTTAGTTATGCAATGGAATTGTGGATCAGCTAGAACATAATTTTTGAAAAAGCTAGACTGCTTATCTCCATAGAAGGATCAGTTAGTTTGCCCAGAAAAACTGTTCCAAGACCACAGACCACATTTCTAACTCTAGAGAGCCTTTTCCCTTCTTACCACATGCTGCTGGTTGCCAGAAGGATCAGGAAGGAGTGTGTGTAGAATAGCTCCACACAAGCCACTGGCACTCTTAGAAAAAACAACTTGGTATGTGTCCTTTTGGCAGGAAGTCAGAGACATGTTCTCTGGGTCATTAAGAGAAAGCGGTCATATGTAGGTATCAAACTGATTGCACTGGGGGTGGGGTGCAATTTCTTCCCCTGTAGTAGGCACCCTGATGTTGCTTTGATGTTTTGAAATAATGGTGTCCTCTGAACCTGTTTGTGGAGTTCAAGGGGGACTAGAAGCTTCACTGGGCACTGTTATGCACAGTCACATCAATAACAACAAAATTCACTGACGGTGTTTTTACTGATTAGTTCCAAACTGGCTATTCCAGGGCATACACTCATTATTAGCCTGGTTCTCCTCTGATGACCCCTATGTTGAAACAAATGTTGGTGTTGAGAGGCAGCACCAGCCCTCAAGAACCGCCCGAGGGCCCTCATTGCAACAATCTGATAAAGCAGAAAGCACTCAGGAGTACCTCCCCTGTTTATGACCTTCCAGTGCCCGAGACACTCCTCCTGAAGCACCCCACTGACTAGGTAATGAAAAACCCAGCCCGCATTAGTACCCAGGAAGGAGCCATCAAAGAAACACGAGACAAATTCAAGAACACTTTGTAAGCACAAAAAGAATATTCCTCCAAAGTAGGCGAGCACATTAGAACATGGCAGGTCAAAAAATGTAGACCAAGAGCAGCAGCAGAAAGTTGAGGGATGTGTCAGCCTGTACTCAAGGATCCTGCTAAAGGGGATCACATTTCAACAAATAGCATCTGCAAAGCATCATGCACCAAAATATCCTCATTCACCCCTTAAAGACTTCCCATTCCTCAGCTCAGGAAAAGACATCCCCTTATCCCAGTTGCTTATGTCAAAAATGTAGGAACCACCATTTGTTTCTCTCTTTTCTTTACTACCTCCTCCCCATCAATCAATTGGCAAGTCAACTTCCAAATTATATACTGATCTATCCAGCTCTTTTCATCTTCACTGCCACTGTTCCAAGCCATAAGAATCTCTTACCTGGACAACCCCAATAGCCTACCTACTGGTTTCTCCATATTCACGCTGACTCCACTTCACCCCTCACTTCTGTATGAAGAAGGTCTTTCTAAACACAAACAAATGGTAGTCTTTAACAAATAAAAAGTTCTGCAGATCTGACAACATAAAAAGGTAAAAATTGTGAAAGTCGAAAAACATCACCACATATATTTCTTATCAGTAGGAGTGAGTGGACTAAGGAAGAGAGAACTTATTACTCAGTGACTATGTACATCTCTTAAAATAAAAAAATTAAACATAATAAAACATGTTATAAACAAAAGTAAATAACAAACTGATTATTAGATACAAATATGACATTTAATAGGCTTAAAAGTCTTAATAAAAGCTCATATAGGTCAAAAACAAAAATATTAAAACCATCAAAACAAAAATGGGTAAGGAAGAAAATTTACACTTTGAAATAAATCACTAGATTTTTAACAAAAAAATGGGTAAAGATATTGATAGAATACTGAAAATTAAATATGTAGTCTCTACTAAAAATAGAAATTATCTGGCCAACCAAATATATATATAGAAAAAATTAGCCGAGCATGGTGGCACATGCCTGTAGTCCCAACTACTCGGGAGGCTGAGGCAGTAGGATCCCTTGAGCCCAGGAGTTTGAGGTTGCTGTGAGCTAGGCTGACGCCACGGCACTCATTCTAGGCCGGGCAACAGAGCGAGACTCTGTCTCAAAAAAAAAAAAAATAAATAAGTAGTCAACAAATAAAAAATGTTTTATCTCACTAATAATCAAGTGAAAATTAAGTGAGATATCACTTTTTTCCTATTAGAGTAGCAAGACTATTTTTTAAAACGTAGTAAATTTAATATTTTCATTCATAGTTTGTGGGAGTACATAATTTATTTGGTAAGAAATTTGGCAATGTCAGATATCTCAATAAGATTCACAGCTTTGCTGGGCGTAGTGGCTAACGCCTGTAATTCTAGCACTCTCAGAGGCCGAGGTGGGTGGATTGTTTGAGCTCAGGAGTTCGAGACCAGCCTGAGCAAGAGCGAGACCCCGTCTCTACTAAAAAAAAAAAAAAAAAAAAAAAAAAGCAATTACCTGAACATCTAAAAATGTATATAGAAAAAATTAGCCAGGCATGGTGGCGCATGCCTGTAGTCCCAGCTACTCAGGAGGCTGAGGCAGGAGGATCATTTGAGCCCAGGAGTTTGAGGTTGCTGCGAGCTAGGCTGACACCACGGCACTCTAGCCTGGGCAAGAAAGTGAGACTCTGTCTCAAAAAAAAAAAAAAAAAAGATTCACAGCTTTGACTAGTGATTCTATTTCTAGGAATGTATTATAAGATAACACTCACAGATATGAACAAAGATTCAACTATAATTGTGACATAAGAAATATATATTTGGTCTATACCCCTGATTTCTGACATAGAGCTCCTAAAACCTCATAATTTTCTGAGATGTTTCCTGTGACAGGAACATCTTTGTTTCATATTTGTTATGATATTTGGTCTTTGACCCTGGTGCCTTTTACAGAGCCTCTAAATCCCTTGGAATTCCCTGGGTGATAGAAGCATCCTTTGTTCTAATGAATGACTCTTGGTGGCTCCCAGATATCTTCAGGATGGGGGCTGGTCACCAGACACCTTGATTAGAAGCTTGCAACTTTCAGCCCCAACCCCTATGCTCCGGGGAGAGGAGAGGAGCTGGAGATTGAGTTAACAATCCATCATGCCTATGTGATGAACCTCCATGAAAATCCCTGAACGACAGAGTTTAGAGAGCTCCCAGGTTGGTGAACACATTGAGTTGCTGGGAGAGTGGCTCACCTGAGATGGCATGGAAGCTCTGCACCCCTTCCCATAAACCTTACCCTATGTACCTCTTCATCTAGCTGTTTGCCTGTATCTTTTATTATGTCCTTTATAATAAACTGGTAAGTGTATGTTTTTCCCTGAGTTCTGTGAGCATTAAACAAATTATCAAACCTGAGGAGGAGAGTCCTGAGAATCCTTGATTTACAGCCAAGTCAGACAAAAGTATGGGTAACCTACGGACTCACTCCTTGCTATTGGCATCCAAAGTGGGGGGCAGTTTTGTGGGACTGAGCCCCTAAGCTGTGGAGTCTGTACTAACTCTGGGTAGTGTTAGAATTACTTGGTTTGTAAGACCCAAATGTTTGGTGTCGGAAGTATTGCACCAGTATAGAAAAACATTTTTGTTTCCTTTTTAATAATAGTTCATCTAAGAAGTATTTAATTGGAAAAAATATAAGGATTGAATAATTGAGTTAGTTAAATTAATGTGTTAAATTTATCAATAAGATGAACTATAATGCTGTCATCAAAAATATTTATGAAGGCTCAATATAATAAAAAAACAATTTTCCATAAGTTAGGTATAAATTTCATATAATTCTAATATATATACTATATATAAAAAACACATATTATATGTATAAAAAATATATATATAAATATACACATTCAGAAAATTTTTTAATAGAAAAGCTGATGCTAAAAGTTAATGGAAAAACAAACAAGAAAGGCCAGGAAAACTCTGGGAGAGGAAAAGAGTAATGTGGAAGGACTATCCCTACCAGACACATATGAAAACATACTATAAAATCTCAAAATTAAAAGGTGTGGGGCCATGTGAGCACACAGCAAGAAGGCAGGAGAAGAAGGGCCCTCACCAGAACCCAGCCATGCTGGCAGCCTCATTTCAAGACTTCCAGCCTCCAGAACTGTGAGAAATAAATTTCTGTTGTTTAAGCCATCCAGCCTATAGTATTTCATATTACAGCAGCTAAGAGAGTGTTCTTTAAAAAAGGAGGCAGGTGTGGCTCAGAGATCTTAAGTTACTTGCCCAGGGTGGAGGCACAGACAATGAGAGAGGCAGAATTTTAACCCAGATCTTTTTAACTCTCAAAGGCTCCAGTAAATTATGAAGGCTCAAGGAGTTTAAGTGACTTGGCCAAAATCAAATACTTGGTTAGAATATTGGTAAGAATATTGGTAGAATGGTAGAATTGGTAGAATGAGTAAAACTAAATAAGGTCTTAAAAGGTGTTTTAACTAGACCTATGATAGCACATAAACTAACCATTTTTTTTTAAACTCAGAGGTACTCAAGAAGTTAATCCTTAATTATTAACCCTGTAAAGCCATTGCTTATTTTCCGCTGAGCCTTAGAGAAATCAAACTCTGGAAACAAAATGTTAAAACTCGGAGAGATACTACGTTGTTAATGGAGTAAATTGAGGATTTCAGGAGTCAGTCCCACTTCTACTAAATAATTATGGGATTTAAGTAAAGTCTTAAGATTTAAGTCAAGTCTTAAGCATTAGTTTCCTTTTCTGCAAAATGGGGATAATATTTATCATATAGATTTTTGAGATTATTAAGTGAGATTAAATGTGAAATCATCTACATCATAAGTACTCAATAAATGGCAGCTAATTGAAGATGATTATACATATTTTAAAAAGATGTGGTAATAGAACAGTAATAGGCAAATGGAACAGCATAGATCAAAAATACATACATGAGTTTATTCTTGGAAAAATGAGGCATCTCAAATCAAAGGTGGGAAAGGTAGACTACTGAATCAATGATGATAAGACAACTAGTAGATATAAAGAAAAAAGTTGGATCCATACCCTCATAACATTTACCTCTCCAAAACAAAAGAAATGTAAAAGAGTAAAATTATACAAGTACTACAGGAGAAACCAGAAGTACTAGAAAAAAACAACTAGAACGTAGAGATGAAGCAGATAGATTCAGGAGAAGACTTCCTAGGTGCAAATCCTGCCTCTGCCAATTACTAGCTGCGTAATTTTGGGCAAATTACCTGACCTTTCCATACCTTGTTTCTGTTTTCTATAAAATGTTGATGATAGGCTGGACATGGTGGCTCACACCTATAATCCTAGCACTCTGGGAGGTCAAGGCAGGAGGATCATTTGAGGTCAGGAGTTCGAGACCAGCCTCAGCAAGAGCAAGACCCCATCTCTACTAAAAATTAGAAAACAATGAGCTGGGCAACTAAAAATAGAAAAAATTAGTGGGGCATGGTAGCATATCTCTGTAGTTCCAGCTACTCAAGGAGGCTGAGGCAGGAGGATCGCTTGAGCCCAGGAGTTTGAGGTTGCTGTGAGCTAGGTTGATGCCACGGCACTCTAGCCTGGGCAACAGAGTAAGTATCTCAAAAAAAAAAAAAATGTTGACAACAATAGGATCAGTAGGGTGGCAACCATCCAGTTTACTTGGGACTGAGGGACTTTCTGGGATATAGGACTTTTCATGATCTTAGGATTGCTTACATTCAAACTACTACTTGAGAGAGAAATAAATGTCTACCTTGTTTTTTTGTGTGTCTTTGTTTGAACAGCTGAACATATATCCTTATTAATATACTAGCAGGCCAGTTACAGTGTCTCATGCCTGTAATCCCAGCAGTCTGTGAGGCTCAGATGGGAGGACTGCTTGAGGCCAGGAGTTCAAGACCAGCCTGGGCAACACAGCGAGAACCTGTCTCTACAAAAAGATAAGAAAAATTAGCTAGGTGTGGTGGTGCATGACTGTAGTTCTAGCAGTCTAGAGGCTAAGGCAGGAAGATCACTTGAGTCCAGGAAATTCAAGGTTACAGTGAGCTATGATTGTGCCACTGCACTCCAGCCTGGGTGACAGAGTGAAACCCTGTTTCTAAAAACAAAACAAAACAATAGCAGCTATCACATTTTGTAATTATACATTTATTTGTAATGATTTTTGTTTGTTTAATGTCTTTACCACTAGAAAATAAGATCTTTGAGGACATGGAGTATGTCTATTTGTTCATCCTGGCATCCTAGCCCAGTATCGGCACATAGTAGACTCTTAAAAAATATATTTTTTTTTTTTTTTTTTTTTTGAGACAGAGTCTCACTCTGTTGCCCAGGCTAGAGTGAGTGCCGTGGCGTCAGCCTAGCTCACAGCAACCTCAAACTCCTGAGCTCAAGGGATCCTCCTGTCTCAGCCTCCCGAGTAGCTGGGACTACAGGCATGAGCCACCATGCCCGGCTAATTTTTTCTATATATATATTTAGCTGTCCATATAATTTCTTTCTATTTTTAGTAGAGATGGGGTCTCGCTCTTGCTCAGGCTGGTCTCGAACTCCTGAGCTCAAACGATCCGCCCACCTCGGCCTCCCAGAGTGCTAGGATTACAGGCGTGAGCCACCGCGCCCGGCCTTAATAAATATTTTTAAATGAATAAAATAATAACATAAGAAAATGTTTATGATGTTAGGCTAATCAAATAATATTGTACAAGCAATGATAAAAACAAGCAAAAAAGCCTATGCATAGAAAAAAATGGAAGAAAATACCAAAATGCGAATAGTCATTGTTTGAATTATAGGTTTCAACATGACTTTTTTCTACATTTGCTTATATTTTCCAGGTTTCCTTCGCTGAACCTTTGACATATATATATAAAATATATAAATAAAACATGTATATAAGTAAAATGGAAAACATATAATAAAACAAAATGGCCTGAGGAGAAGTCAGTTGATCCCTGAAGGCTTTGGAGAGGGAAGAGATGTGGAAGTTCTTCTCCAGTGAGGTCTAACCAGCTGTGGTCTGGTGTACACTCTTTGGATACACAAGGTGTCATGTAAAAGCTGACAGGCGAGTCTGACTCAAAATGTAAGGAATGGAGCACACTTCTTAACAAAGGCCATGGAAAAAATAAGAGGTGGAGTAATATTCTGGAACAATAAGATAGCATTCTTTAAAATGTAGCAATCAACCAAAGGGCAGTTTTTATTGAGCTAAAGCTTGAAAAGAAATGTTGTTCTGTTTAATCCGTAACTACATAGATAGATCAGTTATAATCATCTTGGACAAAGTCATATACTTTCCAAGATGGAGACAGTGTACACAGTGAAAGAGGACACAGTGAGCAAATGTCACAACTAAAGGCCAAGTTAACAAACTGTACTTCTGTGGTCATTTATGTTGCTAATGTTAATTTTTTGCTCAAGCACTCAGTTTCTGCCTTGATTATAACTCTGAATAAAGTGTATGCATGTTTCAAAAATATTGTTTTTGATACTAAGGAATTAGACTAAGGAAATATTTTTATGTACTCACAATTCTTTAAAAAAAGGCTGCAGTAGTATGCATAAAAAATTAATTTTAAGATTAGAAATAATAGATGTTCAATTAATGTTAGTTGGAGACAATATGTTATCTATAGCACAATTTTCAAAGTTCTTAATTTTCCTTGATTGACATTAATTGGAATTCTTTCAGGTTTACACAGGTTCATAATATCTTTAGTATACATCTGTGATAACTGGAAATGGCTATATTTTTCACTATAGACTCATTGGCCTGGAGACTACTTAGCAAACAAATGAAACAGGTTCCTTAGAAAGATGTGAAACTGGGTAATGGGAGTAAATTGAAAGCAAAGTTAATAATAGCTAATGATAGCTATTAGAAGATAGTTTTTTTTTTTTTTCAGAGACAGGGTCTCACTATGCTTCCCAGGCTGGTCTCGAACTACTGGCCTCAAGTGAGCCTCCTGCTCCAGCTCCTAAAGTGCTAGGATTATAGGAATGAACCACCACACCTGGCCAGAAAATAATTTTTTTCAAAAATCATATAATCATAACTTTCATACAGAGATAAAATGAACAAATCAAAATGTTCATGTAGCTCATTAATTAATGAGGGAATCAGTAAGATGTTATAATCAGTTCAAAGAAGTATTCAAAGTACCAGACATAATATATAGGCAGTCAATAATGTATAAATAAATCTGCTTAATAGATGTAAAACTGGCAAAACTAGTCAATATCCATAGAACAGTAATCAACTGAATCTCCATTGGACACAATTCGCACATTTATGGACAGAAATAATTTGCATTGCTGTCAATATTTCACAATTTACAGAGTTCCAAAATAGTTCAAAGACAATGAAAGATGCAAAGACCTCATAGAAGCAAATAATCTGGACAATGTCTAGCTTTCCATTGGAGACACCCAGCAATATTTTTGGTCCATTTGAAAAGTCTTTTATAATGTTCTCCCTACATAGCTGACTTGTGTCGAGTTCTTATTATGAGCCAGGCACTGTTGTAGTTGTCTTAGATATATTAACTCATTTAATTCTCATAGCAACCTTATGAGGTAGGATAAAATGGAGACAACTTTATTACCTACATTTTATAGGTGAGAAAACTGAGGCATAAGAAAAGGTAGGTAACCCATCCAATATCACAAAGTAGTCAGAGGTAGGCCCAGGATCTGAGTCCAGGTAGGTTTGGACTAGCTATGCTGCCATGGATACACAGAGAAAAAGAATTAATTAGATTAACTAGATTACATTAGGAGGGAAGACGTAAAGATGACTTCAAAGTGTCTCCATTGGTTGATTTTGAGAAGGCGGACACTGTCCAAATAAATAAAGAGACTAAAAAGAGGAGTTGGTTTAATTTGGTTTTTAGATATATGGACTTTGAAGTAATGGTAAGATGTCCAGATGGAAAAATCCAGTTGGGCAGGAGGTAAGAATTAGAAATATGGATATATATATTTTTGAATGGAGCATGTGGGCATTGAAAACACTAACATGTGTCTGTCAGGGCCAAAGGACAGAAGCCCAGAGGGAAGAGAGGATGCTATGCAGGAGAGACTGTGGTTCTGCTACCACACAGTACGAAGAGAGGCAGTCTCAGGGAGTAAAACCAAAGTTGGGTGAATTGGTTAGAGTTTCTACGTCCAGACAAGGTGCTCTCCCATGAGTTTAAGCAGAAACAGGAAGTTGGAGTCACAATGGCAAATGACCAGAGTTGAGGCAGAAAGGTAAATAAAGACCACATAACGGACGAACTGTATACAAGCACAGTTAAAGGCTGTCAAGTAGGGAAGGGCCATGATCAGATGTACATTTTAGAAAGAACCAGTCTGCCTGCAGCATGAACAGTTTGGGCAAATCTGGATGCAGGAAGTGTCAGTGGGATCCAGGTATAGGTAGCTGCTGGCTTGGACCAGGCCATGGTGGCAACTAGATACAACTCGAACAATTGAGGGCTTAAGGGTAAGAGTACCAAAGGAGGCCAACATACCATGTGAACAAATATTTAAAAGTTAGAAATCAAGCTAGTAAACTGTCAAAAACTCTATCCTCCTGCCTTGATAAATGCATCTTTATAAGGACCTGGAAGGTAAGGTTTAAATTGAGAAGTTTGACTCCTTGGAGTTCCATGCTGGACCTTGGAAGCCCAGAAAAGCAGACTCTGGCCTATGGCCTGCCCCACTTCTCCTCCCTCCCCAGAGAAGCTGTATTCAAAATACAGCTATTTTGAATGTTTGAATCTTACCTGACTCCTTCCTATTCATGTGAATCCAGGCACTTCATCTTCTACAGTTTTTACTGACTGGCATTAGGGATAGAGCAGGAAACAAAATAATGACCCTGCCCTCATGGAACTTAGCCTGTAGTGGGAGAAACAATCAACAAGTAGGTGAGCTAAAGGCAGTGGTTGATCATGGCTTAAAGTGTTGATTCTCTCAGGGATCTTTGTGTTTTTCTCCTGGCAGTGTGAGGTGGCTGGCCAGTGGTTCCCCACCGGAGCAACACTGCCAGAGACCTTTGGGAATGCGTGTGTGGGAGTTTGGTGGTGGTGGAGCTCAGAAAACATTACCCCAAACTGAAGGCCTCAGATTTAGCCTCAAAAGCAAAAGTTTTTCTCTGATCTTCTCTGGCCCTCCAGTTTCTCAGTCCCATTCTACCCCACCCCCAACCCCGCCCGGCTAGCCATAGAAACTAGAATCCCCCTTTCCCAAGGCAGATCATAAAACCCCTTTTCCCCAAAGCCAGCCATAAAACCTAAAAATATTACCCTAATTTCCCCTCATCTTTCTGTATAAAAACTGGCCATAAAAAAATTATCTGACCTACCTTGTTTAACTGTAGGTCTTAAGACCCCCATTCCATTCCAAAGGGGGTCCTGCTCCACACCCAAAAAGAGGGAATATATACTAAGAGAGGCCAAGAAGAATCTATGAATAGACAGGCCTTGCCAGGTTTCCCCACTCAGTTCATTAGCATTAGATCATACCCTTTTCATCCAGTCATATTTATACACAGTTGTCCATACTCTGTTGAACCTAAACGTAAACACGGCAATATCCTATATCTTTGGGTCTTCATTCTGAAGGCTCCCATGTATACACATTAAATTTGTATGCCTTTTCTCCAGTTAATCTGCCTCTTGCCAGTTGATTTTTCAGCGAACCTTTCTTCAGAGGGCAAAAAGGAATCTTCCCCTTCGCCCCTAGAGTGTTCACCATGCCGGGGCATCTAGGTACGGCAAGTTCCAGCAACGCGCGGGAGCCGGGACAGTGCTGTTGAACCCAAAGTGCCAAGGGTTGAGACACAGTGTTCCTGTTGAGGAACAGAACAAGATGTTCCGCTCTCATGGGGCTATCAGACGTAGGGGTAGCAGGACGTAATTTCGGTAGTTACTTCTTTCAGAAGCGGGCGCTCAACCCTTCTTGAAGGCGTTCTGGGGACGCTTCTGGATAGAAGTAGGAGGTTGAAAACCCCGGGAGGGATCGACTGGACGTAGGCGCGGCTTTCCTGGAACCAAGGTCGAAGAGCGGCGCGGCAGCCCAGATGCAGAGAACCACAGCGACACCTGGCTTTTCTCCCAGCGGAGTCCCGGGACCGACTTCCCGGGAGTGAAAGGCCGACGGCGGGACCTGCGGGGGCGTGGCTGCGTGCCGATGGCGCGGGGTCAAAGGGCACGTGGCGCGGGTGTCATGGCGGCTTCCATGCTGGGTTCGGCCGGGGACCCGCTGGGGCACGGTGTCTCCGGCCTGTTCCGCCGCCGGCCGCCTTGGGGTCTGTGCTCGCACGTGCAGCGGATGCCTGGGCCCATGGTGTCCGGGCGGAGTGTGGCCGCGGCCAGCGGACCGGGCCCCTCGGGCACTGACCACTACTGCCTGGAGCTGCTGCGGTGAGCGAGCCCGGCCTGCCCAAGCGGGAGATAGAGGAGCTGGGTGTCCGGGTGGGCGGCGCTGGGGTTTATATCCGGCCCGCGCCAGCGGGCTAGCGCCTTCCTCGCGACCCTCTGGGTGTGTGATCGCGGAGAGAGTAAAGCAACATAAACATTCACATGGGCCACCAAATTGCGGCAAAATTCCTTCGTCCGCCTATGCTTGTCATCTTGCCTGAACTTTAATTTTAACCTAACTCAACGTTTTTGCATGCATAACCTTTTTTATTCACAAAACGTCTGGTAATTTTAATAACAGCAGTAGCCAATTTTGAATTCTTTCTGTGTCTGGCAGTATGCAAAGTAGTTTACGAGTAATTTATATAAACTTTATTGCCAATTGTGACAGACAAATGTAGACCTACCATTTAGCGTTGTGAATATTAACAATCCCTGGCACATAGTAAGGACACAGTGAATACAATATAAATCATTATTATCTCATTTGATAGACAAGTAAACGGGGTTTTATAGTGATTAGGGAATTTGCATGAGGTTCACTAGAATAGCCTCATGAAGTCAAGAGTTTGAAGTGGTTTGTTCGCGTTGGGAAAGCCTGGCACTTGAGAGTTGATTCTTAATCATTCGTGGAGGTGGTTTGGATCAATCAGGTTACCTGGCTCTTCCAGACAGGGGCCTCACTTGGAATCCTGGTCTGACTGCTGAGTACCCATGGCTTAGCCCGGCTGGCCTTCTGCTGCCTTTCATTTGAAGGAGTATCATAAGGTCTCAAAGTAACTGGTCTTAAGGACTCCTCAAAAGTACTAGAACACATACCTGAACTACCTTGGGTTTAATAGAGCAAGTAAATCCAATTTTTTTGAATTGCATTTTAGCAAAAAAGTAGCTTAACACAAAATACATGTATTTCACTGTTTTGTTTGTAATCACTTTTTAAAAATTGTATTTCTCCCCCCACCTTATATCTTGATTACTTATAGGAGAAGCAAGGTAACAATAGTGGAAATCAGGGTATTAAAACCTGTAAATCCTAAACTGTCAAGTTGTATTATTTTTATGTATTTTGAAGTTATTATCTTTTGATGATAAAAAGTTCAGGTTACCAGAGCATACCACCCATAGCCACTAGTGTCATGACTTTCCTCTTCAGAGGTAATCAATCTTACACATTTCTTATGTATTCTTACAATGATAGTCTATGGATTGACAAATATTTAAGTATATAATTCTTTATTTTTACTTCACTCACATGCTAGCTTTTCTTAAATATATGTACTATATTTATAAAGGGCCAGGTACTTAACCTGTCCTGTTATTTGTGTGGAATAGAGGCTCTTGATTCTAGTGATTTATTAAAAAACCTAGATTTTGCAGACAGACCTGATCTGAGTTACTCATCTCAGCTCTATCACTTGGGAAATTTACTTAAAGATTCAGTGTTTTGCTCATTTGCAAATATCTACTCATACCTTATATCCTGGTTATGAGGATTAATTGTGATGATGTATATAAAAATGCTTAGCAGAGTCCTGGCACATAACAAATACTTAATAAAGTAGTTTTAAAAATAAAACCAAAATGAAACTTCAAAGGAAGATTAGAACTTCTGGCTTCTAACCGTCAACAATCTCTGCAAGATTTGGCCTATGAAATTGTTGGTGCAGGGTTGTTTTGGACATGCATCTTGTGCAGGGTCTCCACATGTCAGGGAAAATACCAGGCCGTAAATTCAGGTTAGTCATCCCCTCTCTCTCCTAGGAATCTAGGTTCCTGGGAAAATCTCAAACCTAATTCACATAGGCTTCCTGGAGTTTGGTTTTGTGGAGAGTAAACAAGGAGCCTTAGGCTGTAGGTGTGGAAGTGCACTCATGATCTTCATCCTCCTACGACCTCATTAGGGAACCACTTCTTTCATTGTGCCTTGATGGCACAGGTCATGGTAGTAGCACAGTAGTACTAACACCCCATGTGCTTGTTTCTCATATGTGTGCCTCTTCGTACTAGGTTGAAGTCGGTACCTGTCTTCAGTATCTAGCACAGTGCCTGGTACACGGTAGGCAATGAATAAATGTGAGAATGAGAGGTTATCGGCCCTATTACTATATAAAGCCATTTGTTATATGTGTGTGTGTGTGTATGTGTGTATATATATCCATAATATGGCTATCTCACTATCTGGGACAGCTCTCAGGTAACTGGACCTTGGTTAGACACTTAGGACATTCTTATATATCTATCGTCCAATAATTGATATTTATAACAATGATCCTGAGTGATGAAGAAATGGTTAGTCCATATATCTTGTTTAATGTGGTGAAAGGGATAATATTAATATTGTTTAAAAAAATTTCCATCCAAAATTTTTTTAAAAAATTGTTAGCAGGGCAAATCCTTATCTGTGTAGAGTATCTTATTTCCTAAATATTGCTTATTTCCAAAATATTCTATTATGTCTTCATTTCATTTTTCATTTCCCTGTAAGAAGCTTGTAGTACTTCACATATTGGTTATTTTTAGGAGATGTGGAACACATAGGTTATCAAGCTTCATTTTGCAAATTGGGAAGTAGACATGAGTGGTAGGTGTCATTTCTGTCAATAACTAGTTGAATGATAGAAGTTAACATTGTAGTTTTGATTCCCATTCAGTGTTTTCCTCACTGTTTCGTGTTAACTTCAAGTGTTTTAAACACTTGAAGTTCAGAGATTTTTTTATAGTAAATAAAATTTAAAAATATAAACTATAGACCTGCTTTGCTCTCACAGTCCTTAGAAATTTGGGGGGAACCATTTTGTAGGTGAAACTGCTTAAGGTGAGATCATTTTAGTACCACTATCTTGAGATAGCAGGGTTACTATTCATGATCTCTTCCTTTTGTTTATGTGGAAACTATAGGAAATTGTCAAGGGAATGGCGAGAAGGGGCTTAAGTTCTCTGTTAGGAACATGACAAAATGTGAACCAGTTGAAAAGTGGGAGTGATCTGAATTTGAGTGCCTAAACTCCATGGATTGAGGTCCAGATTGGGCTCATCTTCTATTAAATACTGTTTTATAGGAAATAATGTTACAGTAAGGTTCCAGTGTATTAGAATTAAAGTAGACTTGCTGATAGGCAGTCTGGTAAGTACTTTTTTATACTTAAGTCATCCTTCCTGGAATGATTATAGTAGGGTCTATATTTTTTTTTAACTTTTTATTTCAAAGTGACTTCAAATTTACATAAAATTCCAGAAATATTATAATACTATAATAATAGTACACAGAGCTCCAGTATAGTGTTCACCAGATTCCCTCATTGTTAACATTATGAACCATTTAAGAACATGATGCTCCATTACCCCCCTTAATACTTTGGTGTGTGTTTCCTAAATATGAGTACTTTCCCATATAACCACAATACAACCATCAAAATTAGGAAATTAAAATTGATCCAGTATTACCATTCTAATGCACAGACTCTATTCAAATGTTGCTGATTGTTCCATTATGTCTTTGATCCATCTAAAATCATGTGCTACATTTAGTTATGTCTTTAGTCTTCTCCAGTCTGGAAAAATTCCTCAGTCTTTCCTTATCTTTCATAAGCTTGACAGTTTTTGAAGAGACCAGGCCAGTTACTTTTTAGAATCTCTCTCAGTTGGGTTTTTAGTATTTTCCTGATGACTTATACATTTTAAGCAGAATATCACAGAAGTAATGTCTTGCCTTTTTCTCTGTGTATCACATCAGAAAGCACATGACATTGATTTGTCTTATTATTGTGATGTTAACTTTTTATTACTTGGTTGAGAAGGCAGGTATCTTCCTATTTTCTCTTTGTAAATTTAATTTACAATAGTGTTAATTAGTAAGAAATACATGCTTTGTGGGGAGATACTTTAATACTATGTAAATATTCTGTTTCCATCAAACTTTCACCTATTTAATGTTTTCAGGCATTTATTTGAGGATTTTTGCCTAAATCAATTATTACTATGATAGTTATCAAGTGATGATTTTTAAAAATTACATTATGTTTTCTAGATTTATTAGTAGGCATTATGCTGATTGTCAGGCTTTTCCTTCTCTTCCCATTTATTTATTTGTTCATTAATTTATATCAGTATGTGTTCATAGAGTCCTATTATCTATTACTATCATTATTTTTTTTTTTTTGGACGCTGAAATTGCTACAGAGTTGACCAATGAGAGCTCTGTCAGGCCAGTTTCTGTGTTCTTTTGACAAGTCCCCTTCATTCTTTAAACATTTTTTTGCTTTCTCTTCAAGAAGATGTTTCAGGCTTATCTCATATTTTTCTTGCCACAGCCCTGGGATCAGTCATTCCTCCAAGGAGCCCTAGTTTGTTTCAGTGGAGAATCATTGTAGAAACCAAGATTTAGGTGGTAGGTGTGTTCATTGATACCAGGGGACATAATTGCTTCTAGATTCTTTCATCAGATCCTGCTAGGAAACATGTGTGCACACACACACTCTTCTCTTGGTTTCTGCATCTTATCTCTTTGTCTTTTTATGTATCTATCTGTGTATTAAAAACCATGAGTTCATACCAATAGTTGCTTGAACTATTTTCTTAACTTGATTTCTACTTTTGTAGCTCATTTGAATTCTTACTAAACCCAATGTGATTCTGAAACTCTTAAGATTGTAAGCACTATATAATTCAAATTAAATTAATAGAGATTATTTCTTTTTTTAGGTAGTCTGGGATTGGGAGCAGATACATTTTTTGTAATTGTAGAGGGATAGGTATAAAAGATAAGAAATGTCAGGCCTATTCTGAAGTCTCTTTCAGTTAATTTTGATATTTTTGTGTGCAGTTTGGAAAGTGAAAAGTAACTATCTTTTTTTTTTTTTTTTGTCTATTTGTTATAGGAAACGAGATTATGAAGGTTATTTATGCTCCCTGCTGCTCCCTGCAGAATCCCGAAGCTCTGCTTTTGCACTGAGGGCCTTTAATGTGGAACTGGCTCAGGCTGGTATTAAGATACCTTAAAATATTATTTGAAAAATAGTGATATAATGTGTTTAATGCTGTACAAGAAAAAAATATAGTTGTAATTTGTATGTTAGATGTGTATAAGGTCTCTGCTGCTGATTTCCTTCTTCTGCTATTTAGGCTTAACAATTCAGTACCAAAAATAAAACTAGCTAATGAACTTGATGTTTCTGGAAATGCCATCCTGGAATTTTTTATTTCTTTTTCTGAGGATATTATAAAACTATACAATTAACATGGCATATTTATCTGTTAATCGAATAAATTAATTTGAGTATTATTGCTTATTCTTATTACAATGGCGTAATTTACATGCATATAACAGTTCTTCAAAGCACTTTTTAAATTGAGGTTTTAGTTTTAATGTGAGTGGAGAATGGAAGCAATTATAGCAAACTCATACTTCAGATCAAACTAACTCACTTTGGTCTAAGAATTATAAAGGAAGGTGAGATCTTTTTTTTTTTTTAGAATAGAACTTAGGCAGATACAAATTGAATTGAAATAGAGGATGGAAATGAGGGAGTGTAAGTAGAATGGCCTTTGTCTTCTCAGTAAATTAAATGGGGAGGTCAGATATTAGGAGTGAGGGAGCAGGAGAGGGCTTGGGGTCTTGGAGAGAGTGGCAAGTTTTGGCACAGCTTCTCTGGAACATATGATATAGGTGAATAAGGAACAAGTAAAAGGATGTGGGTAGATATACCACTGAGGCACAACTGAGATTCACAACTATAAATCTGCAGAGAGTCTAATAGACTGGCTATTTTTTCATCTGGTATATCCCTAGAAGTCGTGGGTCATCCAGGTATAAACTATACATCAATGTGTTAAGTCATTCACAATTTAGCCATGAGTAGTTCCCAGTATGGCCTTCCATTATAATTTTTAAATGATTTAAGTTTCATTTTTTAAGAAAACCCCAGAGTTCCCCTTGAATTCTCTGCTACTTTGTGGGAGCATCTTGCTACTTTGCACACACAGTCTTGTTTATTCACTCATTCAGCATATATATTGAGTGTCTAAAATTTGCTAGACACTGTTTTAGGTCCTGGGGATATAGCAATGAATAAAATATACAAAGTCCCTGCACTCAGTGAACAAATAACCGTGTAATGTGTCAGATGACAGCAAGTGCTGTGGAGGAAAATAAAGCAGGATACGGTGGATAAGGAAGGCTGGGTACAGCAGAGGTTCCTATTTTATGTAGGGTGGTCAGGAAAAACCTCACTGAGAAGGTGACATTAGAGCAAAGATTTGCAGGAGGTGAGAGAGTGAGCTGTACTTATTTTAGGCAGAAGGAGCAGCAATTGCAAAGGCTCTGAGGTGCAGGTGTGCCTGATGTGTTCAGAGAACAGGAGAAGGCCATTCTGGTACAGCAGGGAGCATGCGATGAGATCAGGTTTAGGGGCACCTGGGTCAGAAAGGTAAGGTCTTGGTGACCATTGCAGCCGCCTCGACTGAGTGAGATGGTCAGCCACTTGAGGGCTCTGAGCATAGAGAGACAGAGGGACATCACCTCTTGGTCATGTTTTGAAAGAATTACTCTTGCTGCTGTAGTATATGCCACTGGTATCTGAACACTGAACATTGCTAAGAAACCCACCCAGCACCAGGATCATTTTTTTTTAAAGAAATTTTTTATTTAGAAATAATTTCACATACAGAAAAGTAAAAATAGTACAAAGAATACCGATAGACCCTTTGTTAATATTTTGCCCCATTTGCTTTATCATTCTGTCACATATGTATACACACACATTTTTCTTTTTATGAATCATTTTGGAGTAACTTGACTGCACCATAGCCCTTATTCCTATAAACTTGAGTGTGTATTTTGTAAGAATAAGGATATTCTCTTACATTACCACAGTACAGTTATGAAGGACTAAATTTAACATTTACATAATACTTTCATTTTGTCTACCATCTGGTTTCCAGTTTTGTCAAATGACCCAATAATGTCCTTTATGGTGTTTTGTTTTGTTTTTTTCCTTCTATGTAGGATCCAATCTAGGATCATGTATTGTGTTTAGTTTTCATGTCTCTTTAGCCTCCTTTAATATGGAACATTTCCATAGCCTTTCTTTGTCTTTTATTGCATTGATATTTTTTCAAAACAATACTGTTCCTTTTTAAAAACAGAATGGTTCTCATTTAGGGTTTATTTTATTTTTCATCATGATTATGTTAAAGTTATGAATTCCTAGCCTAATATTACCTAAATGCTCATGTCCTCTTCAGAGAATCACAAGGAGGCATGAAATGTCCATCTGCCTCTCTGTGCTAATGTTAATTTTGGTCACCCAGTCAAGATGTCAGTATCTTTTCCCTTGCTACTAATAAGCAGTTTGTGAGGAGACATTTTAAGACCATGGTCCTCATCAAAATTTACCTCCTAGGTTTAGAGTTTGCATTGATGATTCTTGTCTGAACCTAAGAAGGCCATTCCTAATCAGTAGTGATTAAGGGAGACAGTGTAATAACCTTCTTTTTAAAAATTAATGAATGAGTTTATTTAAATGTACATACAGTAAAATTCACTCTTTGTTGGGCACAGTTCTATAGGTTCTGAAAAATGTAGAGTCTCTTGTATTCACCACTATAATAGTCATGATATAGGACAGTTCCATTAACTCAAAAAATTTCCTCAAAAATACTGATTTTTGAGACTGTAAGCAGTGTATTAAAGTATTTAAACCTTATTTACAGGTTAAGGACTCAGTCTCTGAGAAGACAATTGGACTGATGCGAATGCAGTTTTGGAAAAAAACTTTGGAAGATATATACTGTGACAATCCACCACATCAGCCTGTGGCCATTGAACTATGGAAGGTAAACAAAAATGCTACTTTTAATTTGTAAGAATATTATTTGAGCCTACTTTTTGATGGATACAATTTGTATAGTGGTGATTATAGTGGAATCTATCCTGAAAATATTCTTAGGCTCATGTAATGTTCAAGTCTATGTTAGTTTTGACAGAGGAATTTAAAAGTATCCACTGATAATTTGCGCAGGTCTTTGATGTATTTCTATATTAAAGGAAAAAAGAATCTGGTCTCTTTATATTATAAATTACTTAAGTATTTTCCACATATTCTGCTGCACAATTTAAATCCTGCAAATTTTGATGCAGTGGCAGGTAAAATTTTCTGTTCTGTCTGCCCAACAGCTCCTTACACCAGTGTTTTAATTCAGACTCTGGGCTGTAGAGTAACAAGTATTAATCTTTTGTGAAGGGACACTTACTCTCACCATTGTCCAGACACAAATCTAAGACTGCCTTGTCTAATTTGATAGAATTGTCTCTTCATTGATAAATTTTAGGTATTAGAGAATAGAAACCTATGGGCTAGAGTATTATTTGTGTAGCTAGATGTATATAGTAAATGGTTTTATATTAAAGCAGCTATATGGGTCCCTTATTCATAAATAGCCATGTGTGGTTTAGCAATAAGCTAACCTATGAATGGAGGAAGGGAATTAGGTGCCTTTTGTCACTGATGTGTGTCCCATTGCAATATCATGATTGCCAAAAAAGGGTTTCTGGAACAGCAGCCACCCACAGACCTGACAGTGGTACACCTTTTCTCAGGTCTGTGCACCAGCAGAGGCAGGCCCAGTTTCTGGGCCCCAGATTGACTTCACAGAGCCCCAGTAAAGATGGGAAGCCAGATCCCCCGACACTGGGGACTGAGAAGAAAAAGTGGATGGGAAGCTGTGAGTATTAGATTAGTTCTTTACCTCTGTTCATCCCACTTCAAGAAGCTCAGCCTAGGTGACTCAGTAAAGAGAAAAGTTTCTCTAAAATTCAGAACCCCTGTCTATTTATTATTTTATACAAAAACCTGACTCTAGTGGAGGTTGATGTTAAGACTTGGATTGAAGGTTCTGGCTTTTGTCTGGAAATATAGTAGAATACTGGAGGTTCCTTCAATGCAAATTTATCTTTCCTTGGCTTCTCTTACAAAACTAGAAGATATATCTTAATTGCAGAATGTTTACATATGTGCTGATTTAGGATTGCCAATTTGTACAATTTTAATTGCTTAAATTTTGATGGTTACTATTAGCTAGCTTTCTGATATGACCAGTGTTAAGGTTAATATGAATATTTGGAAGAGCAGGTAGTGTTCAGAGCAGTTGTTCTCTTTGTATTAATATGTTCTCTGTGCTTCCCCGTTCTGTTGGAGTGTATTCTTATTGTGACTCCAGTGAAGCTTTCCACTGGTTCTTTGAAGAGTACTGAGTTAGTTCTTTGTAAGATTAAATAGTGGGAACAATGGCAGTGTGTTGTCTAGAGAGCACTTTTCGGCTGTACTGTTTCATTGGTATTTTTAGGGTACAAAATAGTTGAATATTGATAATTTCTCATATGGGGTTCTCTATTTCTCCGTGTATAAATTTTAGATGCCGTTTGAATTTATGTTTATAGCCAAGGTTTTTATTCTATTTGGCTTCATTTTCCAGAGTCAATACTTTATTTAACAGATTTCCAAATTCCTTTAAATATTTATTTTTTAACTTGATCTCTGATTTTCTTTGGAATCAAACAGAACTATATTTTATAGTCAAAGAACTGCAGCCATCATAGCTTCAGTCTTGAGTAAATAGAGCTTTGGTTTTTCATTGATTAAATATTTATTGAGTACTTTTATGTGCCAGCCATGGTACTTGCTGGTCTGGTTACAAAGATCAAACATGCCCATCCCATTCAGACACGTATAAAATAAAACAAGAGCAGGAGTCTGTAATGACTCGTTGGCTGATTCCTGGGATTTGGGAGAGAGGCCTATTGGGAGAGTCCTGCTATGTAATAGCAGTAATGCTGAGAGTACTTTGGGTCTAACTCTGTGAAGCCCTTTTAGCTTCTATTAGGTTCCTGCCAGCCAATGTGGGCTCTGTTTTCCATACTCACACCCTTTGTCATGTAAATGTGCATTGATGAGCATGCTAGCCTTTACATTTTAGTATCAGTGACATCTGATTATCTTAGTTGAAATATAGGATATCCCTAAGACTTTGTTTCACTGCCGTATTTATTTATTGTGAAACTATATTATACTTAGTGTTAACATGGCAAAAAAACCAACGTTTTTAAAACTTATTTGGAAATAATTTCGAACTTAAAGAAAGGTTACAGAATTAAAAATAGTACAAAGAACACCTCTATGCCCTTTACCCAGATTCACTGTTAATATTTTATTTATTTGTTTAATCATTTGTGTACATTCACTCACATGTGTGCTTTTTCCCTTTCCCTCTCTTGCCCGTTCTCCTCCTCCCCCCACCCCATCTCCCCCTACCCTTTCTCTCCCTGTATATGTATGTATATTCACATTCATAATTTTTTTCTGATTCATCTGATTGTAAGTTAAATATATTATGGCCCTATCCTAAAAATTTCAGTGAATATTTTCACTGAATAGGGATATTTTCTTATGTAACCAGAAAAATTATTGATTATACAGTAAATTTAACTGTGATACAACACTTTTTATCTAATTTTCCATTTATTTTCCAATTTTGTCAGATGACCTAATGATGCCTGCTATAGCATTTTTTTTTCCCCTCCAGTATAGGATCCAGTCTTGGGTCAGGTCAGTTTGTCTTGTCTCTTTAGTTTGTTTTAATCTGGAACATTTCCATAGCTTTTCTTTGTCTTTTATGACAATGACAATTTTGAAGAGTGTAGCCCCCCCCACCCTTTATTTTTATAGAACACTCATTTTGGATTTTTCTGCTGTTTTCTCATGATTCAGGTTATGGATTCTTGGCTGGACTATTCCATAGGTGATGTGTCCTTCTAGGGTATCACATCTAGAGGTACACTTTGTCTATCTGTCCTTTACTGGCATTGTTAATTTTTATCACCCAGTCAAGATTTTGCTTGGTTTTCCCACTGTATAATTATAATTTGCCTTGCAATTAATCAGCCATCTTTGGGGAGATACTTTATGACTATGCAAATATCCTGCTCATCAAAATTTCTCCCTAAACTTAGCAGCCATTGATGGTTCTTATCTGATTCAGTCTTTACTATTAAGGTTGCAAAATAATAACTTCTCTACTCCAGCACTCTGTCCACATTTGCCAGTTGGCACTTAACATTCTACTTCAAGAACGAGCTCTCCCTCCTCTATATTTATTTATTTGCTTATTAATTATTAGTGTGGATTGAAGAATTCCTATTTTTTTCTAATAGTTTATTTTTTAATAGAAATGACTAGCACAGGGATTTATTTATCTATATTTATTTATTTATTGAGAGACAGGCTCTCTGTCGCCCAGGCTGGAGTGCAGTGGCACTATCATAGCTCACTCTAACCTTGAACTTCTGGGCTCAAGGGATCCTCCTGCCTCAGCCTCCTGAGTAGCTAGGACTATAGGCATGAGCCACCATGTGCCCAGCTAATTTAAAAAAAAATTTTTTTTGTAGAGACGGGTCTCACTATGTTGCCCAGACTGGTCTCAAACTCTTGGCCTCAAGCGATCCTCCTGCCTCAGCCTCCCAAAGCACTGGGATTACAGGCATGAGCCACCATACCTGGCCTCCTAATAGTTTATAATTCATTCATGTACTTAATTATTTTGGTGTTCTAATTGTCCCCGATTTGGGCAGTGGGAGTTGCTTCAAACTGGCTCCTATGTCCTTGTGACATGCCTTCATCACTTTTTGGAGCACTTTCTTATTTTCTGGTGCAGTAAGATTCAAAGATTATCTTGAATTTCTTTCTTCCCCCTCCTCTAGAATCACCCATTTCTCTAGAGCCCTGATTCCTTTGGGGGAAATGATATTAGAGACCAGTGTTTGGGCACTGCATGTGCTATTTCCTGCTGGAGTGTCTTTACTTTGCTAAGGCAACAGTTTATCCTGCAGATTATTTTTATTGTAGCTTTAGTTACTCTTTTCATTTTCAGAGAAGTGGTTATTTTTGCTAAATAGAATCTTTATCCTATGGAAAAAATTTTGTGTGTAATAAGTGAGCATAGAAGTCAGGGTGTATCACATAGTAGAGAAACTCAGTATTTAATTCTTTTTTTTGAAAGTGGAATCATTAAATTACTAACAGTATTGGCCGGGCGCAGTGGCTCATGCCTGTAATCCTAGAACTCTAGGAGGCTAAGGCAGGAGGATCACTTGAGGTCAGGAGTTTGAGACCAGCCTGAGCAAGAGCGAGACCCTGTCTCTACTAAAAATAGAAAAAATTAGCCAAGCAACTAAAAATAGAAACAAAAAAATTAGCACCTCTTGTATTATCCTGGATAGAGGTGGAGCCCATTCTACTAAGTGAAGTATCACGAGAGTAGAAAAACAAACATCACATATACTCACCATTAAATTGGTATTAACTGATCAATACCAAAGTGCACATATGGTAGTAACATTTATCGGGTGTCGGGCAGCTGGGAGGAGGGAGGACGAGATGAGTATATTCATACCTAATGGGTGCGGTGCACTGTCTGGGGGATAGACAAGCTTGAAGCTCTGACTCGGGTGGGGCAAAGGCAATATATGAACCTAAACATTTGTAGCCCCGTAATATGCTGAAATAAGAACTTAAAAAATTAAAAAAAAAAGAAAGAAAGAAAAATTAGCTGGGTGTGGTGGCCTGCACCTGTAATCCCAGCTACTCGGGAGGCTGAGGCAGGAGAATCGCTTGAGCCCAGGACTTTGAGGTTACTGTGAGCTAGGCTGACACCACAGCACTCTAGCCCAGGTGACAGAGTGAGACTTGTCTCAAAACAAAAAAAAATTAGTAATAGTATTGGGGGAAAAAAGACAGGTTAGTGAAAAAGTATTAGAAATATCTTTACTTGGAAATATTTTGAAATATTCTCTAGGGACATTTTCTTTTTCCCTGATAATTCTTTAACACAATGTCTATCTGGTGATGAATTATTATAAATGTTTCCTTACTTAGTTTTGCATTTGGTTTGTTTATGTTACTCAAATCTACAGAAGTCATTTCTAGTACTTTCTAAAAACTTACAACACTCTTGTTTTTCTAGGCTGTCAAAAGACATAATCTAACTAAAAGATGGCTTATGAAGATTATTGATGAAAGAGTAAGTTGAAATTGTTCAAGTCTTGTTTTTTTTTTTTCCTACTTAAGCATCTTCAGGGAGAAAGTATTTTAACGTTTTGGAGGAAAGAAGCTTTTAGAGAACCATGCCATTTTATCCGTACTTTATCCCTGCATGCCACCCACCTCAGCCCCCTGCAACGCACACCTTAAGACAGACAGGCAGAGATAGGCACCAAGGCAGAGGCATGTGTGTGTTGCACAACCAAATCCAACTATTTTGGTTTTTTCAAATGGAAATTTTCATACTTATACAAAAGTAGAGAGAATACTGTAATATACTTTCATGTATTTGTCATTCAGCTTTAATAGTTATCAATACATGTCCAATCTTATTTCATCTATATTCTACCAACTCCCCTCACTGATCCCTATTGGAATATTTTAAAGTAAATCCTAGGCATTTTATCATTCGATCTACAAATACATATGTATTTTTAAACGATAAAGACTTTTTAAAAACATAACCACAATATGATTATTATACCTTAAAAAATTACTAATAATTCCTTGATATCATCAAATACTCAACTAGTCATACACATACCTTTAGGTATACCTCAGTACTTGGATCTGTGTCCAAATAGTAGAGGGAAATAAAGAAAGTCTGATAGTTCCAATGAATGGAATCCTGTACTAAATTCTTAGAACTGAGTTCTGGGTCCAACCCAGCCTGTGAATTACTCTGTGACCTGGCCTAACTTGCATAATCTTTCTGATATATTGTTGTATCGGTGTTCTCCTTGGCCTGATATTTATCACATACTGTTGTCATGCAAATGTTAGTTTACTCAGTTTATTTAGATATAATCTGTTAATAACTATAGACTATGGTAATAATAATTATAAGCCGAAAAGAGTTCGGTAGTGACTTAAGCATTGAAGACAAATTGTTCATTAAGCCTACAGGGTGAATTAGCACTAAGAAAACCTATTTTTCTGGTGTCTTGTTTTCTGTTTTTATCAGGTAAAGAAAATTAGAGAACTCAAGACAGATGCCTTTTTTGTTTAATGAAAAATAACACTTGGCATTTGAAAGGGGGTTATTTAAGAGTAAAGTACTGGGATCAAACATTGATCTATAGATTCAATGCAATTCTTATCAAAATTCCAGCTTCCTTTTTTGCAGAAATTAACAAACTGATCCTAAAATTCATATAGAAACGCAAGGGACCCAGAATAGCCAAAACAATTTTGACAGAGAAGAACAAAGTTGGAGGACTCACATTTCCTGATTTCAAATGTGAGTACTACAAAGCCAAAGTACTCAAACTGTGTAGTATTGTATAGGATAGACATATAGATCAGTGGAATAGAAATTAGAGTCCAGAAATAATATAAACCCACATATTTATAGTCAGTTGAGTGACAAGGGTGTCAAAACAGTTCAGTGGGGAAAGAACAGTCTTTTCAATAAATGGTGCTGGAACAACGGGATACCCCATGCAAAAGAATGAATTTGGACCCTTACCCCACATCATATACAAAAATTAACTCAAACTGGATCAAAAACCTATATGTAAGAGCTAAAATTGTAAAACTCTTAGAAGAAAACATAGGCATAAGTCTTTATGACTTTAGGTTAGGCAACTGTTTCTTAGATATGATGCCAAAGGCACAATCAAGAAAAGAAAAAATAGATAAATTGGACTTCATTACAATTTAAAACTTCAATACAGTAAAAACCCACAGAATGGGAGAAAATATTTGCCAGTTACATATCTGATAAGGGAGTAGTCTCTTAAATATATAAGGAACTCTTAAAACTCAGCAATAAAAAGGCAATCTAATTTAAAAATGGGCAAAGGATTTGAGTAGACATTTCTCCAAGGAAGACATTGAAATGACCAATAAGCATCTGAAAAGATGTTCAGTATCTTTTCATTTGGGAAATGCAAATCAAAGCAATAAAATACCACTTCACACCCATTAGGGTGTCTATAATAAAAAAGATGAACAAGAATAAGTGTTGGTGAAAATGTGAAGAAATTGAAACCCTTCATACGTTGCTAGTGGGACTGTAAAATGGTGCAGCTGATTTGGAAAGACAGTTTGGCAGTTCTTCAAAAAGTTAAACATAGAGTTACTATAGACCCAGCAATTACCCTACTAGGTTCATACTAACCAAGAGAAATGAAAACATAGGTCCACACAAAACTTGTATACAAATGTTCGTAGCAACATTATTCATAACAGATCCAAAGTGGAAAGAACTCATAACCTATTAATGAGTGGTTAAAATGTGGTATATCTATGCAATGCAGTATTATTCATAATTTGTTTAGTTAAAAAGAATGAAATACTGATAGATGTTCCAGCACAGATGAACCTTGAAAACATTATGTTAAATGAAAGAAGCCAGACACAAAAAACTGCATATTATATGATTCCATTTCTGTGAAATGTCCAGAATAGGCAAGTCCGTGAAGATAGAAAGTAGATTAGTGGTTTGCCAGGGCTGAGAGGAGGGGAAAATGGAAAGTGACTGTTTCCTGGATATGGGGTTTCCTTTGGGGATGATGAAAATATTCTGGAATTATATAGTGGTGATAAATGCATAACTTTGTGGATATACTAAAAACTACTGAGTTGTGTTCTTTAAAGGGACAAATTTTATGGTATGTGAATTATGTCTCAATTAAAAATATGTGAAGGACTTATTTTTTTCCTGGGATCATTGCTGATGTGAGTTTCTCCTGATTTATAAAAATGGGGTAGAGCTGGGGATAGAGTCTTTGTAAATGTATCATCATAAAAGTGGCTAAATGTTCTTGCTCTAAGATTTACATTTTTCTGTTTCTTGAATACAGTGTATTTAAGTAATCACCCCTCTTATTTTATTAAGCTTGGTTACTCTTGGGGCCCTGGTTACTATTCTCTTCGTTTTCTGGAAGAGAATAGAAGAACATGAGCTCAAGAATCAAAATATGTGGGTTTGAGTTCCATCCCCACCATTTATTAACTATGACCTTGGATGTGTTACTTAATGTGTTCATGCTTCAATTTCTTCATCTGTAAAATGGGAAAGTATTAATTCCTTATCTCTTGGGGTAGGTTAGGATTAAAAAGATAATGCCTCAGGTGCTTAAGTAAGAGCTCAGTAAATTCAGTTTCTCTTGATACCTTGGGCTTTAGAAGGAATTAAAAATTAAGCCCATTTCATGCCCATGGTGATTTGTGTATTAGGATTATTCCAGAGGTTTATTTTTAGGGGTGATTTATAAATATTGAATGTATAGAACTTTTAAGATTTTAATGCTATTTTAATCTTATTGTATATTATTTTATACTAAATATTTTTATTCTTTATAATTGAGTTCTTTAGGACAAAAAAAATAGCACTTTTATAAAATATTGACAGTGAAACAAACTTTATTTGCATTTTCTTTGACTGTAGGAAAAAAATTTGGATGACAAACCATATCGTAATATCCAGGAACTAGAAAATTATGCTGAAAACACACAGAGCTCTCTTCTTTATTTAACACTAGAAATATTGGGTAAGTTATTTTTCTATTTTATACTTCTCTTTTCAAATAAAACACCTTTAAAATTTTACTCTTTGGCCGGGCGTGGTGGCTCACGCCTGTAATCCTAGCACTCTGGGAGGCCGAGGTGGGCGGATCGTTTGCGCTCAGGAGTTCGAGACCAGCCTGAGCAAGAGCGAGACCCCATCTCTACTAAAAATAGAAAGAAATTATATGGACAGCTAAAAATATATATAGAAAAAAATTAGCCGGGCATGGTGGTGCGTGCCTGTAGTCCCAGCTACTCGGGAGGCTGAGACAGGAGGATCCCTTGAGCTCAAGAGTTTGAGGTTGCTGTGAGCTAGGCTGACGCCACGGCACTCACTCTAGCCTGGGCAACAGAGTGAGACTCTGTCTCAAAAAAAAAAAAAATTTTACTCTTTCATAGTTTGACAATCTAACCAGTTTAGCACTGAAGTTTTTCTTTGTATTATTACTAGCTATGAAGGAACGACTTTTTTCCCAGCATTTTTGGTTTTGTTTTGTTTCTGAGCAAGAAGAGGAATATATGTGTATATTATCTTTCTTTGGAGGGCAGAGTAATCCAAAACTCAGGCTCTCATACAAATACTTTAGCTACCTCGTGAGAATGCTGTAATTAATAATCTGGGAATTACAGATCGCTTTACTTTTTTACTGTAGCATCTGTTACAGGCCTGTAGCTTGACTCTTCCTTTTCTGTCAATAATACTTCCCCATGTTTAAAAAAAAGAAAGTAAAAGAAATAAAGCTGCATTTATAAAACTTTTCATGAGATTTTTCTTTCTCCTCTCCTTTAAAAAAAACCTAGATGATTCTATTCCTTCTCTGACTTTGCTCCAAGTTAGTGAGGTCTTATTGTAATGAGGAAATTATTTGGGTTAAGGACAGTACCATCTCATTTGAAGATGGTAATATTAATATATCTTTATGCCACCCTAAGAGAATAATACAGGTCACCACTGAATTTGCCAAGCCTGTTCTGCCTGCAGCCCAGTGACATGTTTGCCATCACAATGAAAGGAAGGAGCAAAGACAGAACATTTATTAAGCATATACTTAAAATGAAGTCATATGGAAATTGCACGGAGGAGAAGAAATGGAATACTTGCGATGTTTTTCCATGATAGCATATTAAAATTCTAAATGTGTTCTTGGTGTGCTATAGTCTGAGGAAAACTCTTTTATTTAGAAGTTGACATTTATATACCTGCTAGCGGTAAATGGTCAACTTGTCTTTGTGCCCATTTCTTCCCTTATAAATCCTGTTTTTCAGATATCGAATAGGGTAAACACCTACTTTTACGTGTTTAGGTGATTTCTCTATGCTATTTCTATCGATTTGTTATGCACTTAAAGAGAATAGAGCAGCCCTGTTTAATTTCTGAAATCATAGGTATAAAGGATCTTCATGCAGATCATGCTGCAAGTCACATTGGAAAAGCACAAGGCATTGTCACTTGCTTAAGAGCAACGCCGTATCATGGCAGCAGAAGAAAGGTGTTCCTTCCCATGGATATTTGTATGCTGGTAAGGCTGTAATTTGCACCTTCTAATAATTTACCTCAGGAATGCAGGAAGGGAAGTTACCTCTTGGTTCTTTGGTTAGTCTAGTTGAGTAACTACTTTGAAAGGAATGCTTATTGCTTACTGCCCATGGTCTTCCTCTTTTTGCCCCAAAGTTATCAAGTCAGAATTTATCTGTCAGGCATTTTAGGTCTCTGGAGGAGCTATGAGTAAGAAGGTTCAGAGAACCTCATTTGGTATAGCTTCATGTTCTCTTCCAAGCCATTGCAGTAATTATTCCTAGTGTTCACCCTAGGCTGTTCTTTATTTTATTTTATTGGAGGAAGTAATCTATTTAAAAAATCTTGTTTTTGAGAACTTTGGTTTTCTGTATGAGATTCGTCACTGGCAGGGCACGGTGGCTCACACCTATAATCCTAGCACTCAGGGAGGCCGAGGCGTGTGGATCGCTTGAGGTCAGGAGTTCGAGACCAGCCTGAGCAAGAGCGAGACCCCCATCTCTACTAAAAATAGAAAGAAATTATCTGGCCAACTAAAAATATATATAGAAAAAAATTAGCCGGGCATGGTGGCGCATGCCTGTAGTCCCAGCTACTTGAGAGGCTGATGCAGTAGGATCGCTTAAGCCCAGGAGTTTGAGGTTGCTGTGAGCTAGGCTGACACCACGGCACTCACTCTAGCCCGGGCAACAGAGCAAGACTCTGTCTCAAAAAAAAACAAAAAAACCCCAGAGATTTGTTATCGTCTGTTCTTTTAAGTTTTTTGTATATTGGTTTTCTTGTGTATTTTTGTTCTACCTAGAGCAGTCATAAATTAACATCTTGTTGAATGTTCCAGGGGGGTGTGTGTGTGTGTGTCTATCTATATATGCATGCGTATACACATATACACACATATATATACACCTACATGTATTTTTAAAGAAAAAGAGGCATTATACTGTAAATAGTGTTCTATCACCTATTTTCTTAAGCTGAGTTAGTTTTAATTGCGCTTTTAGATTCCTAACATAATTTTTCCCACACAGCATGGTGTTTCACAAGAGGATGTTTTACGAAGGAACCAAGATAAAAATGTGAGAAATGTAATATATGACATTGCCAGCCAGGCACACTTGCACCTAGAGCATGTAAGTAGACCCTTTTTGTCAAATCATTTAGGAAATTATAATTTCTAGATGTGGCTATTCCCAGAGCACGTATGGTATTCCCAACTTGGCAGTCTTTATTCCCTTTTTCATTGAATTGCCAGTAGATTCATCTCAGGGACTTTTGTTAACTTTTCTCACTTTTAAAAACTCTCCCCTCTGTCCCTCTCAGCACACGAATGCACCTTTACTGGGTAAATCAAGGTTGAGCTTTCTCAGGCAGGCTACTCTGTGTTCTATCCACTCACTGTTTCTCTCTCAGAGGACGGGGTGTCTTTTTGCCTTGCCAAGGCTGAAGCCTCTTCTTCCTCTTCTAGGACCTCATATCCTCAGCAGTCCCCAGCTGGTGTTTTCAGTTTGCTTCTCTGATAACTTGCCCCATTTATCTTCTGGTTTGTTGTTACTGCCTTCTGAGTTAGCAGGCAGCCTGTGGCCACTTGGTGTATCTTTTTCTCTCCCAGTGGAACTTTTTGAATGAGTGGTCTTCATTCGTTGTTACCTCAGGGCCTCACCTCCGTGGCACTGCTCATCGTGCTATGATTTAGCTTCCATCCTCTCCACTCTAATAAACAATCACTAGTAAATAGTCTCCTTATTACCAAATTTAATGGTCATTTAAAACTTGTTCTTGATAACTCTTAGTCCTTTTTGACACCATAGACATTTTTTTCTCTTTGAAACTTTCTTTTCCTTCCTTTGGGTCTTTGACTTGGCTTCTGAACTTGTTCCTTATTTCTCCTGCATGTCACTTTAGTTGTTCCCCAAGAGTTAGTTCTTCATCTTTTCTCAAACTTTACCTGGTTTTCTGTTTGGGATTTGACACTGTTGACTATCCACTTCTTTCTTGAAATTGTCCTTCATCTCCATGATGTTATTCCCTTCTGATTCTCCTTGAACGATTCCTTGATGTCAGTGGCTCCTGAAGACTTGGTAGAAACTTTTTGTTTCCTTGATTCCCCTAATGCTAATTTTTCTTGGTTCTTCTTGTGAACTTTTTTTTTTAACCATCAGTGTATTCTGAAGAGTTGGTCGTTTATCTGCATACCTCAGGGCCTTTGTATTTGCTATTTTTCTACCTTCTGTCCTCTCCCCACCGATAGTCTGTGCTCAAATGTCTTCAGAAAGATCTTTCTTGGCCACCTTATCTAAAATAATAGTCTCCCTTTCCATCACCCTCAGTCCCCTTACCCAGCTTAACACTTTTCACTATCTGACATTTTAAAAGTTTGTTTATTGCCTCTCCACTCCATGGAATATAAGTGATTTTGGTTCTATGCGGTATTCTTCAGGATCTCAAGTTCCTGGTCCATCATAGGCACTCGATAAATATTTGTGAAATACTAAATAAATAAGTAATCAAATTGTAAGCTCTTTGAGGACAAGGACTCTCTCTTAAGCTTCCTTTGAATTTCCTAAAGAATCTAACACAGTTCTCTGCCTTGATAGAAGTATAGATAAAATACATGGAACTTTAGGTGAGAAATTACTCAGGACTAGCAGAGTTTAGGGTAAGATGTGAGCATACGACAGAATCAAAGAGGAAGGAAAACCTTGGATCTGTGTGGGAACCTGAGTAGTCCCACTTGATGGATATGTAACACACCTGAGAAATACAAATTCCCAGGCTTCGCTCCATGGAGATTGGTACAGTAAACCTAGGAAGGGGCCAGGAATCAAAATTTCTAAATGACTTTGAACAGCCAGCTTTGAAAACTACTAGCTTATAGGTTATGTGCAATACAGTGCTGGAAAATAGGCTGGAAGGATGAAGAAGATTATGAAGTTTTAGGGGCTTTTGAGAGGCCTTAGAGCATGGTGGATGAGAGTGCAAACTCTCAAACCAGAAGCCTGACTTTAAATTGTGGCTCTGCCATTTACTGTCCATGTGATCTTAACCTCTCTCTGTCTCAATTTCCTTATCTGTAAAAGAGGATCATATTAGCACCTAGCTTAAGGGTTACTTGGATAAATGAGTTAACATATATAAAGAGTTTATAACAGTGCCTGGCACATAGTAAGTGAAATATAAGTTAGCTTTCATCATCATCATCATCATCATCAACAATATTAAGTAAAGCAGTAATATTAGTGTTTCAGAGTAGAAAACTCTGAGTTTGAGACAAGAGTTTGGGGGTTGGGAGATCAGTGAGGAGACAATTAGGAGAGGGAGAAAGACTATCTAGCTTAGAGACTGTAGATGTTCATATATGTGCTTGTATGTATATATATGTATACACATGCACTTATATAACTGAAGTAGAACCAACTAGGCTTGGTAACTAATTTGACTGTGGCAAGATCAGGAAGAGGGAAAGTTGAAGCCTAAACAAAGAATTCAAGTACAGATGATTATGGTGCCACTCAGAGACTACAAGTAAAACAAAGAAACAAAAAAAGAAACTACAAGTAAAAAAAAAAAAAAAAACTACAAGTAAAAAAACAGTGGTATGTTTGGTGCTGATCATTAGACTTTAAATTAGCTGCTGGATATAATTGAATTTGAGGGGATTAGAGGACATTTAGGGAGATGGGCTATTGAAGAATGCAGGCTTGTGACTTTCAAAGGAGGTCTGGACTGGAGATAATATATTTGGGAGTCATCCACATAAAAGGCCTATGATTAATGCTCTAAATTTGGATGGTGTTGCTCAAGGACAATGTACGTCTCGACAAGAGGACCAGGGCCAGAAAGTCGAGGCCCACTGCCATTTATAAGGTAGAAGGAGAAGGAAAGAATGTTCAAAGAAATAGGAGAACTGAGAGCCGGTGTCTCTTGAAAAATCAAGGGGGAAGAGAATTGCAAGAAAGGAGAATATTAAAGTTTTACATGCTACAGAGAGATTGAAAAGAAAAGATGGTTATGGTGATTAGTAAATCATGGATGATCTTAGAGCAATTTAGAAATGGCTGGGGGTAAAACCAGAGTGCGGTGGGTTAAGAAGTGAGTCAGGAAATAGAGGGTGAGTATCTGCTCTTCCTGGCATAAGAGACAACATAAATGAAGGCATGGAAACAAGAGCAAATGCAGCATGGTGGGCATCAGTCAGAGTGGACCAGGCATTCACAGCCCACAGTGCTAGGGAATTGGGTTGGATAGATGAGCCTAGAGTCAAGATATGACAGCCTTACAATTCCAAGATAAATAGTTGAGACTTGACCCACCAAGGAGTTAAGTTAAAGAAAGTAAAAATGAAATCGTGACGCAAGGACATTAGTTTGGCTGGCTGTGTGGAATGAATTAAAGGTCAGGGAACAGAGAGGCAGGAAGATCACTTAAGAGGATCTTACATTCATTTAAACAGGAGATAATGTCATTCTAAGCTAGGAAGGTGCTGGCACTTATTAACACAAGTATTTCTTCATTTACCCTTTGCAACAGCTAGAGAGTCAAACTTACTACAAGATAATGTAAGATAGTTGGAAAATGCCAAAGCCAATCTGTAAGAAAGAATAGAATTTTTAATATAGTGGTTACTTCTTCCTGAGTTCTTTAAGTTTAGGAAACTAATTTTAATCTGCAGAAGATGAGATGTTTTCTTGCTTTTGAGAGAGGCCCTAGCTGTGTTGTTAAATTGCTGGTGTTGCTGTGTGTTCACTTACAGAGGGAGAGTGTTTATTTGTAGAAAAATTCCAAACCAGTTTCCTTATCTCTTCCTTTTTAGGCAAGGTCCTTCCACAAAAGTGTTCCTGTGAAAGCACTTCCTGCCTTTCTTCAGACGGTAAGTAGATTAACAGAGAATGCTGTATAATTAGTGAAGCAGATGTGTATGATCTCTTTTTACATTTTGTAAAGTTCCCAGTGCAGTTCTTTAGTTTGGACCCTTTCTTTTTGTTTCCCTCCCTTATGGTGAGCTTCATTAGGTACATGATGCTTTTGGTGATAATCATTTCTGTATTTCCCAGAGGCAGTTGAGCTGAGTTGTTAGCACTAAGTCTGCAGCCAGACTGCATTGGTTTGAATCTGTTTTGTCCCTTACTAGCCGTGGGACCTTAAGTTCCTTAACTACTGTATTTCTCAGTTTACTCATAGGTAAAATAGGAATAATAGAAGAAACTACCTCATAGGATTGTTAGGCTGAGTGTAGCTATATAAGTTTTACTTACATTTATTAAGTTTTTCTCCGTACTGACCTGACCGTATGGTACCACTGGTTCCTGAACCGTGATTCACAGACCAGCGCTCAGCTGGCTACATCAGAATAACCTGGAAAGCTTTTTTAAAAATATATAGATTCCTGGAGTCTTATTAAATAAGACTCTTGGGATTGAGGAGGAGGCCAGTTCCTAGGAGAATCTTTGATTTTAAAAAGTTCCCCAGGTGATTCTGATGTGTAGCCAGGTTTGGGAACTGTTCTAAAATATATAGAGAAATGATAATCACTACCCATTACTTGGTACCCATTATGGAACAGGCCCTGAACTAGGTCATTCCATACCTTTTTTTAGTCTTCCTAGGAATAAATCTAGGCGTGGCTACTTCATTTTATTGGTAGAAACCAAGGTTCAAAGATTTGTATATCTTTGAAAATTGTAAACTCATGTGTTTTCTATAATACCAAATCTATGATATTGTCTATCTTTTCCCCCTAAAATATATTTAAAAATTTATTTCGATCCCGTCACCTCTTCTATCCTAATTTTCAGGTCTGCACGTTTGAAATCATTTTGTTTCTTTATTGGGTTTGCTTATTATCAAAGTAATACATAAATATTTTAAATGTTCACATAATAATGTAAGAGAAAGCAAAAGAAGAAATTAGAACCCTCACAATTCCATCCTACCCAGAAATAATGTCCATTCATCTTTTTGGACCTTTTAGGTACATGTAAGTGTTTATGTATTTTTGCATGTGTCAACACATACTGTTCTATATCACCCTTTTTAATGGCCATTTATTTGGTGGATGTACTATCACCTGTTTAACATACTAAGTGAGCTCCATAAACGTTAAGGATTTTGTTTTTTTCAGTTTTGTGATAAAGATTGTTCTCAACTTTGTCTTCCCATTAGAATCACTTGGGGGGGCTTTAAAAAAAAAAACCAAAACAATGCTTGGGCCCCTTTCCAGACCAACTAATTAATAATACCTAAGAGGCTAGAGCCAGGCATTGACACTTTTTAAAAGCTTCCCCCGTAATTGTAAAGTGCAGGTAGAGTCCATCCAGTGGTTCTCAACGTGTGGTCGCTGGACCAGCAACCTTCACCTCACCTGGGAACTTGTTAGAGATGCACATCTTGGGCTCCACTGTAGACCTACTGGTTCAGAAACTCTGGGGCTGGGGCCAGCTCTCAGGTTCTATCCTGTGCCAAGAGAAACTAGAAGGATAACATGGCAATTCCTGAGGGAGGGACTGCTTCTATCATATACCCTCATTCTTTTTTTTTTTTTTTTTTTTTTTGAGACGGAGTCTCTGTCTTGCTGCCCTGGGCTAGAGTGTAGTGGCATCATCGTAGCTCACTGCAACCTCCAATTCCTGGGCTCCTGCCTCAGTCTCCTGAGTAGCTGGGATTACAAGTGGGAGCCACTGCACATGGCTGATTTTTCTATTTTTAGTAGAGATAAGGTCTCACTCTTGCTCAGGCTGGTCTCAAAGAAATATTTTCAGTTTTTTATTCTCTTTTAAAATTGTTGATATTTGCTATATACAAATGAATATATCCATATATGTGAATATATTACAAGGTATAGCATAATAAACTCTCATGAACTCACCACTCAATCCAGGAACTAGAGTGTCACCATTAAATTGCATTCATGTATTTTCCCCATCTTATCCCCCTGCCTCTTTTAGGTAGGAATCCTAAATTTTGTGTGTATTGTTTCCTTGCTTTTCTTTTTTTTCTTTTTTTTTCCCCACCCCCCTTTTCCCTTGCTTTTACTCCAAGAAGTTTTCTTCATTTTATATATGCCTAAACAATATGTTCCTTGGTTTTGTTTTTGAGCTTTATAAAAAGGGATCATTTTCTGTTTGTCTTCTAGAACATATAACACACTCTTAATGTTTCTGAGATTTGTGCAAATGTTGCATCTAGCTGTAGTAGGTTCTCTTCACTGCAGCATAATATTTCATTGTATGAACAATTTATCTTTTTGTATCAAAGAATTTCTGGATTGTTTCCAAGTCAAGTTTTTTGCTAATATAAAATAAGGCAGCCGTGCACATTCATGCATGTATCTCCTGTTATCTGTAAGTTTAGTGTTTTAAAACATAGATAATGAATTTGTTTGGATGTACATGGCTATATTAAAAATGTATAGGACAAGGGGCTGGAAGAAAATATAATAGTTTTTGTTTTCTTTCTTTCCATCTGTGTATTCTAAAAAACCTATACACATAATCCCTGTGTTGGGTCACTCTGGTTCTGTGCTGCAGAACTCCAGGGGGCACTGTGCACATGGACTGGGAAGGAAGTGCTGCCTCTGAGAACTGTGGAGTACAAAACTAAAAAGTTATTAAAATAAAATATAAATTTATAAATGAATAAAGATACAACCAAAAAATAAAGAGTACTGTACATCTTTGGTGTTTTCTGTCCTGCCACTATCCTGGTGAAAACTTTGTCAACCTTTATGTGGAAGGGCAAGGATGGAGTGACGTTTGTAGAGACCTGTGATTATTCTCCCTGGTTGAAAATTGTGTGTTCTAGCAAGAACATAGAGACCCATTCAACTTTTTCACACAATAAAGTAATTTTTTGAAAAGACAACTTGAGCCTTGAGCTCCCCTCTTATGGCACACTGCATTTGGGGGTAAAAGTGGGGAGGATGTTTGATTTTCCCTGATTGAAACCTCCTTTTTGTATTCCAGAGAATCTAGTAATAACACCAGGCAAACATAATCTCTCTAATCTTTTACATCTTGACCAGAGCATTATATTTTAGGACCAAAAAAGGCTTGATATTCCTAGTACTAGCTCTTGATACTGTTTTATTGGCCTAATAGAAACTTCTTAGGTGATGTCTTTATTTTCTATCCCACTTTTAAAGTTCTCATTTAAATTGTTATTATGTAGACGACCATTTCAGGGAAACTAAAATAGCCTTAATACTTATAGTTTTTCTTTAGTTTCTTTGAAAGATTTGATCATTTTATGATCTAGTGACCACTACTTTCTTTTTCCAGGTTTCTCTAGAGGACTATTTAAAGAAAATTCAACGAGTGGATTTTGATATATTCCACCCATCTTTACAGCAGAAGAATACATTACTTCCACTGTCTTTGTATATTCAGTCCTGGAGAAAAAGATATTAAAATAATTTCATGGCACTGATACTCATTTACTTTTATTCTAATAGTTTTACAAAAGTATGATTGTTTCTGTTTAGAAACAACAGGAACTGATTCTGTTTACTTAAGGGGAAGATGAATTTATTAGATGGGTGTGGAGTAGCTCACAGAATTAAGAAGTTGCTGTGGGACTAGGGTACCAAGACACTGCTGAGATTCTGCCACAGGCCCCACAGTTGGCACCACCAGCCCAGACGATGTCAGCCAAGCCATCCCTGGGAAGTTGGACCCTAGGAGGGAAACTTAGTTTAGCTGTGCGTAGGCAGTAAGCCATGCTTCAGCCAGAGGGAGGGAGAGAGAACATTGTCATCCTCCCTTCACCTTGGGAGGGAAAGGGAAAAGGACTCAAGTTACCGCGGGGGTTTGCATGCTGAGCAGCTGAAACTCAGGTGTTCAGCACAGCTGGAAAATGCATTTATTTAACGGTCACAAAGAGTGAAGTTAGTATTTGAGGAGTATCAGTCACTGTATTGAGGGCTTTATATCCCTAACACTTAATCTTTACAATCTAGTGTGAAAATTTATCCATGATGATCATTTCTTTAAGGTAAGGCAGTGACTGGCAATACCTTTAATTTGACTTTAGCTCTGGCCAATCTAGAAGCTTTTACTTTTTTTGTTAATACCACTGCTTCAGTCTGTCATTCAGCATTACCATGATCATGAACAAAATTGTACTGACAAAATTTGTATTAGTATAAATTACATTAACAATATTGTATTGAACATCTGTTAAGAGGATGCTACATTTTTAAAAAATTAATATACATTGTGCGTATACTTTCATTGATATTCTCATTTGAGTTTCCTGAAAACCCTATGAAATAAGGCATGATTTTGTTCATTAAACTTTTAAATTATAAAGGACATACCAATTACAAAAACCAAAATTCTTTACATTGCTGGTAGTTAGTCAATCTGGAATGTAAATGAGTTTCTGACTCCCAAGACTAAGATTATGCCACAGTTTTCTTTTTCCTGCATTTTTGGAGGTCTTGTCGACTGGCCCATTGTCCTCTATCCCATGTCTCTTAAGTCTTTGGTTTCAGCTATGAATTAGTGACTACTTAAATTGTGAGTAGCTTAAAATATTACATTTTTGCAAATAAAATTCAAATGGAGATCTTTTTGAGGGCAAGAGTACATTCATCTTGGCATCCCCTAGTACTTAGAATGGCTTCTGATTTAGAGCAAGTAGATATTAATAAATGTATAACTGAATGAATGTACAATGTGGTTGTGTATGTTAGTAAACTTTTAGTTGATACTGATGCTGAAAGAATATCCTGTTTAATTCTAAAGCTTGAGAGAGCCATTTAGCTTGTCTTCAAAGGCAAGTACAAGGAAATGGGACATGTTTCCTCTTGGGATTCTGAATGTTCCAGGGGTGAAAAGTTCATTAGAGAGAGTCTTTGTTAGGGAGTATTGTCTGCAGGTCTTCCCAGGTTAAATTTGGCAGCAATCATCTGCTAAGCATCTTGGTTCCTGTCTAAGGGACTTAAAAAGAAGGGTTTAAACACTAAACTGGATTATGGATTCTTTACTGGAGTAGAAGCCAATTTACTACTAAGTAAATCATTTCAAAATACTTTCTAAGCCATTTTAAATTTGATGCTTAGAGATTTGGATGAACTAAAATTACCAATCTCCTGAAGATTAAAATAGAGTCTTATTCATTGAAATTTACTGTACTATTAATTTCCTGGCATAAAAGATACTCCATTAGAGGGTGCCAACATTCTTTTTTATTTTTCAAATCTCGGAGTTTTTATTAGAATATTTTAAGCCGGGTGTGGTGGCTCACGCCTGTAATCTTAGTACTCTGGGAGGCCAAGGTAGGAGGATTGCTTGAGCTCAGGAGTTCGAGACCATCCTCAGCAAGAGTGAGACCCCCGTCTCTACTAAAAATAGAAAAATTAGTCTCTACTAAAAATAAAAAAATTAGTCTCTACTAAAAATAGAAAAATTAATCGTGGTACATGCCTATAGTCCCAGCTACTTGGGAAGTTGAGGCAAGAGGATCACTTGAGCCCAGCAGTTTGAGGTTGCAGGGAACTAGGCTGACGCCACTGCAGTCTACCTGGGGCAACAGGGTGAGACTCTGTCTCAAAATAAATAAATAGGGTATTTTAAAGGAGTCAAATACATATTCAAACTATTTAGATGTACTTTGATACAGAATGGGTGGACAGCCACAGATAGCCCATATTAAATATAAATTACAGATTAATCTCAATGTAGGTAGGTTGCATATCATTATGAAATAAGTTTGGGTAGTTCTCAGTTAATTGGCAATATTTTTTTCTTTCCTTTTGGTTAAAGCTCTCCTTTTGATAAAATTAAATTGTTCTTGAGAAATGTAACAGTACCTAACACAAACTTAAACATGTGGTATACTTTGCCCTTCTATGCTTTAAACCTCACATTGAAGTAAGTCTTTATTTTCCAAAGGATACAACTGTCTTAGGGATGTTAGGTTTAAAGTCACACAGCCATTAGTACTAGAAGTGGATGCCAAACCCACATGAGTTCAGTACCAGAGCACATTATTTTTACCACTATTGAGATTGTAAAATAAACTGCGAAGTTTAAAAGCTGAAGGACACAACTTTTTTTCAGAAATAAGTATTACTGTATAAATTTCAGGTACAAATTAGTTTAAAAAAAAAAAGCGATTACTACGTAAATTCCAAGTACAAATTAGGTGAGAGAGAAATAGGCAATTGAAACAGATACTAAGTGCCGGTCACTGGGCACGTACAAGAGGGGGAAGTTAACCACCTTGGAGGTCAAAGAAGGTTTCCCAGAGGAGGTGGCATGTGAATGGTGTCAGGAAGGTTGGGTAGGAGCCAGTGCTTGGGGAGGGGGTGTTGATGTTGCGGGGAGGTCCCTGGCCGAAGAGCAGTGTGTACAAAGGCCAGGAAGCAGAGCGGATGGTCTAAACTCTAAATCAAGACTCCTCATTTTTTTTTTGCTTTTAACTTATTTAAGTAAAAAGAACAGAATGTCCAGAGTTCTTAGGAAACTTTGAATCAAAAGTGGCCACATCCCCTGGTCCAATGAAACACTCTGAATTAAGATCAAAGACTTGGGAATGTATATTTTTCCCATTTCAGCAAATCTCTAGGTGCCCTTGGATTTGTTTTCGCTCATATAAATTGGACTTCTCTGAAGACACTGGCCTAATCGATTGCCTTGTCCAGAAAGATCCACAGAGTTGTAAACATTCTGCAGACAGCTATTGAAAATAAAAGCAAAACATTATCCTACTGTTTGTTCCAGTAAAGAGGACTGGGCAAGAAACCACACACACCCAGAATTGAGAATGGTATCGGAAATGGGTCAGAAGGAGGGGAGAGGAGGTGGGGGGAATACATTAAAATAATTTGGACACTTCACTTTACCTACTTTTTCTTATAATGAGCATATATTTCTTGGGTAACTATTAAGTTATTTCTTAAAAATTAGGGCCCTTCAGGTGAGAGAGCTGGTGGTAGACAGGGAAAGTGATTAAATTTATGGAACAATGGATAGGTGGACGTGAATTTTTCTATCAAATCTGTATATACCAGCTAAAAGAGTTTGTTCAACAACAGAAAGGAATATTTGGCACAATAAATACATTACTCATTCTGTAGCATAAGCTGAAAAGAAAGATATTGAAAGAGTTTACGTACAGAGCAGTAGAGTACTGTGTAGTGTTGTGAAGCACTCTTAAGAGTGTGGACTCTGGAGGAGCCTGACTGTCCCCTGGGCTCATTCCCAGCTCTGCCAGCCTCACAGCTGTGTAACCTTAGCAAGTTAGCCCAAGCCTCAGTTGCTCCATTTGTAAAATAGGCAAAATCATATCAACCTCAATGTTTGTGAGGAATAAATAAGTTTCTACATGTAAAGTGCTTAGAGCAGTAGTAAACAACACGTGTTAACATTATTATGCAGAAGTCCCAAACTGAACCTGAACCAAATTAGGCCTGCAGGCATATTTTGTTTTGCAGGCATGGCATTTGGAAAAGAACGAGAACTTGAATGCCTTTAGACAGGATGTGTACTCTCCAACTGGCCACAGGTCTCAGCACGAGCTAATACCACAAACTCAGCCTGACTCATAGATTAGTGTTACTTACTCTATAAATGCTTGAGTTCATGACCAGTAATTTAGGAGAGTTGGTGGATGGTGGATTAATAACAATTTGGGGCTAGCTTCATGAAGCACAGCCATGCTTTCTCCCAAAATGCTGTCTTATAACTATTGTTTGCACATTTCTCCCTCACTTAGCTACGTTACTTGAGTATAATAAAATGTTTTATTCATCTTTGTATGTCCAGAACATGCCGTAGATCCTGATGGCTGTTCCAAAAATCTTTGTGGTCCAAATGAACATGCTGTAGTATAATGTGGGGTAGGAGGCTCCCAGGAAATGTGAATTAGAGTTTGGGCTGATATGTGAAGGATGAAACCAGAAGTGTTTGTCAAAGATGTGGCATCTGGGCAATGCGTATGACGTTTGAGAGTATGATTGGAAAACAAGGTGTGAGGAAGGAAGAATGAGGCCGGAAAGACAAATAAATCATTGGCCACCTTAAGATGTTTGGATTTTTAAGAATGGTATGTGATTTGAAAACAAGTACTTCCCCACAATGGTTCATAACACATACATTTTGTGTCTATATACTCATGGATATTATTTACATTGTTTCTAATGTAATCATATCGTTGGATAAGCAGTGCCTTTTAAATCAGATATGAGACAGAATGTCTTTATTGTTTGATAAATCCATGGGTTGACTTTTTATTCCCCTGCACAAATACTGTTTCCTTTGAGTCACCCTTTTCTCATTAAACAGTCCTGCCTTGGTGTACTGTGTGTTTTCCCTTTTATTTTTAATCACGATTAATCTTCCCAGCTGCTTAGTTATATAATAATATCCAGTGTGTTTTAGACACGGGCCCACATAATGATTTTCTCAGAGAGCAAGTTCAAGAGCTTTTTAAAACCACAAGATCTCTTTTGTGGGTGCTCCAGGGTTTCTTTAGGGATGCAACATTAATGATTTGAGAAGCTATTTCACGATGTCCTATATTTGTTTCTTCCTGCAGTTGTTTTATATGATGTTAATTTTCTAAATTGACTAATAAGTTGAGAAATTTCTCAAATTAATCAACATAAAGACACCGCTTCCACCCCTTTCTTGTGGCTTTCCCACGTGGTTGTTAAAAATAGATCTGTTTAGATCTTGCTTTGGGGGAATATATAATACACTCTTTCCTAAGAGGTCATTTTAAAAAAATGAATATGTTTGTTTTCTTTTTACACAACTAACTTGCATGTGTTCATTGCAGAAATCTTGGGAAAATAAACACAAAAGTATAAAGGAAAAATATTTTTTACATCACCCATAATTTCACAAGGTAAGTGGTAACCACTGTGATGTTATTTTATATATATATATATACATATATATAGTTGATTTTTGTCCATATGTTCCTGGCTCATAACTCCCATAGCTCTTTTTTTTTTTTTTTTTTTTTTTTTTTTTTTTGAGACAGAGTCTCACTCTGTTGCCCAGGCTAGAGTGAGTGCCGTGGCGTCAGCCTAGCTCACAGCAACCTCAAACTCCTGAGCTCAAGCGATCCTACTGTCTCAGCCTCCCGAGTAGCTGGGACTACAGGCATGTGCCACCATGCCCGGCTAATTTTTTCTATATATATATATTTTTTAGCTGTCCATATAATTTCTTTCTATTTTTAGTAGAGATGGGGTCTCGCTCTTGCTCAGGCTGGTCTCGAACTCCTGAGCTCAAACGATCCGCCCACCTCGGCCTCCCAGAGTGCTAGGATTACAGGCGTGAGCCACCGCGCCCGGCCTCCCATAGCTCTTGTTATAGTCTTTTGTATAATGTTGAGGCACTTTAGGCCTCAGAAGCAGGCCTCAGTAAACAGAATCTCTCTCTCTGACCTTATTCTGCCTTCCTCTCACTTGTTCCTTTTTCTTCCCAAGGCAGGACTCTAATCCTTCCCCACCCTTCTGATTGAGGGTCGTAAGACCCCTGTGTCAGATGGGGTCCTGCCCATACTCTGGGTGAAGGAATGCTACAGAGAAGCCATGACAAAGCTAAACAGACAAGCCTTGCTGGGTTTCCCCACTTAGCTTGTTGGTGTTAGATGATACTCTTTTTGTCCAGTCACATTTCTACACAGTTGTCAATCATGAAGTCTCCATGAAAAGCCCAAGAGAACAGGATTTGGAACACGTTAGGAGGGTGGCACCCAGGGAGAACATGGAAGCTCCCCACCCCTTCCCCCATGCCTTGCCCTATGCTTCTCTTCATGTGTATCCTTTATATTATAGTAACCAATAAATGTAAGTAGTGTTTCCCTGAGTTCCATGAGCTGTTCTAGCAAATTAAACCCAAAGAGGGGCTCATGGGAATCCTGATTTATAGCCGTCAGTCAGAAGCACAGGTTAAACAACCTGGGCCTTGTGATTGGCATTGGAAGTGGAAAGGGCCAGTCTTGGGGACTGAGCCCTCAACCTGTGGCATCTGACACTATCTCCAAGTAGATAGTGTTGGAATTAAATTGGAGGACATGTCTGCTGCAGAATTGATTGCTTCTTTGCTTTTGAGGAGAAATCCTCATGTATTTTGGGGTCACAGAAGTCTTCTATGTTGATTTTTGAGTGAAAGCATAGAAATAACATAGTTCATATTTTTTCCACTGACAACCACCATTAACATTTTGGTCTATGTCCTTGCATTTTTTTTTCCCTTAGCATACATATACATATGTGTATATACATATACACAAAAATAGCACATTCTGCTTATTGTTATTTTAGTCTGCATTTTAGCTTAGTAATACAGTGTGAAAAAATGAGATTAGAAAAATATTCTTAGACTGGGTATGGTGTCTCATGCCTGTAATCCCAGCACTTCGGGAGGCCAATGCAGGAGGATGGCCTGAGGCCAGGAGTTTGAGACTAGCCTGGGCAACATAGCAAGACCCCATCTCTGTGAAAAATAAATAAATTAGCCGGGCATGGTGGCCCACACATGTAGTCATAGCTGCTTGGGATGCTGAGGTAGGTGGATCACTTGAGCCTAGGAGCTCAAGTTTACAGTGAGCTATGATCATGCCACTGCACTCCAGCCTGGGTGACAGAACAAGACCCTGTCTCTAAAAAGAAAGAAAATTATTCTTATTAATTTTTATTCTATAGAAGATTATTTTAATTTAGTGGGAATATGTTATTTATTTTGTACTTACAATTCAAATGTGCTTAAGGCCCCCAGCCGTCTGAGCTCAGCCTTTAAACTAAATAAAGTCGTTTAAGCCACCATCACATGTAATATTCTCTGAAAAGCCAGCATAACCTTTGTCAATATTAGGATTTCCAGGGTAAAATGAAACATGGGACTTATGTACTGTCACTTCTCAGTATAGTTTCATTTGCCTTTAATTTATTATGGATGAATTTGAGCATTTTTAATATATTTAAAAGCCATTTGTTTAGCCTTTGATTTAATTCTTTATATTCTTTGCTCCTGTGAAGATTAGGAAAACTTTACTCCTGTGATTTCTTTTAGTACTTTTAGGTTTTTATTTCTTGCATATGGATCCACATGGAATTAATCTGAAGCAAAGTGTGAGGTATGGATCCACAAGTGGTTGCCCAGTTAAGCCAATAGCATCATATTAAAAAGCCATCTTGAGCATATATCTGTATTCAATTTCCATATGTATTTGAGGCTGAAGAGTATTTTAAATAAATTTGAGGAGTTCACTTTTTAAAGAAATGTTCCCCTAAATCCATTTTATTAAAAATAAAAACTCTTTGAGAAGTGGGCAGTCACTCTCTACTTGATTTTCATAAATTTGTCTTTTTAAAACATTTGTCTAAAGTCAGGTAGTCTAGAGGTTAGAGAAATCAAATTTCACTCAATGCCTTCGGCTTTCCTTTCACTGTCTTTTACTAAAACAAGAAAAAAAGAGTATTTTCTCTTTTTGATTTCCTCTTTTTTTCTTCTTTTCCTCCTTTGACCTCTTCAAACAGTGAAAAGGCAGCAGAAGAGAGGAAAAGGATAAACTAGAGGCCTTTGTAAAACCACACTGCAAGTTAGCATGCCTCTGAGCAAAAACGACACGTTACACAGCTCTAAATCATCCTATCTGTTTTGTTTTTATTCTCTTGGTTTGGGACAGGTCCAAAATAAAAAAAGGAGTTTTAATTCATTGACCTGTCCAGTTTCCCCAGGGGTTAGGTCAGACGTGAACCATAATAACCAAGAGAAGTGTTATGCTGGGCCCAGGGCTCAACCAAGGAATGTGAGGCAGACTAATAATGAAGCTCCTTCTAAACTAATTTTCATTCAGATACATTTTCAAGATTCATTTAACGTGGGTGGAGCTGGTGCTGGTGAGGGTTGTTTTCCCCGCTCAGGGCACTGTCTTCCTAGGCTGTCTTAGTTAAACCGTCTGCCTTAGCTGGCTCTCATGCCAAGAGCAATCCAGCAGGAAATGGGGAGCGGAGTCCAGCTTCACCACTTGCCTCTGTCCACACCGGAGGGAGGGGCTCCTGGTTACCGCTATGCAGGCTGGGGTTCTGGATTCCCACTGGCCATGCGCCCGTGCCACCGGGCTGGGAGCAGCGTTACTCTTCCCCAAATGGCCTCCACTGACACTGCTGGGGAGGTGGCCTCATTGTCACTGGGCAGTGGTGAAAGTGTTGCCTCTCCACTAAGCCTCTTCTGACACCACGCCAGCAGGGAGGAGGAGGGAGTGCCTTTGTAGCTGCTGCCAGGAGGTCCAGAAGCCCCATGTGGTCCCCTCTGACACCATGGGAGCAGGAGCCTTCTTACTGCCTGGTGGGGATGAAAGTGCCTTCCCTGTGGCCTTCTCTGATCCCACGCCAGTGCAGGTGTCACCCCTTGTTACAGCCTGTGAGGGAGGAAGTTTGGACTTCCACTCCCCACTGGCTAGTGTAGGTAGGAGTGCGGGCTGCAGTGTTTTCAGTGCATTTTAGCTGCACAGTAGTTACAGTCTAAATGTTTCTGTCCTGTTAGGCTGCCCCTTTCCTGGTCCTTTGGCTAGACAGATTTTTTTAAGAGGATTTTTTTCTTTGCTCCTGTTGGCATTTCTGGGTTGCCAACTCCAAGTCTGGGGTATAAGAGGCTAAAAAACCAAACATAAAAACAAAAACTCAAGAAACTTATTTCTAGGTTGTTCCTTGGATACCAAAGTCCTTAGCCCGTCAGCCTTTTCTCTCCACCTTTCAGAGTCTTCCTATGTTTGGCTTATACATAATGCCCAGGGTTTTTAGTTGTGCTTAGTGGGAGCAATAGGGAAAAGTACATTCACTCCACCTTCCTGGAAGCAGAGTCAAGATATAACTTAAAGGCCAGGCGCATTGGCTCATGCCTATAATCCCAACACTTTGGGAGGCCAAGGCAGGCGGATTGCTCGAGCCCAGGAGTTGGAGACCAGCCTGGACAATGTAGTGAGACCTCGTCTCTACAAAAAAAAAAAAAAAAGATATAACTTAAAAATACTATTGACTTCATGTTTTTGGAATTGTGCAGAGATTTGTTTACCACTGCTATGCTAAATCCCCCACTAGAACAATGTCTGGTAGGCGCTTAATAATATTCAGTGACTGACTGAATCCCCACTTCACAGATGAGAAAACTTAAGGAATTAAGTAATTTTCCCTAAGTGACACAGCTAGTATAATAATAGGAAGAACTGGGATTTGAATGTGGTCTGTCTGATTCCAAAGCTCGAGCTCTCAAAAGCATCACTGGGGCACTCATGAAATTCAAGGCCTCTTTTGTTCCCTTAGGACAAAGGATGAGTGACAGGGAGCCTCCACTTGAGACAGTAACAACGTGAAACTTTTCTACTGAATTAAGAATGAATGTCCTTGCATTCTGCAAGCAGACGCCCAGCGCTGTCCTCTCTCTTTCCTTCTGTTCACTGCCAAGCTTCCTGCCCAGTGTCCTAATTACTCCATAGTTCCTGTGCAAGTGGGGGTCCTCTCCAATTTCTCTCTGCAGAGCCCAAAGACCAGATTCAACAGTGTCTTCCCAATGCTCGTCCTTTTGAGTTTTTCTTCAGTATTTCCTGATGTTATCCTCCACTTCCCAAACTTCTTCCTGCTCTTGACTTTCATGATGCCCCACTTTCTTGATTTGCCCTCCGTCTCCCTGATTGCTTTCTGTCTTGTCTTTCTCCTGCCATCCTCAAGTTGGTGGAATTCCTCACAATTCTGCCTTTCTCTTCATTGTGCACGATCTGATTCTCAGAGAGCTTATCTACGCTCACAGGCTCAACCAGCTTGGCAAATACACTCACCCAGCCCCTCACTGTTCAATTATTGAGCACCTGCTGTGTGCCAGGCATTGTTCCATAACTGTGAACAAGGTAAACAAGTTGGCTATTCTCATGGAGCTTATACTGTAGTGGAAGACAGACAGTGAACAAACAAGACAATAAATCAGTTATGGAGCCATATAGCATTTCAACAACATTAATCAAACTTGTAAACTTTGGTGTGCATAATCTCAATTACCTATTAGATTCTAAAATTACCGAGTGTAAGAGTTGTGTTATCTACATGAGACTGCTACTACCACCTTATATTTCTTTGTATGATGGTTGACTTTAAAACTGTATTGTCACATAGTTGGTGCTTCAAAAATCCTGTTGAATTAAAAATATAAAATATAAATTTTCCCCTAAGAGCTTTATTTACAAATACCTCAGAGCAGTTTAAAATGTTCTTGTTGTTACATAATGAATTTGAAACCTGTCTAACCACATACCGCTGCACAGTCTGGGGCAGGTTACTAACCCATCTGGACCTTTGTTGGTTATTCATACTCCTTAACTCGTGAACTGCCTACCCAGACATGGACTCAACTCAAGGCAGGTACCTTGATTACCTCTGTGTCCCAAGGGGAGGCCTCCATTTTTTTAAGAGGCATGGCATATGGGACAAGAATGTGGCTTTGGAACCAGGCAGCTTGGGTTTATATGCTGGCTCTTCCACTTGCTAGTGATTGTTAACAAGTTATTTAACCTCTCTGTGCCTCAATTTTCTCATCCATAAAATGGGGTAATGCCTACTTCCTAGAAATTGTCATGAAGACTAAATGGGTTAGTAGTTGTGAAGTGCTGAGAATAGTGACTGGCACTTCATAAGTGTACGTGCCTGTTTGCCATTTAAATCTATTTATATACATATTTGTGCCACTTTCAGAGAAAATCAAGTCACCAGATTTTATCTGTTGGAATCTTGCTAACATTAAGGTTTGAATTTTAATATTTTCTATCTTGGATACTTTAATGATTTCAGGTTATCAAACAAATAACTTTAAGAGAAGAAACACATTTTTATTTCTTTTACCTTCAGAGAATAAACTGCTAAAAATGAGTGCTGAGTTTCTCTCCATTTTGGATTGTGAAATAAAAAAGATATATAAGGCCAGGTGCGGTGGCTCACACCTGTAATCTCAGCACTCTGAGAGGCCGAGGCGGGAGGATCACTTGAGCTCAGGAGTTCCAGACCAGCCTGAGCAAGAGTGAGACCCCGTCTCTACTAAAATGAGAAAGAAATTATATGGACAGCTAAAAATACATATAGAAAAATGAGCCGGGCATGGTGGCGCATGCCTGTACTCCCAGCTACTCGGGAGGCTGAGGGGAGGATCGCTTGAGCCCAGGAGATGTGAGCTAGACTGATGCCATGGCACTCTAGCCTGGGCAACAGAACAAGACTCTGTCTCAAAAAAAAAAAAAAAAAGACATACATAAAACAAACCACATTAAAATCCATGTAATTCAGAAGCTCTATTTGAAATAAATAGGCCAGATGGCAGATAATTATTATACACCAAAGCTGTTAATGTCACACATAAGGATTAAAATGTATCAATAACTACAAGCTGGGCAGAGAATTTCTGTTATCATAATTCACTTCTATGAGTCTTTGCTGTGCAATTCAACTGCAATTAAAAACAGAAAAACCCTCTATCCTACACTTCCCCTTTTCTCAGGTTTGTGGTTTTGAAGCACATCTCCCATGATTTTTCCCCATGTTTTTTTTTTTTACTCTAATCACCTTCCCTTTATTGTGTGCATTAGTCAGAGGCAGAAAATAATTTTAGAAAAACAACAAACAGTAAAAAGCTATTTCTATACCAGAGAAACAACATTAGTGATAACCCAGATCACGTAGAAGTTAAGTCTACCCTCCTTAAACAGTAAAACCAGCTAGCTTTGCATCTGTTAGCACCATATGGTGATTTTAACGCAAAAGGCAGACGTCACCCCCACAGGGGCCCCCATTACCAGCCAGCCTTGCAGACTTGCCCACTGCCACAGGGCTGCGCTGGGGACTCCTGTGTCTGCCACGGGATTTAAGAGGTCAGCTGTTCACCAGGGCTGATCCCCACAACCTTTGCAGCTTCTCTGAGGGCTTCAGGGGAGCTGCACCCTGTTTAGTGGGCACCGTGAAAATGGCTCATGTCCTAGAAATACCCAGCCTGGCTTCATTTGGCAGTAAGCAGTTTTTGGCAAAATTCCTCAGCCTATAATAATTTGGATGGTGCTGGACATGTGTCCCTCCTACTTTAAGAAGTGGTGGCCATGTGGCCTGTGGGAATCTTGAGGGCAGCAGGCTGAAGTAATTTCGGTTCCAGGGCTCAGCCCTCTAATGCCCTGGGGCCCCTCGGAACCAGCTGCATCGTCAGCACCACCTGTACGCTCTGTGCCTTGTTTGGGGCTGAGATCCTCTTGGGAGGCTTTTGGTGAGAAGTTGAGCTGTGTTGGCATTGTCACTGGGATTTTTCCTTCCACTCAATCTGCTTCTTTCAAATCTTTCATTCTGAACAGACTGGTTCTATCTTAGGGAGAGAGGAGTAACAAAAGATGCTGGTTTTCACTTCAATCATTTTAACCCCAGCCTCACCCATTCCCAGAAGTTAATCTGTGCACATACTCAGCACCAGCACAGTGACTGTCTCAATGCTCAATAAAATGCTAGTTTCCTTTCCTTCCTTATCTCCTGCCTTCCCCATCCTGGACATCTTCTAAGACCTAAGGCCTTTATACTGGGGTGCTCTACTTTACGCCCCCCCACCCAGCACCCTCCTTGTCCCCATTAGACCCTAACTATACTTTGCTCCATTCCCTGAAAGCCTTACTTTGCAAGCTTGCGCCCATGGGATCCTGTACACTAATCTATATTTTGGTGTTTACTAGTGGCATTGGGTATCTCTTGGTACTCATCTTAGTCACCCCCGTAACAGAGGCCTTAGATTTCAAACCAAAGCAGCAACTGACACTGAGATCTTTGGTCGCCTGGGCAGTTAGAGAAAGGGAGCAGAGTTGTTTCTCAGCTGGCAAGTTTCCTATAAGAGCTCAGAAGCCCTGACCAGTATTTCCTTGTGAAGGGACCTCTTTGTGGTGTGTTCGGCCTTTTTCTAGAACTCTCCAAAGAAATACTTGTTGCTCCTGCCTCTGCATTGAGGCTGGGCAGAGCAGCCACATGGGCACTGCTGGGGCACCATGGCCAAGCTGGCCTAATCCACACACCTGAGACCAGGTATGCCTGCATGGTGGTACAACTCACTGCTTTTTCAGGCCGGTGCTGCTGGATGGGAAAGTCCAAAAGTTATCATTGAAGGCCCCGCACAGGAGCGACTACGAATGCCTTCATTGACAGCAAGAAAGTGGCACATGGCAGGGAGGGTAGTGGGTAGCGGGCACGTGAGAGAAGAGCGGGCCAAGTGGTGGGGGAAAGCGAGCCAACCTGGGCTGTCTCCAGCGCCTGGGAGCGGAGGCCGGGCGGCTGCGGCAGCGCCCGCCTCTACCCGGAGGCGCCAGGCTGGCAGGCGGATGGGCAGGGCGGAATTGCAAAGGCGGCTGCGGGACTGTAGTGAGGGATGGGCACGCTGAGGGCCAGGAGGACACCGCCTAGCTTCGCCAGACCGAGGGCGTCCAGCGTGTAGCCATCCCGGTCCCCTGGAGGGGCCCCGCGGGCCGAGGGATGCCAGATGGCCGCCCGGCGGTGCGCGAGTGCGGCGTTCAGCCCCGACGGTGCCGCGAGGGTGGGTCCCCGAGCCTCCCGCCCTCGCGCGCGCAGCCAGGCGCGTTTCTGCGCTTCAGGAGGCCAAAGCCGCTCTCCGCCTGCTTTCCCGGGGCTGTCAGAAGTCTCTGGAGATGAGAGGTGGGGTCGCCCCGTGGTTTTCTCAGCAGGTGAGGCCCGGCAGGCGACGCCGCCTCCCCTCGCGCTCGCGCCCCTGCGCGGGCCGGGCAGGGACTGCAGGGAAGGCGACAGTGCGCTCCGCCGGGAGCCCCCGGGCCGCTGCCCCTCCTCCCAGGCGTCTCCTCAGCCTGCCCCTCAAAGGTCGCCCTTCCTCAGGAGTTGATCCTCAGACGCTTCTCACTTTCTGCGATTTCCTGGCTAATGCCATCATTGCCGTCGTTCCCTCTACCATCTTCACTGGGTATCTTTCTGCATAGCATTTAAAATAAAAACGGATCTGAATCCGATCACAGCTTCCAATTTATAGGACATGTGGAGGGCAGAGGAACATGTTGACGTACACCAAAGGAATGCAACCGGCCAGATCCAGTATGGGGAACTCTTCCTAACCAGCGGGTGGGAAAATCAGTGTGGCTAACAGCTCCATTTCTTAAAAAATAAATTACAAGACGGGGGGCGGGGAGGAGTTGAGGGAGAAGGGAAAGGGGGAGGGGAGAAATCCAAAGAGTAAAAGCGACTTAAAAGACTATCAGCCGATCCCAATCTGTGTTCCTAATTTGAATCTTGATTCAAATAAGCTGTTTTTAAAAATGGGGGTTTGAACCCGACTTGATATTTGATAATATAAGAAATCATTGTTAATTTTTAAGGCATGATAATGGCATAGGGCTTATTAAAAAAAAAATAGAATCCTTATCTTTAGAATTTCATACCAAAATATTTACTGTGAAAGATACGGTATCTGGAATTTGCCCCCAAATAATAATGCAAGAAGTGAGGGAAGGTTGAGATGAAACAAGATTTGCCATGATTTGATAATTGTTGAGGCTGGATAACGGAAACATGGGGTTCTTTGTATAATTCTTTCTACTTTTGTATATTTTTAGAATTCTCCATAGTAAGTTTAAAAAAGAAAGAAAGAGAAAGAAAAGAAAAAATGGATATATTCCAGCTGATTGGTTTCAACATTTTCAGGGCCACATACAAGTATGGCCTTGAGAGTATGCCAAAATAACCTAGGAGTCCTTTTTGTTACTGGCTTGTGGGGCTTTAAATTCTGACCACTAACAGATTGGTCTTTGATCTGGGGCCAGGGACATGTTTGACTTTTGGCTGGGGTTTCTATTGTTACAGCAAGTGTTACAGCGGGTGGTCCCAAGGACAAACCCAGCGGCACTTGGAGAGTCGGAGAATCTCCACTTTTATTAAGTTGAGGTGGTCCAAGGGGTGGGGGTCTCAGGTGACAGGTTAGTTGATGGGCCAGGTAATAGGTTAGTATTATGCTGATACAGGTGTCAGGTAATAGGTTAGTATTATGATGATACAGGTGTCAGGTAATAGGTTAGTATTATGTTGATGCACCAGGTAATAGGTTTAATGTTATGCTGATGGGCCAGGTAATAGGTTAGTATTATGCTGATCCCAGTCTTCGGTGAGGGGTGGGGATCTCTGGTGGCTGCTGTGCCAAGTAATAGATGGGGGTTTTCCTTATCACTACCCCTCTGCACTTACCTTCCTGAACATTAATCAAAAGTGGCCCTGGACTTTCAACCACCTAAAGATGGTTTTCCATCTCCTCCAATCTCAATATGTCTTAAAACTGTACAGCTCCACACTCTACCCCTAACTTCCCCATTTCTCTTAATAGCAGAGAATTTCCTCTGCCTCTATCGCAAACTAGAAGCCATTTGGCCATCCTTGACTTTCCCCTCCTCTTCTCTCTGTACCTCCACTTCGTCACCAAGTTCTATAGATTCTTCTTTCACAGTGTTTCTCAGATGCATCTCTTCCTCTGCACCCTCACTGCTATTGCCTGATCCCAGATGTGGGTGTTCTCTGTGTGCATTTATTTCCTCACCAGTTTCCTGCCCTGATGTCCTCTTTCCAGCTACCCTACCTGCCCCTGGCCTTTGGAGAAAGCCATTGGATCTAGGGCCTCATATTTAGTCTGAAGCTAAAAGAGGGGAGAATTATGATTAAGCTTTGCAAACTCCAGATTCCTTCCCTTACAGTCCCAAAAGTTTCATTGAAAGCAAGTTGGAATGATGATTATCAGGCAGCCAGCAACTCCACACCTCAAATAGAGTCTAACATAGGAAACATTAGTTCTCAATTGTTAGGCAAACACATCCTCCAATGATTGTTGGTAGGTCAGTAACACCCGAGACCTGGACAGTGGACAAACAGAACCCACGGTCACAAGGATCCCATTCATATGGGTCAACAGACAAATGAAAGAGCCCAAATGATGGAGGAAGAAAGGTCAGGACATTTCTGATAATTCTTCTAGTATGCTAAGTAGAGCAATACACCAGGTTTCTAAACCATGGACATAAGATTTGACAAATGACTCTCATATTTGTGAATTCATTCATTCATTCATATGAAGTTTACAGAGGTGTACAATAATAATACAATAATAAATAATTTTTCATTATACACTTAAAAATCATCTTTTTTGAGAAAAAATTACATTAAATAAAATTAGGACCATCCAGAAAAATTAAGGCTATCAGGTCATCAGGGTCAGCCTTAAAATGCTTGGAATGAAAACAATTTATTTGATGTCCCCAAACAGTCATTTATTATTTTATCAGCCTAGATTAGCGCCCCTCCTTTAAGTTTGCGTTTTATCTCCCAGCCAGATCAACCATAAGCATCTCTTGGGGCAGGGGTGGTTAAATGACCCCATCAGTGTTTCCCTAGAATTTTCTAGTTGGTTAGGTAAGGGTCCTCTTTCCCTTTCAAAGGAAATTAGGGATACAGCCACCCAGGATGTGAGTCCTACACCGTCTCAGCCAGCCTGAGAAAACAAAGACAGCTGGGAGAGGGATCTGAAGGACTGGAGCCCTCAGTCCCAGGCCTGCCTGAGGCCAGCCCCACCCCCACCCCACCCCTCCAGCTTCTAGAGCTTAGAAATCTTCTTGCTTAATAGCTCTAGGCCAATCTTGCTTCATCCCAGCCCTCTCCCACTCCTCCCTGCATTATTTTGAATTACCATAAGAGAATTTTTGACAAATACAGATCAGTGATAGTGCATGGGGACCTAGGTAACCACACAACAATCAAAACAATAAAAGAAGAGAGAGCCACTTGCTGGGGTCACCCAGAAGGCTGGTGGGCTGACTCTGGCTCTTTGAAAGCACTAACCAATGGTGGTGACTCACCCCTCCTAAATACTGACCTGGTTATATCATAACAGGGATCAGTGTTTAAACGAAGTCTCAATGGTCCTCTTACTTACTGTTATATCATTAGAAAAATCAACCTGGAGTCAGTTTCCTGCCCTTCCCTGTATAATTCACGATTTTCTGGAATTCTGTATAAAACTGTGTATCTCTAGGTGGAAGTTCTTCAATGCTAGATTTTTCACTGACATTCAAATGTCATTTCCCTCAAGTTATTCCTCTGCTTATGACTTCTGAGGGCAGCCATGTAAATTCTAAATGCCTCAGCAGAGCACCCAACAAGCCAAGCAGGGCTTCAGGCTTGGGCCTGACCTTCGCCACAAACTTCATTTCCGGTAGCTCTCCGAAATGAACACTCAGCCCCGGTCGTGCCAGTCTCTGTATTTCCATACGTGGCTCATACTCATTCCTTTTCCACATCTTGCTTTAAGCTGCTGACTCTGAACCATCCCTCCCACCTGTGTTCTTCCTCTTCACCTCTCTCTTTTCTTTCCTTCAAAAAAATTGAGTGCCCGTCGTGTGCCATGTATGGCCTGAGCTCTGGGTATAAAATGACTCAGAGCACATGGCTTTTGTCCTTGTTGAAGTCCTAGCCCCAGGGCCTTTAAAGAGGTGATTGAGGTAAAAAGGTCATATGGGTGGGCCGTGATCCAGTGGTGTCCTTGTAAGACAGGGAGATTAGGACGCCGACATGAGCACAGGGAGACTGTAATGACACAGGAGGAAGACGGCCATCTGCAAGCCACGGAGGGAGGCCTCAGAAAGAAACCAGCCCTGCAGACACCTTGATCCCAGACTTCTACCCTCCACAACTGTGAGGGAAAACATTTCTGTTGTTTGTACCACCCAGTCTATGGTAATTTGTTTTGGCAGTCCTAGCAAACTGTTACAGGGGGCTTACGGTCTGGGAAGAGAAAAATGAGAAAAGAAGCAGGTACAACACAGGCCTGTAAGTACAGTCGTCCTCTCTTACCTGAGGGGGATGTTCCAAGACCCCCAGTGGATGCCTGAAACCCAGAATAGTGCCAAACCCTGTATATACCATGTTTTTTCAGCCTGATAACTGAGACAGCTACTCAGTGACAAATGGGCGGGCAGTGTCTACAGCATGGATATCCACTGGACAACGGGATGATTCAAGTTTCAGGCAGGACAGAGGGGAATGGTGGAAGATTTCATCACACTACTGAGAATGGCATGAAATTTGTAACTTATAAATTCTTTATTTCTGGAATTTTCCATTTAATATTTGGGGATGTAGTTGACCATGGGTAACTGAAACCACAGAAAACAAAACCTTGGATAAGGAGGGACTACTGTACCATGACAGGAGAAGCACAGGGCAGGGGAGCATGGACTCCCAATCGTGGGAGACGATGCGGAGGTTATTCTGGGTTGTAAAGGTCATGACAAGTGCCTGCCCCTCCAAGGGTGACCAGAGGCAAGCCCTAGGCTCTAGTGGACTTGCCATGTATCTCACCGTCCTGCTTCTACCTGAGCCAAAGGTAAGCCAGTCTCAGGTGCATGCCCAGCCCCCAGAAAGATGGAACTTCGGGGAGGGAGCAGCCAAGCCAGTGACTTCCCCTACCTTAGCAAATGGAGCCAGTAGCGGGAGGAAGAAGCTGAGAGCCACGGAAGGAAGGCAGAGAGCAGCAGCCATGAGACCACAGAGCCCACTCAGAAACCAAAGCGGGGGATAGAGTGGGAGGGCGTTAGTGGGAGAGAAAAGGTCAGAGTAAGCAGTCAGCGTGGGAAGAAGGAGCGCTGGATGTGTAGAGAATCAGAGGTGGAGGCGGGGCACAGGCATCGCGGAGTGGCTGGAGGAAAGAAAGCTGCTGAGGGTTCCTGTGGGGTCAGTTCTTGCAGTGTGGCTCTGCAGCTGATACACTTGTATACATCAAAGTTCATTCTTTGTGCAGAAAGTTGTGTGGTTTTGACAAATGTTTAGGGACATGTATCCACCACCACAGTATCATACAGAATAGTTCCCTGCCCTAAAAAAAAATCCCCTGTGCTTAACCTATTCAAGCCCTCTCCCCTCCCTCAGAACCTCTGGCAACCACTGATCTGTTTACTCTTTGTGTAGTTTTGCATCTTCTGCAATGCCATATAAATGGAATCATGCAGTTTGCAGCCCTGTCAGACTGGCTTCTTTCACTTAGCAATATGCATTTAAGATCCTTCTATGTCTTTGTCTGGCTAGATAACTCATTCTTTTTTATTGATGAATACTATAGCTGGGCATCAATTGTATGGCTGTACCACAGTTTGTTTATCCACTCACCTACTGACGGACATCTTGATTGCTTCCAGGTTTTGGTGAGAACCACCCCCTTCTAAAGTTAAATCTTTTGTAGAATTTGCTATACGTAAAAAAGATTCAGGGTATCTCAGACTAAATATAGCTTGTAAACACAAAAGAATAATAGTTCTTTATTTCAAAGTCAATCACTGAGATGAGTGAAGTTGTTTTAATAAGAGAGAGTGCCATGATTTCAGCATTACATCAGCTTCAGTATCTGTGACATTCCAATCAAATGTTTGTGTACTCACTAAGTCTCTAAAGATTAAAGTTTGAAAATCATTGATTAGAGAAGATTCAGTGAGAAAACCAGGTGGCAAGGAGGAAATTTCTTCACAATAATTAAACTACAGGACTAGTCAAGCTTTTAATGGAGGAAAATAAAAACTGACTTTTGAAGGGATAAAATTATTATTCTATGAAGAAATAACTTATTTTCTTTTCTTGGGGTGAACTGTTTCTCAGCACAGCAACCAGAGCCTTGGCCCAGGATTTGGTGTCTAAGTTAATCCACTGTGCCCTCACCCGACATCAGCCCTCATGGCCTTCACCCAAGGCCAGAGTGCTGACCTTTCATCTTCAGCTTCTTCGTGCATCCCTTCCACAAATACTGAGAGAGCATGTTGGTGGCCACACTGTCCAGGTTCTGGGGATACAGTAGTGAACAAAAAGGGGCACAGCTTCTCCCCTCCGGGAGTTTACGTGGAGTCCTGCATCCTTCATTGCACAGATCTAGGTCAGCTTACTTGACCTCCCTGACACCCTGGTCAGTGGCCTTGATGATGAAGGGCGGTGGTGGGAAAATTTTTAATGGTCCAAGGGCTCTGATGATACCCAAGAGCACAAAGACCGTGAAATTAATCAGCACAGAGGAAAGAGAGATTGTAGAGAGAGACACGACTGAAGCCTGTGGAAATGACCGAAGTAAGAGGAATAGCAAGCATGGGGTGGAAACCAGAGAAGAATGAATAGTGCAGCCATGGTAGGAAATGGGTGGATTCTGTGCTGCTGCCGTTGGATGCGGAGGGGTGAGGAGTTAATATCCAGGTCCTCGTGCCCAGCCTCATTCTCGTGCCGTCGAATCATTTCCTCCTGCTCAGGACTACTTGAAGGTACTTAATTTATCATGTGATTTCCAGACTGATATCTAGAATTTATGAAATGGTTTGGATTTCTTGTTTCATGAATTAGTATCTCTCCTGTAGGGAAAACTTTCCTTAGCATTCTTTCAGGGTTTTATCTGTCTTCATTTCTACATTTAACTTTTCAATCTAAATGGAATTAATTTTGGTAAATTGTGTGAGGCGATGCTAAAATTTTTTTTTGATCCCTCACAACCAGCCTGTTGTCCTAGCTTTGTGTGGTAAATAATTCTTCCTCTCTCCACTGAATCGGGGCTCTGTCCTTATCATATGTTACATTCTTATTTGTACCTGGTCTGCTTTGAACTCTGTTCTGTAGCATTTATCAATCTAGCTATCATGACAAGTTATCTATTAATAGCTATTTTTGTACTAAGACCACATCAGTTTAATTCTTGAGCCCTTTAAATGTGCTTAATACTTCATAGGACTTTTTCATATTATTCTTGAATTTTAATTTTCGCTCTTCTCCATGTTTATTCTTCTAGAACAGCAGTTCTTAAAGTGTTTTTGTGCTACGGCTCCCTTTGTTAAAACCTTTCGACCCTTTCTCAGAGGAATGATCTTAAACACATAAACTAAACAGGATTATAAAGGAAGCCAGTTTGCTCCTTTGGTAGTTCATAAGTGTGACGATTGGGTTTTCACGTTCATGTGTGAGATGTGCCTCCCTCAAACCTTGTCATGATGTCAGCACATTACCCACATCTGGTGTGAACTTAGAAGAAAAAAAAGGAAGCCAGTTTTATTTAAAAATAGTTATCAAAATATTAAAAAGTTTATGATATAGTAAATATGTGCTTTTTTATTAATGCATTAGTTACATGATCTAGGGCTGGGCGTGGTGGCTCATGTCTGTAATCCTAGCACTCTGGGAGGCTGAGGTGAGAGGATTGCTTAAGGTCAGGAGTTTGAGACCAGCCTGAGCAAGAGCGAGACCCCATCTCTACTAAAAATAGAAAGAAATTAACCAGACAACTAAAAATAAAATTAGCTGGGTGTGTGGTGCATGCCTGTAGTCCCAGCTACTCGGGAGGCTGAGGCAGGAGGATGGCTTGAACCCAGGAGTTTGAGGTTGCTGTGAGCTAGGCTGATGCCATGGCACTCTAGCACAGGCAAGAGAGTGAGACTGTGTCTCAAAATAATAATAACAATAATAATTACATGATCTAGCAGCAGGTCTAATACCTACTACCATGGTTTCAAAGTGGTGATGATCAAAATTGATATTTCTAGGTAACTATTAATACAACAATTGTAATTAATATGAAAATATCTGTGATTTCTAATGCGGACAAAGTTACAGGGACTGCTAATGTGACCACGTTTTGTTGCCTACATTCATAAGTGAAGGAAATGCTAGTTAAAATCTAATTTCAGTTAGAGTCTAGTAAAAGAAAAAGTATAATTTTTGTCCATTCAAGATCATAGGACCCCCAAATTCTATCCATGGATCTTAGTTTAAGAACTCCTCCTGTATTATAGATGAAATCTGGAAAAATTTTGTCCAATTTTAGAAAAACTCACTAGGATATTTAATTGGAATTGCATAAATTTGATAAATCAATTTGGTAAAAAATTCATCTTTATCATAATCTTTCACTATTTATTTATCTAGGAATGTCAGTTTTGCAGGTTTCTCTTCTCTCTCTCTCTTTTTTTTTTTTTTTTTTTTTTGTGGTATTCCTAGGATCGTTTTTCCCCTATTCTGAATGAAAAAAAATTCCCATTAAGTATATTTTTAAAGTCCTCTAATTAGTTTGAATCAAATATTTGAAGTAAATATTTTGGTACTTATCTCTGAAAGGTAAAGACTTTAAAAAGATACCACTACCACATCTTTAAAATTTTTTTTCTTAATATCAGCAAACATCCAGTCTGTGTTTAAACACTCCTGATTATCCCATAATTAAAAAAAAATTAATGGTTTATTTAAGTTAGGACTCTAAGAAAGCCCAGGTAGCCATGGTGGCTCATGTTTGTAATCCAGTGACTTGGAAGGCTGAGTTGGGCGGATCTTCTGAGGCTAGGAGTTCCAGACCAGCCTGGACAACATGGTGAGACCTCATCTTTACAAAAATTTAAAAATTGGCCAGCATTAGTGGCATATGCCTATAGTGCCAGCTACTTGGGAGGCTGAGGCAGGAGGATCACTTGAACCCAGGAGTTTGAGTCTGCAGTGAGCTAAGATGGTACCACTGCACTCTAGCCTGGGCAACAGAGCAAGAACTTCCCTGTCTCTTAAAAAAAAAAAAAAAAAAAACCCACCCAAAACATAAAAAAAGCCTGCACCTTACCCTTAATATTGTTCTTCAGATCAACACCTGGCTATAGTTAGCCTAAAACATACTGATACCACTGTCCAATGGGTGTCATTCAGCTTCCTTTGGTACCAATTTTATGACTTGGTGCCAGTTCAGTTGGCTGTCTAGGTCATTGGACTCTCATGCTCAGAGAGTTCTTTAGATGGCAAACACTGCAGTAGGTGAGACGACTAGAAATATAAAACTCCTCACAGGTCAGACCTACACAGCGGGGTTCCTGTTTGTATCAAAACACCACTCAAGTACCTATCATGGGATTTAGGTTTTGTAACCAAACTTTCATAGAAATAGAAGTTGGGAAAGAACTGGGGAATAAACAGAGTATAGTTAGAGGCGGTCTTACTTTTACAGACTTTATTTTAAAAAGGCATAGCATGTAGGCTCAGGCCTATGTAATTTTGGTTTAGATATACCTGATGATCTCTACACTAAAAACATCATTGTCCTGAGTCACATGTGATAAAGGTGCACAACATTATGACACCACTTGACAACTCCTTAGGAGTATTTTGGCCAAAGTCTAATGACCCCTAATAACTGGTATTGGATTTGCAGCACAAAAGTATATTGGCTATTACTTGCCAATTGGACAGGGGTCTTTTTTCTTGGTAAACTAATGCCTGCCTCCAGGATAGGCCCTGACATCATCCAGGGTCCATTTGGTCCATAAACGTCCCTTTTTGGAAAAAGATGTCTTTAGATAATGTGATTCAAGCATGAGAAAAATTGAACTTTGATCTGAGTTGAAAAACTTTTACTCAAGAGGAATTTTCTTCTCCCATGCCTCTTCATTCTACATTTTACAAAAGGCCTGAAGAATGAGAACATGGGTCTCACTAGCAGTAGAGCCTGCCAATGTCACCATGGTCATAGAAAACCTCATCTAGGCAGTTCATAAAGTCCGACAGGTGGTGGCTGGGAATAGAACCGTTCTTGATACCATAGAGGCCTCTCAAGGTGGAACATATGCTATCTTAAAAGAATGCTGCACTTGCATTTCCACAGGCCTCTCAAGACTCTTCAACATTATTAAAAAGATTTGAGAAACAGACATGGAAATCAGATTAGGTAATTTGCCTAATACGCCCATATCTGGATCTGCAGGTTCTGCAGATTGGGGATGGTACTTGTCCTCTTGGTATAATTTGAGTGAACTTGTGTCATGGTTCAGAAATGAACTGCAAACCCTGATCATAATCTATTCGCCTAGTATTTGTCTGCCTTGTGGTATTCAAATGTGTGAACTCCAGAGCCCTAAATGCTAATGTGTGGCCACTGTCCTGTCCCATAAGCCACAGTTTGTACAGCAGGAACTACGATCTTCCTTACATCCAGCTCTAGGCTCTGATCTCTGAACTGCCTATAGTTCTGAAAATCTAGATTTCACAGAATAATGTCCTGTCTACCCTTGGCCAAAACATGGGTCTGAAAGAGAAAAAACAGACAGAGACCAAAAACATAAAAATCAGCCCAAACTGAGAAAGAAGAAAGAAGCCCCACTTTTAATCAGGCTAAGAGGACAGAGACAGGTAAAGCCAGATACAAAGTTAACAGAATAACCCTCATAATAGTCATCACAATCATAATTACCGATTCGTACCAACGACAAGCCCAGACCCACTTTGCTGTTTTCACTTGTTACCATGGACGCCCCATTGCTTGGCCCCACTGCTCTCATGACAGCACCCAATCCCCAGTTAATCCCTGCTTCTCCTAATCCTGTTCTCAGAAAGAGCAACCCAGGCAGAACAGGCCCCTTCCCTTAAACCCTCCTCCTAATCCTTTGGTGGGAAGCCAAACCTAACAAGAGATGCTTCCCTCCTTCCTCTTGTCCTCTGGAGTGCCCTTTCTCGTGGCCATCAGATCAATACACCCTAGAGTCCCTAAAGGGAGTCCAGGGGTGTAGGGGTGGTGGCACCATCTCCCGGGAGAGGGGCGAGCCATCCACTCACTGGGTGCACCACTTGCATTTTGTGGGAGTCACTTGGGGTCAAATACAACTTCTACACTTCCATCTTCCCTTTTCTCCTTCCTATAATTTTTTTCTTCTTCTTCTGGTTGCTTCTTATACATTTAAAAGTATACACTTTTCTACTGTCCAAAGATTTTCTATCGCCATATCTGTAATTCTTTGTACTTTTTCCTTTCTTGGAGTAAGACCCTGATTCTTCATGACTGAATTTCCCCCTCCCATTTCCCGGGCGGGCCTTTTCCTCATCCCATCATTTCACCGTGGCAATTGTTTTTTGGCATTTTTCTGGCTGCTGGCTCATTTCTTTACCCGTTTCCTCAGTTCGTGCCTTCCATTTAAACTTCTGTGCAGCCAGAAATCTATTTGCAGTGGAAAACATTTCACTGGCTTCCTCCTTTCCTTAGGGGCTTTTATTTTAAAACATTTAAAAATATTTTTCACCATTCTGTGCCTCCACGAAAAGAGGCCCACACTTTTTTCTCTTGTCCTTCTATTTAATTTTAACATTTTATTTTTCATTTCTTTCTGTTCTAACACACAGTTGCTAACGTCCTGGGTACAGCTGACCCATCACCTGGCTTTGGAGACCTTCATTTCCACTCTTGGCACAGAACCAGTGTCTTCCTTGTCCATTTCACAACCTCCAGTCTTTCTTGCACATTTGATTCAGGGCCAGGAAGTGGCACAAACACAGTTACCACAAAACCCCCTGTTTCTCAAGACAGTGGGATGTCCCTCTTTCTCCAGCTAACTGGGGAAACTTCAGCCTCCACCTGCCCCATTGGGCTGTCTCCCAGTGGCAGAGGAGGAGCTGCTCAGAAATACTCTAGGAGTAGCAGACCCTGCAGATGCCACGCTGGGCCTGGCACCTTGGGCCAGCCGCTCCCCACCACCAGGAGGTTGTCCACAGACAGCTGCCTGCACTGTGGCTGCCACCATGCCACCATTTGGGGGTCTGCCGATGACCTCAGGGCTGCAAGGACTGGAGAATCCTGGCACCCCCCCGGGCTGACAGCCTCCCACTGGCTGCGCTAAGCCACACCCATCCTGGACCCCTAGAGTCCCAGCAGTGCTGGCGAGGGACAGGCGTGCTCATTGGATGGAGTCCTAACGCGAGGCTGCCTCTTGTCCATTCTGGGTTCTTTCCAGGTTCCCTCTAGAAACTGAAACTAGAAGGTCATGGTCGTTACCTTTCCCAAGTTGTGCAAGAGTTGAACATTCTTCCATTTCCCAGAGCCTGTCTAGATTCTGCTTCCTTCTACCCCAACTACACTCCTTCCCAACCCCCAAAGACACCTTCCCCATAGGCTGTTTCCCACACTTTGTAACCCCCCAGGATGGGTGTGCAGGGGCCGTCCCTTCTCTGGATTTTGCAGCCCATTCTTCCCCTCTTTGAAATGTATATTGGAGATTTAGGGACTGTATTCTCACATAGAGATCTCAGGCTTTGGCCTCGAAAGTCAGTTTTAGGTTATTTTCATCCAAATTACTTTTCTGAAGATTTCTTTGAAATTCTCATCCAGTATTACTCTATATAGAAGAAACATATAGAGAGTATAAACTGTATATTAAAGAAAAAAAGGGAAGGGAGTTGTCGATATTTTCACTTTTCACATTTCACAAATAGGATTTTCTCCTCTATGGCTTATATCTCCAACCTCCTCTTAAACCTTAGAGCTTTGCATAGCGGGTGGAAACAGTAATTCTCCAAGAAGTGACTGGTCCGGTTGTGCCAGGCACTCACTGCCTCAAACCCAGTGACACCATCCCTAAGGCAGACTGGAAATGCTACCATAGGCCAGGAGCACCTCTCTCTCAAGTGGGCCCAAACTCCTATCTTGAGCATGGGCAGGTCACTAACTCACTGCCTGGTGATCATTTGCGTCAGTTCAGTGTGGGGTCAGCTGGGCACAGACTAAGTTTTACCTTAGTGCTTTTTGGGAAACCCCAAACAAATTGAAAAATATCATTTTCATAATAATGGGACCTGTGTTTTATGTTTTAATATTAGACTCCACTTATCATACTATTATGGGGTTTTACTGTACTTTTCTACTGGTTAGGTAAATGTCCACAGCCCTGAGGGTCTCCTACCTCAGGCCCTTCCAAGCCCCTCCCCCAAATGCCTTCCCGCACTTCTGGGGGCCTGGAATGGGGTCGGGGGGTTTCCGGGGCCCTGCGCCGCAGCACGTGTCTCTTCTGATTGGTGGGTGGGTAATCCTTATTAAATGTTCCAGATCTCATCTGGTTCTACCCAGTGTGCCCCCTTTCCCAGACAACCCATTGTGGGGAGAGCCCCACAGCTGTCTCTGTGCACAGGAAGTGGCATCACCCCAGGGTTCTCCTCCCTCAAACTCCATCTTTAGAATTTTGCATTCCTAGGCCACTTGAGCAGCCTAGCCCACCTGCTACTTAAATATGATAATGTTAATATCTGTATGATTGTGTTTACTTCATTCTTTAGTTCATGCTCTAAATTCGCCTTCTCTTGTTTTCAACTTCTCAGGTGCTGCTTTTATCTCATGTTCTATTCTTGTCTCCAGCTCTATGTTCCAGATTTCTTTCCTGGTGACTTGAGTGTCATATAATGAACCTCCTACTCTTATCCTGCCTTACCTGTCCCTTGTTAACACCTCCGGGTGGTCCCCTCTCCCCTGTTTTCCTCCTCTACAGGCTCGAGACAAAGTGGATTCATGGTCCTCTCATTTCCTGTCCCTACTGTTTCTTACCACCCCTTTTGTTCATTGTTTAATATAATGGGGGTCATCTTTCTATTTGCCAAAAACCCACCACAGCTGAAATCCATCTCCTTTGTTTTCACCCTGAAGCTCTTCCAGAAAACCTCAATCTCTTATAATGTTCTTTCTTTTCCCCTAAAAACCCCTCCCTGCATTTATTGAGGCAGAAAAAAATAACTCACTTGTTCCTTTTTCTTAATGCCTTTAAGGCAAGTGCAACTCTGTCCACCTCTTTTTTATTATATCATGCTCTGGGACAATTTGCCTAACTGCATGTTAACTGTAAACAGTAGACATCACTCACCTTTCACATTTACACCTTGCTCATTTACTTCGGGACTGTTCCCAACTTCTCCCAACTTCACATTGCACGCAGTTTTGAATCACACCTGTGTGTCTTCCTCTGTCTCTAGGCGAAATTATCTGGCATGTGGTTAACTTCAAGTTCCACTTTGACACATTTTGATTCCACACTGATTTTTAATAGGCCAGACCCCAAATGGGTCAGCATTTTCACTGGAGCTATTTAATATCTCACGAAGCCTTTTGAAGTCAATACAAAGTCCTATATCCATCCTTACATTTGCAGAAATAGTATCCAAAATAAATCCAGTCTCTCTGCTGATCTACAATCTCATCAGCACATTTGCCCCTAAGAATCTGAATTATAGGAAACATATGTTGAGTTCACTGAGTTAGTTCCAACTAAATTCATAACCATGGCACTCACCTTATACTTCTCACTGGGTAGCTCTTCTAATTCCTAGGAAGTTGGGGGCCGTGTCAGGGGGTGGAGGGCAGAGGTAGCTTGGGTTCTAGAGTCAGCCTTGGTGGGTTTGCATTCTGACCCCACCACTAGTTTAGGGACCTTGAACAATCTACTTTATGCCTCAGCTTCCTTATCAGCAAAATCAGGGTGATAATACCTATCTTTAGAAAGAAAAATATTTTATCTGATGAATGCGAGTCCCCTTTATCAGGCCCAGAGAGGCACTGAAATGTGACAGGGTGTGACAGTAACCACATCTCACTCTCCCTTTTTTTTGTTGTTGAGATAGAGTCTCGCTCTGTTGCCAGGGCTAAAGTGCAGTGGTGACAGTCTAGCTCATTGCAACCTCAAACTCCTGGGCTCAAGCCATCCTCCTGCCTCAGCCTCCCGAGTAGCTGAGACTACAGGCACGTGGCACCATGCCCGGCTATTTTTTCTATTTTCAGTAGAGACGGGTCCCACTCTTACCCAGGCTGGTCTCAAACTCCTGGTCTCAAGCAATCCTCCCTGTCTCAGCCTCCCAACGTGCTAGGAGTTTGATTAGCTACCTCTTAAAGCTACTTGCTATGTGGACTCTAGACTAACCAATGCCAAGTAGCCATAAAACACCACAGGCTGGACACCATGACTCAGACCTTTTAGTTAACAAGGTACAGCGAATCACTAATCAATGTGGTCTCTGTAAACCAATGAGAATTCCTGTCAAACAACTTTGTAGCAGCCCACACTTTGTCCCCTTTTTGCCTTTAAAACCCTGCTTGTAACAGAGGCAGGACGGACCACTCCTCAAGGCCACATGGAAGTGTGTCCTGGGAGCATCCTCAACCTTGGTCCAGATAAACTCTCTGTATTAGTTTTGCCTCAGTTTCTTTCCTTAGGTCAATGGTTGTGAGGCTTAGGTAATATATGCAATGTTCTTAAAACAATTCTTAACACATGGTGAGTGTTCAGGGAATGTTAGCTAGTGATAAGATTGCTACACATCTTCCCTTCAAAGGGTGCATGTTTTTCTTCCTTCACTGAATTACACCTTTCTGGCCACCCTACCCAACTTTTCCACATGTTTCTATTGATTCTCTCCTAAGTGTGCTGTCGGCACCTGAGGAGACAAAAAAGAAAAAGACATGGACTCCATAAGTTTGAATCTGATCCATGTTTACAGAGGATTCTTTCCCTTTTCCATGCAGGCTTCTGTGTTTACTTTGCACAATATGCTTCAGGGGTGAATGAGGAGAACAGGTGGTGTGACACACCCAGAGACTTAGGGTGGAGCCTGCCGGGAAGATGGTCACCTTTGTACTGCTGGAGAAGGAAGGACATAAGAGTGGGGTGAGATGGAGTTATTCTAATGGGAAAAGGGATCTGAGTCAGTAATCTTCTGCCACTCCTTGTGCCCAGTGGCCTCCTTCTCTTATCAAAGTGGCAATCTAAAGGCAATTAACCCTTGAGTTAATTGGGCAGAGTGCAGGGGCAGTCAGAGACCAGGAAGGTCAGCCCACCAAGACGGCCCACTTAGGCCTCCCTATGATCCTATGAGGCTAGCATTTTATTCTTCTCATTTTATGGGAATGGAAACTGTGCTTCGAAGTTTCATAGCCAGTAAGTAGGGGAGACTAGATTCATTCTGAAAATACTCAAGGATGTATGTCTTGTTAAAAAGTCTATGAACATCTTGCAAAAGCATTGGAACTATCTTATTCAAATTAGGTCAGATTGTGACATTTTCACCTTTATCCTCTTCTCTCAGCCCTTAGTCCACACTGACTTTTTTCAAAACTGCCATACCAGGTTCATGACTTGAGTCTCCATGGGGCAAAAACAGGCAGGTCCAATTTTGTGAATTTTTTTACAAGAAAAACTGCAGGAAGGAGTTGGTTCTGCTATTGCTGTTGTTATTGAAATTGCCAAGGTGGAAGCAGAGATATTGCATACTTTCACGTGAAGGAGGCCTCTGTGGCTCACTTGGGACTGAGGCAGCTGGTGAGTAGCGATGCTAAAGGAATCCCACTTATGGAGGCTAACAGGGAGCCCCTGGAGCCATGAACAAAATCATTCTGTATTGTTATTTCTGGCTGGATATATTGCCCATTTTATTTTTTATTTTTTTCTCAAACTCCTAGCCTAAAGATATATTGCGCATTTTAAAAGTGTATTATGAACTTAGAGAGAATGAGCCTTCTTTTCAAGTGTCCATGGGAAATTACCAAAGCATATGATGCACTAGGCCTCAAATTTCCAAATGGAGAATTGTATAGGCCACATTTCTTGACTACAAATGAAATGAAGCTAGGAATGAGTAACAAAAGATTAAATGCAGACATATCAATTTGAAATATTGAACATACTTCCCTTATTGGTGATGGCCTAATTGGTAAAAGCAAAAAATTGGAAACAACATAAATGTTCAACAATCGAAGATATAGAATAGTGTACAGTCATTAATTTACAGAATCCATCTTCTGCCTATATTGTTGGCCCTTCAGTCGAAAATTAAGCATTTAGAAGTTGGCGTACTCCCCAAAGACCTAATCTCTATGGTGCAAAGCACTGGTTAACCTAGGATCTGATGACTGACTGTGAAAGTACGTTGCAAATTCCTCTTGGTGGTGGCTCATCTGTCACTAGTGAGAGATCTCTAGGCCTATGACCCATTACCAGGGCCTACTTCATTTTCTGAAGTCAAGGGCTGGGCTGCAGCAGAGGGTGGTGTGCAGGTGTTTGAGGGAGATTTCTGGTTGGTTTTGGTTGCTTTTGTCTGGAGTTTCTGTTCTATATTAAAAAGGTGAGAGGAGGTTCCTTATTTCCTATAGCTCCTTGTTTATAAAGGGTTTCAGGTGAGAGCAACTCATGTCTTAGTGATGATGTTTTGATCTGGAGTCTCTTCTGCTTCCCAAAAGTGAATTTTCTTAACAGAATAAGCAAATTAATGTCTACTGCTACATCTTGAGCATTCAGAATTGGCGGACAGATGCCTAGAGCACTGGACATACCAATCTGGAGAGATTAATTTATCTTAAAAGCTGGCTTCTCAAGATGTATTCTTCTGGGCCACCACTGGTGACCACCAGTTCTCCTGGGCTTCCACCTGGCCAGCAAAAACGGCTACTCTCTTCTGTGCCTTCCTCCACCTTCTCCACCTTCTCCACCTGCCCCCATTTCTGCTGTCTGTCCAGAACTGCTGATAGTTCATGCAAAGACTTGGTACAAGGAGTGCCTTCCTAGTGCTCTTTCTGCCCTAAACAGAAGAGAGCTCGCTAGCGGCAGCCTCTGGAGTCCAGACTTTCAAATGTTCCACCTTTTCTCTCTCTTCACTCCCAGTTACCGAGCCCAGGCATTCATTTCACTGGGGCTTGCTGAAGCACGCAGCCATCAGTTCTCCTCATTCCTAACTACGCCACTTCCATTGTCTCATCTTGAAAGCGCTTCCTGTAATAGAGCATCTGTAAGTGCCTATAAAATAATTAATCTTCCATTAGCACAAGTTTAGCCTCTAAATGCTTTCTCTGGTGCCCTGTTCATTGCCCCAGGCTTTACGAAAACATCTGCAGACGTGTCTAGGCCGTTTTGCATTGGTCTGGGCTGCAGATAATGACCCCTAAATCATACTGAGGATTGGGGTGAGTTGAACATGATGTCTATCTCACCTAGAAATGGATTTAAAATGATTAGGGAAGCCAAATTGTAGTTTCAATTCAGGGCTCTTCCTACCTTTTTGTCTCCTAATCCATTCCTGCCTTAGTTCATTTTGTGTAAGGAATAAATGGACAATCACAAAATGTTCCTGAAATGAGGATATCCGTAAGAATTATGTTTTAAAAATGATTTCCTCCTCAGGAGAACAATAGTAAATAGAAGACAAAGCAAATAATTTAACTTGAAAGCAAGTTCTGCTCCACAAAAACTGTGATGGAGCAGTGGGTGGATTTTTTTCCTTTTAAAGAAAAGAAAAAATATTATTGATAGTGAAAAGGAAATGATCTGATTTGCTGAAATGTTTGGTCTAGAGGACCGCTCCATATAATGTCAGACGCAAAGTTGCCTCTGACTTCCTGAATGTATTGTGCCTTTGAATACACTGCTCTACTGATTTTCTATAGGTTTTAGTTTCACTTTCTATGTTTGCTTATGTTAAACCCAATTTATCTTGTACTATCAGAACTAGGTAGTTTTGGACTGGACATCTTTAGAAGTTATATTAATTTAGAAAATGCTGGGAAATATTGGCTAAATGATGCAGCTTTCAGTATAATTTACATCCAGAAACCTTTCCATAAAAAGATTGACTCAAAGTATCTATTGTGTCTATAGACTAATACATTGTTTTTTATTTTCGTAGGTATTTCCTGTTTAACTTTCACATACTTTTGTTGTAGGTGTGACTATCGCTTTGTTTATTCTTTTAGTTGAACAAACCAAAGCTCAGCAAAATCAAGATCTTTTGCTTTCTTTCCTCCCCGCTTCCCTTGCCCCAGGGTCACTATAAAAAGCAGGAATAGAATCAGTGTTGGCTGCCTCCCAGCTTAATGTTCTATATCTTGGGTTAAGCCGATCTTGGAACACTTCTCATTTACCTACTTATTTAAACAATCTAGTTCTGAGTCAGGTAAATATGCTTGAGTCAAATTAAAACCAAGTGTTTAATATGCTTATTTTTGGAATGATTTTATTTATAGTAATTGCTTTCCTGCTTTTCATGCAATACATTGTGTTCTTAACAGGGCAAAGTAGTGTTTATTAAAATACTCCTGTCTGGTGACTTAGTCCATTTTCTTTGCATCTGATGATTATATACGTCAGTACCTAAAGTTCCCAAGTGGTTCACATAATGCACAATGTTGCTCTTGTCTGGTTTTCTCTTAACTGGGACCATCTGCTAGCATTTGGGCTAAGGAATTTACTATTAGATTTAATAGTAGAATCTTAGATTTGGGAGGGACTTTATAGGTCACTTAGTTGCAATTCCCACCCAACTCCATAGCATACTTCATACCTGACAGGGGCCGTCATCCCTTGTCTCACAACACTTCCAAGGTGAGAGCACTCACAACTGGGCAAGGCAGTTCATCCCATTTTTGAACACTGATTTGCTGGAAGTCTCTTCCTCATGCTGTCACAATGCACTGTCTCTGGGTAACTTCCACCCGTTGGTCCTAATTTGATCATCATATGATGAATTATATCACAGTCATATAATTCAAGTTCACTGTAACATTGAAATTCTTCTTTCACATAGTTCTGTCTCCTAAGAAGATGACTCTTCTGGATAAACATTTTTTGTTCCCTTGTTTATTCTCCTTTCGTGGCTTCTGTAATCAGGATTCTTTCATTTGACAGAGGCAGAAAACCCAACTCCAAAATGGCTCAAGTAAAGAAAAAAAAAAAGTATTGGTTCATGTAACTGAAAAGTCCAGAGGAAGAGGTGGCTTCTGACCCAGCTAGATCCAGGCTCATCCAGTGCCATCAGGGCCTGGTCTCACTTGCCATCTGTGTCATTCAGAGTTCCATTAGGAGAGAGAAGCCACATGATCATTTGAACAGGAAAAGTTTAATTTTAAGAATTATTAACTATGTCGGGGATCGGTGTACCAATGGATTGGCTAGTAAGGAGTAAGGAGAAATGTAAATGCAGGAATAGCGGATTCAAGGAGCACTACTCACCCTAGGGCTGAGATAGAGCACCTAAAGAACAGCCTGCCACCTCTAGCCTCCCTATCCCAAGTTGAGATCCAGAACTTGTTGAAAAGGGTACAGCGGTGTTTCACTGATTGACAGAGAAATTGCTGTTATGTAGTATGAGTGGAACTTGCTGAAATTCTACTCCCTGGAACTTGCTGTAAATTTGTTTCCTAGGATGCTGAGAAAGCCACTCATGGGGAGGTGCCTCACTGAAGGTGTCTGAGGGAGGTCCCTGGGTAAACTGCTGGCACTGAGGGAGCCAGGTGCTAGAGAAGTTATCAGCTTGCAAGCGCTAGATGCTGGAGAAGCAGCACCTTCTCCCAGTGAACAGTGGAACCTTCTCCCAGTGGAACCAGGAAGTAAAACCCTTATCTTCTGCAGTGTCTCTCCAGTGCCTTCTACTGACAAAGTTTAACATCATGACAGCTAGTAAACAAGAAATATGTATGGGCCCTGCTAGATTTTTGTTGAGCAAGCAATGAAGGGTGCATTTCAAGCTGAGAGGCAATAAATTGATAGCTGGCACACCACGTTTGCATTCTTTTCCTCTCTGTAGGCTCTACAGACATGCTCCTTATGGTAACAAGACAGTGGCCAGCAGCTCCAGGCTTTTAGCCTTTCATTTCTGGGATCCCACTGGGAAGAGAGCACTTCTCTCCCCCAATATTGCACCAGATTGGACGAGATTAAGTTTAATTAACTATGGTTTGCCAAGCTTGTGTCACTTGTTTATTCCTGAGCCAATCATAGTGTTCAGGTAGCTTTGTTGCTCTGATTGGCCAGCCCTGATGTTTCTTACCCCTGGAGGTAGAAGTGAGTCAATCTTGCCCCTATCAAGTGTACAGAGAAAATCCCAAGGGGAATCAAGCTGCCAATACCTGACAAAGGAGGAATGGCTGATTGGCAGGGAAAAATCTGTACTGGTGGTTAGGAACAGAGAGTGTAGGGCCAGACAGGTCTTGATCAACCGATGAGTCTGTTTTCTCATTCGTAAAGTGGAAATATATTTATTTCATTCTCACATGGAAATAATCAGTTAGAGCTGAGTAATGACTGCCGGTTTCAAATAGAGCATGGTCTGTCCTGTTTGCTGCAGTCCCCTCTAGACCCACTTATACTTAATCACCTCACTCACTCTTTTACTGATATGGAAACTTACAGATTGATGAAGGTGACTTATCTAAGATTATGCAGGTGAGTCTGTGTCTGCCTCTTTTATGGAATATTTTGCTATACTTCTAAACAATTTGGAGTTGTATATCAATATGTTCTTTTTTTTTTCCTTAACCATTAGACTACCAGGGAAGTATCTGTATGTTCTTATATATATTCTCCTTATATCATCTTTGAATTGCCTTAATCCAATCTCCTGGACTGTGGTAAAATGCATTCTTATCAATTTAGGAAGGGGATTATAATGACCCATCATGTTATCCATGGAGCTGTGGCAGTTTCTCCATTGTGGTGCTCTTAGTCTAATAATGGCCAATAATGGTGACCAGGTGTCCTTAGGACCAGTGGCATATGCCTAAGAGATGGTTGGAGAAGCAAAGACTTCAGTTTGGGATCATAGAACAGAAAAAATGTATTTAATTCTATAGTTGTGATCTCATTAGCATCTTGGCTAACCAACAAACTGTGCATCAGACAGAACAGGAACAATTTCATTCCTCTGTAAGGTATGGCTCAAGGGTGCCACTTACTTAAGAAGCCAGATGGGCTAGCAAAGCAGTCTCAGATATCAGTGATATACAGTGTTGGACACATTTCAGTAAAAATAATAGTACCTAACACACATTGAGGGCTTCTATGTTCCAGGCACTGTTGTGAGTGCTTTCTGTGATCTTCAAATGAACCCAGTAAGGTAGGTATTATTATTATCTTGATTGTGCAGGTGTAGAAACTAAGATAAAGAGCAGGTAAGCTACTGATCCAAGAACAGCAGCCAGTAAGTGGCAGAGCTGGGGTTTGAGCCCAGAGGATCTGGTCCAGAGGCTGCCGTTTTAAGCCTTTAAGTTACTGTTATTCTGCCTTCCTTGTAACCGTGTAGTTTGCTATAATGGATCAGAATCATGTTGTTGTCTTCCAGTCTCCTGAAGGACGTTTTGAGTTTTATTTGTATTTTTTTTTTTTTCCGGTCTATCAAGGTGTCATTGGATAATGTCCTTTTTGGATCCCAAAATTCAGTTTCAGTTGCTAAGATTTCTGTTACTATGGAAAATTTCTGGTTGAATGCACTTTTTCCTATGCTGATTGATAAGTAAATAACTTGTGACTTCTTCAGGCAATGCATTTCTGGAAAGAATTATTATCTCATCTCTTTGATCCCCTACTTGGAGGTGAGGCCTGATGGGCTGGCGTGGCTAACTCAGAGAGTCCTGGGCGGGAAGGGAAGCCTGAGGTTCTTACCCACAGTTATGAGGGGAGCTGAGACTCCCTGGCTGGCTGGGGGTAGCCCATGAACTCAAGACTTTTATCCTAACAGGTCATCTAAACAAGGTAGCACTGAGGTAGGTACAGAGAACTGAAGGAAGGAGGAATGGTATCAGAAGACCAGTGAAGACAAGAGCAGGATCTTAGAGGCAAGCCAAAAGGAATCGCTGCAGGGCATTCCAGGCAAATTCCGAGCAACTCTGTGCAAGATCAGAGGCAGGGAGCTGTTGCCAGAAGCACAGACACATGTTACAATAAACTTTACAGACATCAGAGAAAACTTGAAACTCTATTCAAATCTTTACTAACTTATGTATCCTTTAAATACATTCGTAATCAGTAGGAGAAATTCTGTGCACTCTTTTCACTTGGTGTTAATAAAGCATTTCCAGGAATCCACATAGCGCACATTCTTGGATCTATAATAGTTTTAGGACATTCCTTCCTATTGATGTTTAGCCATTTGCTTACACGTGAGTTGGCTCCAGTATCTTGCCGTTGTAGGCAGTGCTTTGGTAAGGTGTTAGGGAAATATGCCTGCTAGAGCAGCATCCCACCAGGCACACATACCCCTGCCTGCTCATTGTGGGCACAAGACTCTTGACCAAAATCGTCATCTGGGATCTGCCGTGTCCAGCTGTCCACCTCTAATAACAACCAAAAGGGTCCTGGAACTCAGAGCTTCATAAAAACCTCAAAGGATTAATTGAGAAACACCAAGCCTAGACTATGAAAGAATAAAAACATATAATTTACCAGTTATCCTACACATGACCATATATAAAATACTGTATAGGGTGCTTCTGTGTTCACTCTTAAGTCCTTGAGCCATGGCTAAGCCTTCTGTACCTGCTGTCCTGTAGAATTCTTCTTCTGCTTTTGCATCTTGATTCTGTAGGTTCCTCCCCCTTGCCCCCTGCTGCCCCGCCCTGCTTAAAACACTCCATTAATCCCTACTGCTCTTAGGATGAAACCCAAGTTCCCAACTATGGTAGACAGAATAATGGCCCCTCCAAAGAAATCCACATTCCAGTCTCTGGGACCTGATTATGTTATTTTACATGGCCAAAGGGGTTTTGCTGATGTGAGTAAGTTAAGGATCTTGCAGTGGGGAGATTATCCTGATTACTTGGGTGGGCCTGATGTCATCACAAAGGTCCTTAGGAGATGGGGGTAGGAGGGCCAAGATCAGAATGGTAGGTGTGATGATGGAAGAAGAGTTTGGAGTGATATGGGGCCACGAACCAAGAAATTCCAGTGATTACAAGCTGTAAAACACATGAAAATTGATTCTACCCTAGAGCCAGAGCATCAGAATGGTGTCGAGGAATATTTCTGGGTAATGCCAAGGCCACCATGTTGCACTCTTCAACATTATAGGATTATAGTCTTCTGAAAACCATCAAGTGTGAGATAGTCATGCATCAGCCACAGTGTTAGAGTGCTCTCTGTGAGCAAAGGCATCTGTTTTTGTATGTAATCGTAGTGGGTTGAATAGTGGCCTCCAGAAATATATGTCCAAGTCTGAATCTCCAGAACCCGAGAATGTGACCTTATTTGGAAAAATGTATCTTTCCAGATGTAATGACATTAAGGATCTCAAGAGAAAGTCATCATGGACTTAGGGGTGGGCCCAAATCCAGTGACAAGTGTCCTTATAAGAGATAGGTGGAAGGGGATTTGAGGCACAGAGACACACGGGGGTGGGGGGTGGGGGTGGCCACTTGAAGAGGGAGGCAGAGACTAGAGTTATGCCCACACAAGCCAGCGAACTCCCACGGCCACCAGAAGCCGGAAAAGGGAAGGAAGGATTCTCTCTTAGAGCCTTCGGAGGGAACTGGGACCTTCTGGCCTCTAAATTTCTGTTGTTTTTAACCCCCTCAGTTTGTGGTGATCCCTTCTTGGCATCCACAGGAAACTAACATAACAATCTTCTATCCACTTCTCTATCCTGCGGTGAGCCATGAAGTTCCTGTCTGCCCACCAGCGTGCAGACAAAAAGCGCCCGACCATCCTGCTTCCTCCCATCCCACCTTGCTCCTGCTGCGGTTCCTGTCTCTCCTCTCCTGCACTTTGATAACCATTAGCATACATTTCTCTGTGTGGCTTTGCTTTTAGCACACATAGTACAAACAGCGTTAAGATTAAAAAATGTTTAACAACCAGGATGGCCCGGGTGCTGGCCAATCCGAATGGACGCCAGCCAGCGACGGAGCAAAGTCCAGACTGCCCCCTGTCGTGCCAGGTGTTGTCCCTTGGCTGCTGGATCCTGGCAAGCAGGTATCGGTAAGACTCCTGATGTTAACTACTGTGTACTGGGATCTGTGCTAAGCGGACTGTCTCTTTGAGACATCACCCCAGCCCTATGGGTGAGGAAACCGAGGCTTAGGGGTTCAGGGATGTGCTCGGGGATGCGCAGGTAGCAGGCACGTGGAAGAGAGGGCTGGAATGCTCTGTGGTGGGGCCTGTGAGGAAATGCCTGGAGAGAACCATTTCTCTGTGGAGTTCTTAGAAAAAAGTGTCATCCAGTCTGGGGCCCTCAGAAATTAAATTATTTGTGTCACAAAAACAGTGCCAGCGTGGGTACTAGTTGACTGTCATTCAGTCCCCACTGGAACGGCAGGCTTAAGTGGCTGGAGGGGACCCCGGGTAGGAATCCGTCAGCCCTGACGGGGAGCGGGCAGGAGTGTGGCTTGGGGGCCGCATCCCCGCTTGGAGAGAGGGGAGCCCCCGTGTAGAGTATACAGAGTCTGAGGGTCAGGGACGAGCAGGGAGTCAGGACGGGTAGGCAGGTCCCGGAAGGGGAGAACTCGGTAGGATTTCTTAAGCTCTGAGGCCTCCTGGCATTGGCTGTTCTTCCCCTGCCTGCTTCCCTGATCTGCAATGAAGCCTTAGCCTGGAAAGGACGAAGTGCTTTTGTCAGGGCCGAGCAAAGCCTGGATTAAACAAGCAAACCTGCAGGTGGGAGAGGGGAGGAGGGGATGGGTATATGCACACCTAATGGGTGCGGTGCGCACGGTCTGGCGGATGGACAGGCTTGTGGCTCTGACTCGGCTGGGGCAAAGGCAGTATATGTAACCTAAACATTTGTACCCCCATTAATATTCTGAAATAAATATAAATATATATATATATATAATTAAAAAAACAGAATATACTGATGCCAGAAAAAAATAAATAAACAAGCAAACTTTCATCTTCAGCCTTGGAGGCGAGAAGTGAAGCCAGAGAGAAAATGGGTGGTGCTGCTTTAAAGACGGAAGGGCCCTAAGCAGCCTGAGGCTTGCACAAGACAGGTGAGCCAGCGGGCCTGCCTCAGCCTCAGCCAGAGGCGCGGCCCCTGGGGTTTAACCACTGAATACAGGTGGAGGAGAAAGTGAGGGAGGCGTCAGGAAAGCAAGAGCAGCTGGTGCCATGGAATTTACCAGAAGGTGACTTCCTTGTGTTTTGCCCCCACATGCCACTAGCCATCTTTGCCGAAAGTCAGAGGCATTTTCTGGAACTGCACATGTAGGTGTACGTTACAGGAACTTTTAAATAGCTCTAGTCTCAAATGATTCGTTACTCCATTCCATTAGTTAGTTGTTGGCAGATCTGTCACACCATATACAAAAGCTGAGCTATTTCAGTGACTGTACTTATGAATCATCTTGCTGACTTTCTGTATATATTTTCTACCACTGTTCTATAATCTTGTTCTTTCATTCAGCGTATACAGGTGATCATTGCGTTCTTTCCTTTTCCTACTTTTTTTCCCTGTGAGATCAAAATAGCAACAACAACAAAAAAGGCAGATATGGTTTTCTTAATATTTTGCAGAGATTTATAGAACTGACTTTGATACTATTGCTTCAATTTAGATCTGAAATGACAACTAATCTAGTGTAAGCACTCTCCGGAGATTGGCAATATGCAAAAGTGTACGTAAAGGTAGACTTACATTTGAAGGGCCTATCAAATTGTACGCCCAACTTACCAAATTGTCAACTCTTCAAAAATTCTTTTTATGTTTAAATGATGGCATTGCTACTGAAAGTCTACAAAGTTTGTCTTGAACACCTCTCTATGTGTCAGCACCAAGAGGGATGAAAGACTGCCTTTAGGAAGGACAAAGGGAAACAATTATAGTGACCAAAGAAAAGATGGGTTTCTATGGCTGAGATAACTATTAATACAAACAACATGTTTCATTTACTGCACTATTTCTGGAAGGTATGTCTTGGCGACTTTTAAATGTTGTTATATTATCATTTCTTGGAAGCTTCTCTAGCTATTCAAATGTGTTGAGAAGATGAGAGAATTGTAAGAAGAAGGGAAGGGTCTTGCTCCTTTAATTAAAAACTACTTCTTCATTTCCTCCCTTTTTGTTATCTTTGAAACTCTCTCCAGTTGACTCAGTCACACTGTTGAGAGCTGTGTTGCACCTACTCAGAGGAACACACACTTCTCCATTCAAACAACCACATCAGGAAGTTAGAGGCATAACTTTGACTCAACAGGGGCTTTCTATCCACACACTTTGCATGCATGAGCTGCCCGGCCCCAGATGAGGGTCTTTGCACTGCTCAAGGTTTATCCCCCGCTGCTCCCAACCTGACTGCTGCGTAGTTTTGAGGGAAGCTTGGATCTCGGGGTGTGAGAGCTTCCCATTTGTCCAGGCAGATGCCCTAAAGTGACAAATGTCTACAAGTCAATGATTAAAGAATGGCACTCCTCAACAGCTGGAATATTCTCAGCTTTTAAGGTTTATCCTAGGTGCTGCAGATGATGGTTTTGTACTTCAGCCATGATGATAGAGTCCATAGCATACTTTTTGTGGTGACTATGCTCACTACATTTTAGGCTCAGCTAAGCCATATTTTAGGGTAAAAGTACACGTAGTTAAGAGAACTGGAAGTGACTCAGTGTGGCTAGATCATTGTGTTGGTACTATTAATTAAGAGTCTTTTGGTTGAAATCAATAGAAAACCCAACTTACACTGACTTAAACAGTAGAGAGAATTCATTTTCTCCCTTAAAAAAGTCCAGGGATGGTTCAGGCTCTAGATAAGTCTTGATGGCATCAAGTGTCTTGTTTCTTTTCCTCTCTCTGTTCTGGCTTCCACCGTATGCACGGCATCCTAGGGCAGACTTCCTTCATGGTCCCGAAATAGATGCCAATGGTCCTGGACTTATATGGTTCCTTGTTCATGTCAGCAGGAGAGAGAAACTCTCTTCCTTCAGTTGTCAGATAAATTCCTGGGCTTCATTCTGTTTGGACCAAGGACCGTATCCAGGAGCATGACGTACCTTGGTGGGCATAGACAAGCTCATCATTGTTGACCTGAGGGATAGTTAATCCCACCCAAACTGGTTGGCTGCGAGTGGGGTAGAAATTGTTATACAAAGGAAAACTGGGAGGTTGTTTTACCAAACGAAGAGTAAATGGATGCAAGGAGGCAAAATTTGCCAGCACCCTCTACTAAGTGTATTGGTAGGAAAACTATAGCTCTCCAGGAAGGTGGGCTAAGGAGTGAGTGACAGTGGAGGACTTTAAGGAGTCTGAATTTGACATCCTTTGAAAGATTTTAATCAGCAATTATCACCCAACATCCACAGAAAGCTCTCCAGGGGCATTTAATATCCAATAATCTTTTTGCAAATAGAGCTTTTTTGTGTGTTGTTATGAAAGTTAGACATTTAGATAGTGAGTAGATAAGTGCCTATTATTTTAGTCATTGTATTTTTTGTTGTGTTTGAAATATTTCACAATTAGAAAGTGAAAGTAATGCACGGGCATGGTAGACATTACCAGTGCTTGCCAGTCTATCATTTTTTCTCCTTTTTGGGTGCACGTGCACAGGAAGATTACCCTTCCTAGCTTGCCTGGAAGTTAGGTGAGCCATATAATAGGCTGTGAGCAAAAATGACGTATGTCTCTTTTGGGCTGAGGCAGCATAAAATCCCATGCGAACTTTCAGTTCTCCCTTCTGCTTTAGAGTGATGGTAGAGGCCAGATATTAAGATGGTGGAGCCATAAGAACAAAGCAGCCTGAAACACTGAGTCACTGCATGGATGTCAGATGCCTTGGAGAGTCATGAGATGTTCTGGGTATCGATCTCTGGGCATCAAACCACCCTAAAACTTACTGGCTTAAAGCAGCAATTTAGTATTATCTCTTCTGGTTCTGTGTTGGCTGATTGAGTTCAGTTGGGCAGTTCTTGCTAGGATCTCTCATTGGTTGCAGTTGGTTTTTTACAGGGGCTGCAGTCATCTAACAACTCATCTGAGCTGGATGTCCAATATGGCTCACTCACCTGGCTGGAATTGATGCTAGCCATTGACTGGGTGTTCTGGAGCTATCAACTTGAGCACTGCATGGGTCCCGAGTTCCCACTGGAAGCATCCCAAGAGTGTACTTACTCTTGGGTCAAAGAGGCCAAGGAGAAATTTGAAAGGTTTCTTACGACCTATCCTTGGATATCTTGGAGCATCACTGCTGCCATGTTCTATAGATCAAGGCAAGTCACTAAGGCCAGTATGGGTTCAAAGGCGGAGGGGAAACTAGACTCCTGCTCTTGATGCAGTGAGTAGCATATGATAGAGGGAGGGAAAGTATTGATACTGGCTATCTTTTATATTATCTACCGCACCTGACTTACAGTGAACTTTATGTGAGTTAGAAATAAATTTTATGTGTTAAGCAATTGAGATGTTTAGGGTTGTTTGTTACCTCAGCATCAGCCTAGCCTAAGCTGATTAATAGAATGGGAATTGTAGAAAATATAAAGAAGACTGAAAAAAAAAAAGAAATGACTACAATTAACCTGTCCTTCTGTCTTTTCTTGTGCATATTTTTATATGGCTGTTATCATGCTATATAGACAAGTTTATAGTGGTTTTTAATAGAGTGTTTTTATCACTTAAAATTACATTGTAATATAAACATATCCCTTTCCTATCAAGAAGTCTTAGTAAAAACTTTTTTTAATTGATGCATAAATCTAGTACATAGTTTTGGGGTACATGTGATAATTTAATACATTCATATAATTTGTAAAGATCAAATCAGTGCACTTGGGATATCCATCATCTTAATTAAATATTTGTCTTTTAGACTTTTAGTTATTGAATAATATTTCATTGTGACAAAGTATTCAACCGTTCCCAATAGACATTTAGTGTTTTCTCACTTATTTGATGTTATAATACTGCAATAAACATCTTTGTGCATAAAGTACTATTTCTTTATGATGATGTCTTAGTCAGTTTGGGCTGCTATGACAAAATACCGTACACTTGGTGACTTATCAACAACAGAAATTTATTTCTTACACTTTTGGAGGCCAGAAGTCTGAGATCAAGGTACCAGCATGGTTGCATTCTGGTGAGGACCGTCTTCTGGGTTGCAGACTGCCTACTTCTTCTTGTATCCTCACATGCTGAAAAGAGGGAGAGAGCTCTCCGGGGTCCTTTTTATAAGGGTACTAATCCCCTTTATGAAGGCTCCATCTTCTAATTCCATAACATTAGGGGTTAGGATTCCAACATATGAATTTTGGGGTGACATAAACATTCCATTCATAACAGATAGATTACACTCATTCATCTTTGCATCTTGGGTTTTGAAAAGTTTTATTCTTAAAAATTTCTTGCAAACACCCCTAACCCTACTTTCATTCCCCATCTCTTTGTGGATAATGCCCAAATCTATATTTTTCAGTCCTGATCTCCTCCCTTACTCTAGACTTGAAATCACTAATAGATATTCCAAACTAAGTATGTAAAATGATTCTTGATTGTCCTCCAATTTTCTCAATCTAGCTCTTTTCCCAGGCATCTTTATCTCAGTGAATGGGGCCACAATCTATCCAATTGTTTATGCCTAAATGTAGGAGTCATTCTTTATTCCTTCCATTCTCTTGCCTTCTTGCAGCTAGTTAGCAAGTCCTGCCTGTTCTGCCTCCAAAATATACCTCACTTGTCCATTTATCTTTCTTTCCAAAGCTGCCACCCTGGTCCAAGCTATCATCTCTTCCTGAGCTACTGCAATGGCTTGCTGAGAGATCTTCCTGCTTCCATTTTTGCCTTCCATTCTACATTAAATCAGAAATCAAATAGTGTCAGTCTCCTGCTTTTAACCCTTCAGTTCAGACCCTTCTGGCTCATGGCCAGAATCTGTCTGGCTTCTGACTATCTCACTTGGCTCTTTACATCTGCTCCTCCATCAGCGACACTGATCTTCTTTCTAGTCTGAGTTCACTACACGTTCTTTATGCTTCAGGGCCTTTGTACATGCTCCTCTGTTGTCATCTCCTAAGAGAGGCTGTATGAACAATCCTAACTAGAATAGCAAATCATTTTCCATTAAATACTCTGCACTGGCTCCAGATCTTTTATAGAAGAGTGGTTGAGAGACAATAATCTGGTTGAGAGTGTGTGATGGTGGGAGGTGCTAGGAACTTTTGGCTAGGAAACTTATCTTCAAGATGCATTTGCATAACAACTTACATGGTACTGCAAGACTGTCAGATGTCCTTCTCCAAAAAGAGTAACGGTGGTGGAAGTGGTGATGAATATTATGGGGCTAAAGTACCTCTCACCCTAAACAGTCCTAGGTGACATCATGGTACCTACCATGTTTATTTGTTTTATTGCACTCACCGTTGTCTGCAATCATCTTGTTTATTGTCTGTCTTTTCTCCCCCTGCTAGAACGTAGGCTCCACAAGGACAGGGACCTTGTTTGTCTCTCCTGCCTACCCAACTCCATGCCATCTGCAACTCTAAGAACAATACTTAATTCATAGCAGTCAAAAGATATTTTTGAATAAGTAAATGAGTTGATATATAAATAAATAAGATGAATTAACTCTATTTTTTTCTTTCCATCCCAACCTTAACCCAAAGTAGAAGATGTCCATGGATTATTTTGGTCTTCAAATCCACTATAAACATACTTATATTTTTCTCTCTCTCTATATATATATGATAGTCCATTTCTGGAAAGTTGAATGTGCATCAGGATTCTTCTTGCAGGAAAGCAGAGACCAGGAGAAAATAAGGTGAAGATATGATGGACATGATATGGAAAAGAAACGACAGGAGAAAAGTTCAGTAAATGGAGAAAGCGGAAAGAAGAGGTAGCAAAGCCAAGAGAGACCATTCATAAATTCGCATCACCATCAGAAAGTTACTTAGTGTTTTCCATGTCAAAATTTCCTTTCCAACACTTAGGAATTTTGATCCCCGTTGTAGACACAGCCCTCTGCACCACGTCTTCTGGTCTCTGGCTGTGAGCCTACGTCTCTTGCCTCTCTTCCCTGTTTCCGGGCTGCCTTGGCTGCCTTGCCACTTGGTTTCATTTCCAAATTTTGGTTTCCTTTCCTAAAAGATGACTGCCTTATGTGTGAGTCATAAGGCCATAAATAGTGATTGTGTGTGCTGAGGCCCAGCTGAGGGGGAGCAGGGCAACTGCTCTGCAAGGGCATGGACCCGTCTCTGGGGCACTCTTGGTCCAGCCACCTTGCTCCTCCTCTGGAACCAGGTGACCTCTTCTATCTGGCCATGCCTGCCTGTCCTGACGCCTTCCAGGCCTGGTGGCCGAGCTTGAGCTAGGAAGTGAAGAAACATGTGGGTGGATTGGGGTAGAAGTCAGGGCTGGAGACAGGTGTCGGGGGCAGCTCCAGACAGTCAGGAGACCAGGTGAGGCATAGGATTGGGTGGTTGCAACTGAACAATGGCTTGTTTACACAGCATTTGTCTTGCCTGTGCCCAGCTCTTGTATATTCTCAACTTAAAAAATATAAAGAGTAGGTCAGGCGCGGTGGCTCACGCCTGTAATCCTAGCACTCTGGGAGGCCGAGGTGGGTGGATCGCTCAAGGTCAGGAGTTCGAGACCAGCCTGAGCAAGAGCGAGACCCCGTCTCTACTAAAAATAGAAAGAAATTATCTGGCCAACTAAAATATATATAGAAAAAATTAGCCGGGCATTGTGGTCCCAGCTACTCGGGAGGCTCAGGCGGTAGGATCGCTTAAGCCCAGGAGTTTGAGGTTGCTGTGAGCTAGGCTGATGCCACGGCACTCAAGCTAGCCAGGGCAACAAAGCGAGACTCTGTCTCAAAAAAAAAAAAAAAAAAAAAAAATATATATATATATATATACATATATATATATATAAAGAGTCACTGTCGAGACGCAGATATGGAGGAAAGACCTTTGTAAGAATTGGCCAGGGACCTGTGAATCAGATCTGTCAAGGTTTAATATGCTATTTCCCAACTTTTCACATAAGTGGTAAAAAGTTATATTTTTATTAATAATTTCAGCAGCAACAGCATTTACTACTATAACTATTAGCACCACATCCACTGTTTATTGAGTACCTACTATTTGCCTGGTGCTGTCCTATGTGTTTATTTACATTATCATTAATCTTTATAATTCTAAGGGATAGTAGTTATTTTCCTTATTTTACAAATTTTATAAATAAAGAAATTGAGGTGTAGAATAGTTAAGCCACTTACACAAGGTTATACAGCTAAGAAGTTACAGAATCAGATTTTGAATCCAGGTCTATCTACTCCAAACTATGAAAGTTTTTATTTTTATTTGAAAATGAATTTTTAAAATGAAATCATGCTTAAATTTCTTTTCTTTACATAGGAGTATGAATGACATGTTTATGCCAGTGTTCTGGAAAAATATATTGCTTTTTAAATAGATTCTCTTGGCAATATTTGGATTTAAAGTTTCTGTTGAATTTTATTTAATCTGGCACCAAGTTTTAAAAACTTAATACAGTATTCTAACTTTGCAGGTTGTATACTTATTTTGAGGTAGTTTCATAGTGAGTAAGGTTATTCAATAATTACTTGTTGAGGTTAATGTTTTATTTGTCATAAGATTTAATGTTGAGGAATAAGGCATTTGCTGGATAATTTCCCTTTATTGGCAGGAGAGGTAATGTGCAAATAATTTAGGAATTTTCTACAGAAGAAAGCAGCCATTGTGTCTTTCTGTGTATGAGTATTTGAATAGGATTTATACTTCATTGCAAAACTTACCCATGATTATGCCTTGTGTTTTTTTTAATAAAACAATACATACATATTATAGAAAATTGTTAAAATACACAGAAGAAAAAAAAGAAAAAGAATCATGCATACCCTACCAGTCAAAAATAAAATATTAATAGAGTGGTGTATTTGATGTCTTTTTACTACTAAAGTTTATATATTTTACATGTAATTTACAAATCTACCTGGAATTTTAGTGTAGGGTGTTAAGCCTTATGTTTCTAATAGACAGAGGTGAGCATAAACCTAATTCCTTAATTTCCAATATGACAAATAAACAATGTCCCTGTTAGAAATATATAAACTTAGTTGGCAGCAAGGCAAATTCTCAATCAATTTATATCTATTTTTGGGAAAATTCACAAGACTCTTGACGTATATTAGGTTTATGTGTTAAAACTCCCAAGACCAAGATCAAATTTCTGCCAAGAAAGTTTAATTTTCAAAAATATGAATGTGTCTCTGTTCAAAATTAAACATCATTTTTTGATTCTAAGATGAGATAGCTTGACAGATGGTTAAAAGAGCAGTAGTCTAAGAAATATGATTTACAATAAATCTTTCAAGAGATGAATTTAATTGCCTGCCAAAAAGCTTCTCAAATAACTCCCCAAGCTTACATTCCAACCTCTCCAAGAGACATTTGCAATATTTTTCCTTTTTTTTTTTTTGAATAGGTTTTATTTTTTAGAGCAGTTTTAGGTTCACAGCAACACTGAGCAGAAAGTACAGAGTTCCCATACATTCCCTGACTCCCAGCACACACAGCCTTCCCTGCTATCAACATCTGGCACCAGCATGGTATGTGTGTTACAACTGATGAATCTACATGGAACAGTCAATATTACCCAAAGTCCATAGTTTACATTAGGGTTCACTTTTGGTATAGTACATTCTATGGGTCTGTGCAAATGCATGATGGTGTATATTCACCATTATAGTATCATATGGAGTAGTTTTACTGCCCTAACAATACTCTGTACTCTACCTATCCATCCTTCTCTCCCCACTAACACTTGGCAACCACTGATCTTTTCAATGTTTTGCAATCTTTTTAAGGGAGCCTTCTATGTCATTTAACTGGGAAGCTTTTCTAAATGGTTTTCTAAGAGCTAACATAACAGTCTTTGATAAGATGGCATCGAACTGTATTTCGATATCCAGGGTCTTCTTGCTTCAGAGCAAAATGTGTGAAATGAGGCAATATGGGAATGTGGTTGTAATTTGGATTATTCTCCTTATGTAATATATTTTTATAATGAATATAATATCTGTTCCCACTCCATGCAGCCCAGGATTTGCCACAAATGTGATTGTGCCAAATTGGTTTGTAGATCACAGTGGCCAGCAAAGCCACAATGTCCCATAGTTAAATGTTTAGAAAGATGCCCTGTGTATGATGGGTTATTTTCCCATGGCCAGGGAACATATTATCTTCTGCAATAACAGTAGAGTTACTTTCTGTGAACTGGGGAATTAGGAAAAAGCATAAAATGTGTTGCTTCTTAATCATGTAGCAGTTAGTCTAGGCTCATTTTGGGACTGAGTATTTAAGACAACAATATTAGTTTGTCATGAATTATTCAGAGTAGTTTAGTGCTTTATATATATTTTAACTGTTTGGGAAATAATTTCAAACTTACAAACAGGTTGCAAGAATAGAATTAGTACAAAGAACATCCAAACACTCTTTACCCAGATTCACCCTACTAACATTTTACTCCATTTGCTTTAGCCTTTATGTATGTAGTTTCTTTCCTTTATATAATATATGAAAATTATATAATATATAATTATTATAATTATATTATATAATAAATATAATATAAATATATATTAAATATTATATAAATATATGATCTTTAGCCAGGTGTGATGGCTTGTGCCTGTAGTCCCAGCTACTTGTGAGGCTGAGGTAGGAGAATCACTTGAGCCCAGGAGTTCTGGGCTGTATTGTGCTATGATAATTGCCACTGCACTCCAGCCTGGGTGACAAAGTGAGACCCTGTCTCTAAAAGAAAAATATTTAAATTATGTTATGTATAACATTTTTTTCCAAATCATTTCGGGGTAAAATACATACATCATGGCCCTTTACCCCTAGATACTTCCATGTGTATATCCTTAAAATAGGGATATTCTCTTATATAACCAGGACAGCAAATTTAATTTTGACACAAAACTTTTATCTAATTTTCCATTCATATTCCAATTTTGTCAATTGACTCAATACTGTCCTTAATATTCTCCCTTTCTAGTACAGGATGGAGTCTAGGTGTCAGGGATTATATTTAGTTGTCATGTTTCTTTTGCCTTTTTTAACCTGGAACATTTCCACTGCCTTTTTTTTTTTTTTTTTTTTAGAATACAGTCTCCACCCCTTTAAAAAAAGGAATATTTGTCTTTTTGCATTTGTCCGATGTTTTCCCAGAAGTCTAAGAAAATAGCCCTGTATGATCCAAGCTGCTTGTTTCAAGTTACACTGGAGTCTTAGTCCATTTGGGCTGCTATAACAAAATGTCTTAGACTGAGCAATTTATAGACAATAGAAATTTATTGCTCACAGTTCTGGAGGCTGGGAAGTCCAAGATCAAGGCACCAACAGATTTGGTATCTAGTGAGGGCTTGTTCCTCATAGATGGTGCCTTCTTGCTGTGTCCTCACATGGTGGAAGGGCAAACAGGCCCCTCAAGCCTTTTTATAAGGGCACTAATCCCATTCATGAGGGATCTGACCTCATGGCCTAATCACCTCCCAAAAGCCCACCTCTTAATACCAACACGTTGGGGATTAGATTTCAACACACAAATTTTGGAGGGGCACCAACATTCAGACCATAGCAACTGGTTTCTTCTTTTCTTCTGCCTTTCAAACCTTACATATGTGTCTCCCTTGTACAGGATTTAGCCTGGAATCATTCTGGATAAGTTCTCTGGAAAATAGAGGGTTTTTTTGTTGTTCGTTTCTTTGTTTTGTTTTTTGTTTTTGTTTTTTTTTTTTTGAGACAGGCTCGCTCTGTTGCCTAGGCTAGAATGCCATGGTGTCAGCCTAGCTCACAGCAACCTCAAACTCCTGGGCTCAAGTGATCCTCCTGCCTCAGCCTCCTGAGTAGCTGGGACTACAGGCGTGCCCCACCACACCCGGCTAATTCTTTCTATTTTTTAGTTGTCCAGCTAATTTCTTTCTATTTTTAGTAGAGATGGGGTCTTGCTCTTGCTGAGGCTGGTCTTGAACTCTTGAGTTCAAGCGATCCTCCTGCCTTAGCCTCCCAGAGTGCTAGGATTATAGGTGTGAGCCACCATTCCTGGCCCAAAAATAGAATTCTAAGCTTTCCCCCCATAGGTGCAGAGGAGAATATAGAAGGGGGTGGCAATAATGCGGAGGTGACCACTGACAAGCTGGCACACACTCCGGTTAGGACCTATGGATAAAAAGGAGAACAAAACAATGAGGTCCCTGCTTTCACGGAGCTTCCGGTCTCTAGGGGGATTTATAAGTGCTGTAAGGGAAACCAACAAAAGGCTGTGACCAAGAATAACAGGGGCACTCTCTTGGGCAGAGTGTTTAGGAAGGACCTCTCTGAGGCCTGAAAGATGATAAGAAGCCATAGTTATGTGAAGTACAGGGAGGAGGTGGGTTTATGATGGTCTAGGTAGATAGATGGGTGGCCAAGGCAGTGGTACCCATAGCAGAAAAGAGCTTGATGTATTTTAGGAAATGACAGATGGTCACTGTGAATGGAATTTGGTGGAGCGTAGCATCATTTTAAGATGGAGAAGATGGCTGGGGCTGGATTGTGCTGTGCCTTTTAGGACTTTGTGATGAGTTGGCGTCTTGTTCTAAGAGAGAGAGGAATGCTCTTACATTATATGGCATATTTGGGCAAATCAGACAACACATCCACTGCTCAAGACATCTCCATCTTGTTGGAAAACTGTTGTAATATACTTTTGTTAGAACAAGTCACTTCACTGATATCTGCCAGAAAATATCTGTAATAAATATAAAATTTACGATGCTTCCAATGTTTGCTAAGTGCTCTGGTGGGTATGTGGAGAGGTAACAAAGATGTCTACGATAGACAAGGAATGGGGGGATGAGAAAGGCATATTCATTTTAAACAAAAAGTGTGCGTGTAGGTAGAAATTAGGTTTTGGTAAATTTTATGTTTCCCATTGATCTATTGTTTCAAGGATTTTTTTAAACCTTTGTCTGACTGCTGTTGAATTAGTGCCATCACCAACTAAGCTGCAATAGATGAGCACCTAGGGAAAATGAGAAGGTTTGAATTCTGCCCTGCTTTATTTCCACCTGCTCTTCCATCTGAGATTCTCTTCCTCCAGGTTTTCCGCCACTCAGCCTCCCCTACTTCAATGTCTCCAAAACAAACAAATCTTTTTTTAAATTAATAACTAGAACAAAATTGGCAAAGGTGAATGTTTTTTAATGGGGAAAGTTATAGGATCATACACACATCCACACACACACACACACACACACACTTTTCATGTATTAGCTATAGCTGTCTCTGTAGACAAGTACAAATGTCACCAGGATTCTTGTCTCAGCCATCACTCTACTCCACCTTTGCTCAGCCTTATCCTTCTCCACATGCACAGCGATACCTACTGGTGGGAAAAAGACAAAACTAAATAATCTCTAAAATCCCTTTACATTTTGAAATTAGGAATTGCTATGTCGGATTGGTTGTTTAAGGTTGAGTCTAGAGCATTAGTCACCAAACATTTTTGGTCACTCACCTCCATTAGTAAAAATGTAAAGTATGTAAAGACGTAGATAGAAGCCACAATGATCTTGGCTTTGCCACCAACTACCTGTGTCCTTGGGCACATCCAAATATTATCTTGATTTTTTCACTTGTAAAATGAGGATAATAAAAGTATATCACAGAGTCATTATGAAGATTAAATTAATTAATATTTGCAAAGCATATACCTGGCACACGGTAAGTGCTATATATGTGAAATAAAAATTATTATATATAATTCATATAGTGTACATTTATATAGGTACATTGTAAAACATACACACACAAAATTAAAAATAATGATTTTTAAATATATACAGGTATGTTTTCTTTCTGCACCCTGCATATTCTGTGCTCTCCCTGGGCAATGTGCACCCCAGTTTGGAGACCAGATTTAGAGCTGTGCTGACAGATATGGTAGCCACTAACCACATGTCTTAATTAAATTTAAATTTAGTTAAATTAAAAATTCAATTCCTCAGTCACAGTGACCACATGTGCTTGATAGCCACATGACTATCGGACAGTACAAATATAAAATATTTACATCATAGCAGAAAGCTCTGTTGGATAGCACTGACCAAGCTGAAAAAAACAAGGAACTCAACGTCACTGAAAGGCAGTAGGATCAACTCCTGACTCGAACCTGTAACTGTGCTACCCTGTTCAAGTCAAGTGATAAGATCTTTCTCGGAGCCTCACATTTATCTCATCGGCAAAATGAAGATAAAAATAGGAACTACCTCATGGACTGCTGAACAGAGGAAATAAGATAACGTGTGTAAAGTGTCTGGCAGAGTGCCTAAAATATAGAGTAACTTGAAAATATTAGTAAAATTTGAGTTTAAATTAATCCAATTCTATATGCCTGAAAGGCAAAGATCTTGTTATTTTTCTTAAATCTAATGGGTAAGTTTTCAAGGATACCTATTTTATAAAAGGGAAGACTTTGGTTTACTTTTAGTTGAAAATAGCATTCAAGGGGAGATGGCAAATACCTGGATTTTAATTACTTATTGATTTATTTGTCTTCTCTACGCTTAAACCCTGGCCTTCTCCAGTCTTGCCCAGCTCAGTAAAATGGCACTGCCATCCACAAACCTCATGAGTCCTCATCCTCTCATCCTCGTTTCCATCTCCTTCATGAAATCTCTCTGCCTGCACAATGTTGTAAGATCTACCTTAAAAACACTTCATCTCATTTTCTCTCCTCGTGTCCCCTCCACAGGGGGACCATCCAGGATTGTGTCACTCACCTGCAGAGACTCTTCCATGGCTCCCCAACGAAGCCGCCATATACGGCTGTACTAGTTGTTAATAGAACAACCCTAGTAAACAGGTGCTGTGGTATAAATGAGTAAGGGCACATTTAACCTTATGTGCGATCATGTCACTACAGTTTCTAGGTATGTAAAGTAAGTAGATGAAGTTTTGTGGCATCAGAGAAAAGTTTTGGAAAGACCAGAGTTCTAAGGCATGCACTTAAAAGAAATGGCTGCGTGGAGCATGTCGGGTACGTGTTTCAAGAGGTAGGAGTTTTAAAGAAAGCAAACAGAGGGTGTGCAGGGTAGGATCGCCGAGCTAAATGAGAGTAGCAAACAAATATCTACACTGACGCTTTTGGCATTTAAATCCAAAGCCTTTCTTTCTTTCTTCAATTCCCTGGGGAGGCCTGTCAGGGGAAGGGGGAAGCGGGGAGGGGTAGGTTTTCCTTCCATTCTTCCAGGCTCCCTAAGAACTTTGTAGACAGCTGAGCAGTCCCTTCCCAAGGCTCGTGCGAGTCAGGAGAGTCAGGCAAGGCGCCCCACACGCACCCAAACGCGTCCCGAGCGCGCGTCCCTGCACCGCAGTGGAGGAACCAGCCCCACCCGCAGACTGTCTGGTTGGGTGTGGCCTCCTCTCAAGGCCCCGCCCCTCGAGTGCGTCGCGCGGGGTGGGAGGGGCGGGGCGAGGGAACTGGCGAGAAAGGGCGGGGAGCGAGCGGGGTGGGTGTGCTCGTGCCCGCGCGCTCGCGCCGGGCGTGTGGGCGGGGGCGCGCCCGTGCACGCGCAGGGGAGAGGCCGGCACAAGCGGCCGTTGTCGGGTTCGACTGGAGGGGCAGAGGAGTCACCTGCGAGCGGCTGCTCTGGCAGCCCGCCGCGTCCGGATCGTGCTGGCTGCGCGGGACCGCGGACCGCACACACCCTGGGAGGCCCGGGCGGGGGAGAAGGCAGAGTCAGTGCCCGGCGTCCGCGACTAGGAGGAATCGGACCTTCGCCGCTGGCGTCCGCGCCCGTCTGGGTATGTGAAGCCCGGGTTGGTGGCCGGCCGGCTCCTGGCGTGCCGGGAGGAGAGAAGCGAAACTTTCCGGGCGCTTCCTCTCGCGGTCCCGGGGCCGTCGCGGCGCCGGGAGGTGTCGTCGTCGCGGGCGGCGGCGGCCGACGCCATGTTGGGGTCTGCGAGAAACGGGGCGCTCCCGGGTCGGTCCCCTAGCTCTGGGCCGGCCCGCGGGCGGGTGGCCGCCGCGGTCCCCCCGGGCCCGCCGGCCCCGGAGCGAGCCGCGCCCGCCCCAGGACCGCGCCGCCGCGGGAGTGTAGGGACCGCCTGGGAGGGTCCGGCGCGCGCGTCTGCGGGAGGGAGCCCGGAGGTCGGGCGAGAAGTCGCGGGGCTAGAGGACTGGCCACGACGCCAGTGGCGTCTCCGGGCCCCAGCATGTTTCTGTCGGAAAAGTTTGCAGGGTGTGCGCATCAGGGACGTTGTAACTTGAACAGCATATTTTTATGTGACTTGGCGGGGGGGGGGGGGGGAGCGGGGAGTGAAATGGCACCGCAGAATTTGCTATGATAGAAGCGATGGTTTATTTATTTGGAGTATTTTAGTTTTATGGTCCTTTGCCTAATTTATTTTTCTTTTAAACAATGTTATTAAAGGCTGAGAGCTCGCTGCTCATGTTACTTGAATAGTCTCTGTGCTCTTAGCACATTACAGCAATAACTTGTGTGAATGTGCAATGAAAATGAGTGGTATGAAGGTTACTGATACCTAAGCCCTTCTCCATAATTCATAGACTCACAAAGTACGTTGATAAATGCCTTCTTTGTCGTGTTTTAGTACACTGCTGGAGAGGCTCATTAAGGAAAGATTGAAACACAAACGTGGACGGAGAGACTTAAAGGCATGTGTTGTTCTTTTAAGAATAAGGTGAAGTGATCTTGACATTTCCAAGTTTTTTTCCTCCTTTTGGCTTCTTAAAGTTGCATGCCTACCAATGTTTCGAGCATTTACCTTTTTTTTGTACTCCGGTAGCTCATGGAGTCCTCAGATTAATTAAGTATTAATGAGGGCTTCTAATTTTTAATCTCTTTGGGTCCTCACAGCAAGGGAGGCGAATAGTATTAACTGTTTATTTGGAAAGCACATGTAATCGCTTCAAAAAAACAAAAGTGATGCACTGACTACCGCATAGAAGAAAAGATTCAGCTTGAATTACCCCAGTAAATTAATATAAATTATTTTTTAATAGAGACATCTTAGTTTTAAAATTCTGTTAAATAAACTGAAAAGGCTCTTAACCACAAATACAATTACCCCTAAAACATCTTGGAGACTTTCTCTTTTTACTCTTCAGAGGTAAAAGTATAGCTTCTGTTCAGATTTGATTACCAGTTTCCTCAGTTCTTAAAAATTCTTTTAGTTTTGCTTCATTGTCAAGTAAATGTCATTATACATATTTATTTTTATTTAGAGTTATTATTTAGAGTTATTTAGAAATGAGGTGACTTACTTCACAAATCTAGCAGCCAAGCTAGTATTTAACTGAGGTCTTGTGATTCTGAAGCCTTCTCATTTTCCTATAGCATAACTTTTTAGGATACATTAAGTCAGTCCTGTGGAGCAATCTCTGTCCATCTTGTTTGCTCTTATTGCTGCTCTTTCTGATTTGAATTTAGTTCTTCAGTATAAATACTTTTTTGCAAGTGTTCTTGTAATGAAATTTTTCCTTTTAGAAATACTCTGAAGTCTATACTTTTTGAAGCCTTTTCTGCCCTGTTCTCTTACCCCACTCCCTTTCTCTCCCCGGGAATCAATTCATTTCTCCCGTGATATTCCCATAAATACTGTATAGATCTGTCAAGGCACCTCCTTGACAGCAGGCAACACATTGGATCTGATTTGCCTCTCCATCTCTAGCATCCAAGAACATAGCAAATGCTCAGGAAAGGTTTGAGTGGATGAATGCACATATGTTTGTTTCTTGTAAATATGCATCATGAATTTCTTATTAAATTGTAATTTCCATGGATGTAGTAGTGAAGTTTCTGTAGTCTTTTTTCCCAGTACATGCCACGAACTCTATTAAATCCACAGATTGTTTCATTGTATTTTTTTTTTTTTTTTTTTGAGAATTTATCTTGGTAACTAAATGAATTTTGGCCTGGGGGTACAGAACTTGAATATTTATGAAATTTCCAAGTAGATGGTGGATTAATAATTACTGATGAATGGGAGAGAAACTGTGGATCAACAAAAGGATTTTATCATAATTTTAAGTGTGATTGATTTATTTGCACTTGATAGAAATAAATTAATGCCTGAAAATTTTGAAGGTTATGTTTATACATTTAAACTCTTTGGTAGAGCAAATCTCATTGCTCTATCAATTACTGTTTTGTCAGAATTGTATTGTCTTAGAATTTTTAGAATGCCCTGCTTAATAGAAAGTATATAAAATCGCTTTTCTATTGATAAGTCTATCTTTGACGAACCAGCTTTGTACGTGAGTTGTCTGCTTAATAGCAATGTGTGTGTTGGTTTAACTGAATAAAAAATACTTCATAGATATGCTTTCACAGTGCTAGTCTAAGTTGCAAAACCTCTCTTGATTAAAGTGTTCTGTAAGTCTGTAATGACTGTAGAATTTGGGGTTAATTTCCTGCCCTCACTCAAGATAACTTTCTCCCTAGTCAATCTATAAACCACAAACTAGTGTGGTCAATTTTGGGAGATCCTGGGAAGAGAATAGAAGGTATTCAAATAGTTACTGTGAGTGTACTGGAAAGAAAGCAAGTTGCATGTAGAGTGGACTGGAACAAATTAAACAAGCCATGAGTTCTGGCTCTGCTCCTTGCTAGCCTGTGACTCTTTAACAAGTCCCTTCACTTCTCCAAGCTTCACTGGACTCATTTGTGAAGATGGATACAGAAATATTTGCCTCACAGTATTGTTAGGAAGATTCACTAAGATGTTTGTGGAAATGCCTGGCACATGATAGTATTATTTTAATAAATGAACAGAGTGGCAGCGAATTATATAGAATCATAGAATTTAAAAATGTTAAGAGAAGCAGCCTTTAGAAATACCTAGTTCAGTTCTCAACTTTAGCTGCACATTAGAATCTCCTGAGGAGTTTCTTAAAAATATTGGTTCCTGGAATCCACCCCAGAACACATAAATCAGAATTACTGGGTTTGGGGACAGGGCATAGGTAGTTTTGCCTTTTTTTTTTTTTTTTTTTTTTTAAGTACACATGATTTAAATGTGTAGTCAGGTGGAGAGCCTTTGATTTAATTCAATCTCCCATCTCTGTTTTATTCTCTTCGTTTTGTGGTTGAATAAAATGCAGAGAGGTTAAGTGCTAGCCGAATTCCCATCAGACAGGCTAGAAAGGATTTATTTAAAGCTGAGGAAAGTGAAGTGCATAGAGGTTAAGTAACAGTTGCATTCATTTCTGGCCAGAAAGGCCAAATTTGGAACTACAGTTCACTAACTCCAGTGACCTTCACCTCTACTCGGCATTAACAGCCTATATGTATGACTGTGTTATTTAACCTTGCCATCATTCAGAACCACTCTACCTCAAGTCTTAAACACTTAGGCCCGACGGTGATTGCAAGGGCCTGTTTTCTATTTCTCTTTTCTGTCATACATGGTGAAGCAGCTTTTTGTCCTTATTGTCACCTCCAATCCCTCTCAGGCCATTACTCTTCTTCCTTTCCAACTTTGAACTCTGTAGTTCATATTCTAACCATGAACTCACTAGTGCTACATAATCCCTCTTCTTCACCTTTGCTGAGTATAGCTGGTCAATTCTCAACTTGTAAATAATATGGTTTACTATGTGTACTTTTGTCCGTCTCCCACATCCCCCTAAAAAAGTCATTCTGTGGTGATTGTTATATATTTGTTTTCCACCTGCCTATTTATTAGTGACTTTCTAATCCTTTTCTCATCAAATGAATTGATTCATCCCCATCCCCCCCCCCCCCCACAGACTTGCTCTGTCGCCCTGGGTAGAGTGCAGTGGTGTCCTCATAGCTCACTGCTCAAGCTATACTGCCTCAGCCTCCTGAGTAGCTGGGACTACAGGTGTGCACCACCACGCCCTGCTAATTTTTCTATTTTTAGTAGAGACAGAGTCTTGCTCTTGCTCAGGCTGGTCACCATGCTGGGCTTGATTCATTTTGCTTATTGCTTTTTCACGCTATTCAGGTTGCTAATCCCAATCTTGAAACACTGACTCTTGGCAGATGACCTTGCTTCCTTCTGAAATGATTAAGATTTTTTGATGTGAAATTTCTATTTTATTCTTTGCATCAACTTCATCTTTTTTTTCTTCCCATTTTCACAAGTGGAACTATCTTTAATTCTTTATATTTGTTTCATTTAAATAACGGGGAAAAATCAAAAAGATTTTTGTGTTCTTTGTTCATATTTTTATTAACTGTATATATAACTGGTTTGCTTTTTACACTTACATTTTTCTACACATTCCTCTTTGCATTTTGTTCCTAAATTAAAAACTTTTTTATGTGTTCATTATAAAATAATTAGGCAGGCCGGGTGTGGTGGCTCATGCCTGTAATCCTAGCTCTCTGGGAGGCCGAGGCGGGCAGATCGTTTGAGCTCAGGAGTTGGAGACCAGCCTGAGCAAGAGCGAGACCCCGTCTCTACTAAAAAATAGAAAGAAATTAGCTGGACAACTAAAAAAAATATATGTATAAAATTAGCCGGGCATGGTGGCACATGCCTGTAGGCCCAGCTACTTGGGAGGCTGAGGCAGGAGGATTGCTTGAGCCCAGGGGTCTGAGGTTGCTGTGAGCTAGGCTGACGCCACGGCACTCACTCTAGCCCGGGCAACAGAGCAAGACTGTGTCTCAAAAAATAAATAAATAAATAAATAATTAGGCAGTATCAAAATATTATCATTCTAGTACTTAGAGATAACCAGTACTAACTTTTTGGTGTGTCTTTCCACTTTTAAAAAACAAATAGGTTTATACTGTATGTGCTGTTTAGAAACTTTTATTAAGTAAAATGCCTTATTTGACAGTTTTCCACATTAAATATTAATTTATGTTCTCTAAAAAAGCTGCCTAAAAATTCATGGATGTACCATAATTTATTTAATCAGCCTTTTATTATTGAACATTTATGTTGTTTCCAGCTTTTCAATATTATAGACAGAGCTACCGTGAACTTCATGGGAACAACTTTGTACACTGTTCTAATTATTTTTTATATACCTGGAAATAGAATTGTTGTGTAAACTTTCTAAAGTGCTTATATTGCCAAAATAGCATTTAGAAATGTTGTTCCAGTGTATACTGTCAAGGATATGAGTGCCCATTTTCTCCACATCTTAAAGGGGTGACTAATATATTAAATTTTTATTTCTTTGATTAGGACTAAGAGTAAATTTTTTTAAATTTTAATTTTAATTAAAAAAAATTTTTTTTTAGTGACAAGGTCTTGCTCTGTCACCGAGGCTGGAGTGCAGTGGTGTGATCACAGGTCACTGCAACCTCGAACTCCTGGGCTCAAGCGATACTCTTGCCTCAGCCTCCCAAGTAGCTGGGGCTGCAGGCACTTACCACCATGCCTAGCTAATTTTTAAATTTTTTGTAGAAACGAGATCTTGCTATGTTGCCCTGGCTGTTCTGGAACTCCTGGGCTCAAGCCATCCTGCCTCAGCCTCCCACAGTTCTGGGATTACAGGTGTGAGCCGCAGAGCCTGGCCAACATTTTAATTTACTGGTCATTTTCATTTGTTGTTTAGAAATTTTCATTGTATCTTACCGTTTTTTGTTTGGGATATTTTCCTTCTTATGGATTTGCAGGAGCCATTTATATATTAAGAATCTTGACCCTTTGCCACATTTTATAAATATTTTTCTTTAATACATTACCCCTTAATGATGAGGTTTAAACATTTTAGGTATTAAAATGTTTTCTTTTATGATACTTGGCTTTTTTGGTGATACATTTAACTTTTCCTCTATGGGTAGAAATTTAGGTTTTATTTTTCACTATTAGAGTTAATGCCCGAGGGAAAACTTTATATGCAATACCCCCTCCTCCTCCTCCTCTCCCAATTTATTTCTCTGGGTAAAAATTCCAGGGTTAAAGGTCAATGCTCTCTAAAATTTTTTATTATACATTACCATTAGTCCTCACTTTTTTTTTCCATGTGGCATACTGCTCATTGTGACCTTTTGGCAGGCTGTGCATGTAGTCTCTGAGAGTTGTGAAACTTGTGAGAGCATGTTGAAAAGGTGCTTTGTGCTCTTTTGTCTCCCATTCTTCCTTTGATTTTCCTCATGCTTTCTCAACTAGGTGTTCCCCAAAGTTTAGTCCTCTGTCTTCTTTTCTCTTCCACACATCAAACCAGCATTTTAGGTGGATTACTGCCAAATCTCTCTCCATCCTGGAGCTCCCTGCTCATCCTGGCATCTGTCAGATGTGTGTCTTGTGGATACCCAGAAGGACTTCAAGATAAATATGCCCCACACTGATTTCTTCTCCCTCTTGAAACAAAGCTAATATCTGCCCAGTGGTTTATGCTTAAGCCTTTGAAGTCATCTTACATTCACTTTTGATCCACATATTCAGTTATTTCCTAAATCTTATCTACTGTACCTCAGTAATTTTGTTTTTCTTTCATCCTCACTTTTAATTTTTTCTGTGAATTATTATGGTTTAGGCTTTTGTTAACATTTCATTTGGAGATTATTGTAATACTCTTCTGACTGGTTTCTTTGCCTTCAGCCTTTCTGCTTCATATTCTCTCCAGTTCATCCTGTATACTGCTTCTGTGTACTGATTAATATTTTCCTGTTTAAAAACCTTTGTCCTCCCATTGCCTGTATAATAAAGTTAAAATCTTCACTCTGATGCTTACTTTCTTTTGCAGTTTGTCTCCTCCCTATCTTGCCAGACTTCTATCACTGTACCTTTTTCCTGGCATACTTCGTCCAGCCTGGGCTTAATTATTTTCTCTTTGGGGAACAGATTTGTATACCTTCATCTACTCCCCACACCCAAGTAGTTTGAGCTACTACGTTTGCTTTAAGGCCCAGCTTGAATTTCTAGTTCTTTTAGACTTAGTCCTAGATGTTCCACCTGGTTAAAATAATTATACATCCTAACTCAACTCTTTGGCCCTCGGACCTTCATCACTCTTTTCCCTCCCTTTTTAAAAATGTTTTTGGTTTGTTTCTCCTCTGCTGTTTTACGCTTTGAGTGCACAGATTTGAGTTAATTATATTCATCAGTTCATAGCATATTATGGGGGTACTAATACTAAACTCCTTTCTTGTTTTGTTTTGCTTTTTCTTTCTTTGTCAGTTATTCCCATCATTCTCTTTCCTATACAAACACACCTGAATTATATATACTTGTCTATATAAACTTGAGAATATAGCTGTCTTCTCCACAGAGATTTTTAGTTTTGCGTGTTTTCTGTCTTTTAATATTGCTTTGCACAGAACAAGTGGTCAATATATGTTTGACTACTTAGAACTCATCAAAAGTTATTAGTGGTTTTATTTGCGTTCGTATTATTTAGACTGAAAACGTAGGAATTAATTTTTGCTTTACTCTCCCATATCCATTAGACTTTGCAATCTTGAATCTGACATATCCTTTCTGTTCCTCTTGCAAGCTTCATGTTCTTTATCAACTTTCCTCTCTGCTTTTGCAACAACTTTTCAACTGGATCCTGCTTTCAGTCTTTCGGTTTCTTTCATTGTTTCCACCGTTATTTTAGAAAGATCCAGATCAAATCAGGCCACTCCTTCCAAAAGTTTCAGAAAGTCTCAGGAATCAACAAGATTTCGTCTTACTTTTTTTATGCCCTCTAAATAACTCCCTACAGTTTCTGCTGCAGCTGTATCATGTGACTTTTTAAAATACATTTTTACTCGTAGAGCCTTATCATTTTTTGCCTTTTGAAATTCCACTTATTCACAGCCTATTTCAAGTGTTCACATGCTATATTCTCTGTGCTATACCCTCTTTCCTTTTTTCCTTCCTTAACTACTTTGTTGCCATAGTACTTTTCTCCTTGTGCTTTGTATTAAACCTTGTGGTATGTATCTTATTTCCCAGTGTCTGGTTTGTTTTTTTTCCCACCAAGCATGAAGCTTTGAATGTAGTGAGCAGATTGTCACTGTTTTGAATGGTACTAATTCAGGGATGTGACGGGATAACCAGTTCCACAGTAATGTTTTAGTTAAGCTTTACTAGTTTTAGTTTTCAAATATTATGCAATGCTTTCTTTACAGCTTTAAGCATTATACAGCTGCCCTGTACAAATACTTTTTGAAATGAAGCAGTATTTTTATCTGAATTTTGTGATGATTAAAATATGCATACATCATCGTTTTTTATTTGCTAACTAAACAGCTGTGCTTTTTGGAGAGAGAAGAAATCATTTATATATTTTATCATGGGATTGAGATTTTTTTAAAAAGCAGGATCTATCATGCTCAGTACTTAGAATTCATAATTAGGTACTATAGTTAAATGGACTACAACATTTGCTTATAAATTTAAAATCTGTGGGTCTAGTGAAACAGTTGATGTATAAGGTGTGGTTCCTGTTTTCTGTGAAAATTAATTTAGGCGTTAAAAATAAAGTCTTTGATTTTCATCAAACTCCGGAATTAGAAGCTGCTGCCTCTTTTTTGTTTTTTTTCAGTAGAGACCAGTGGAAAGAATGCTGCCACTTATGACTACTGGTAATATTCAGCTCAGTGCACATTGACGGCATGTATATGCAAGCATTTCTGTAGGTGCTATTGGGAATACAAAGTTGTAAAAAATAATGTTCTTGCTTTTATTTTTTAAATTATTATCATTATTATTATTTTTTGGAGGGGTGCTCAGTTACCTTGTTTTGTTTTTGCTGAGATAGAGCCTCACTCACCACCCTGGGCAGAGTGCAGCCCTTGGTAGAGTGCAGTGGCACCATGGCCGCTGCAACCTCCCACTCCTGGACTCTAAGCCATCCTTCTGCCTCAGCCTCCTGGATAGCTGGGACTACAGGTGCATGCTGCAACACTTGGCTGTTTTTGTTTTTTTCTCTCTCTTTGGTCTCTCTTGCTCAGACTAGTTTTCTAGTCTCCTGAGCTCTAGCAATCCTTGAGCCTTGGCCTCCCAGATTACAGGTGTGAGGCACCACTCTAGGCCTATTCTTCTTTTTTTTTTTTTTTCTTTTTGAGACAGAGTCTCAGTCTGTTGCCCAGGCTAGAGTGAGTGTCGTGGCGTCAGCCTAGCTCACAGCAACCTCAAACTCCTGAGCTCAAAGGATCCTCCTGTCTCAGCCTCCCGAGTAGCTGGGACTACAGGCATGTGCCACCATGCCCGGCTAATTTTTTCTATATATATTTTTAGCTGTCTATATAATTTCTTTCTATTTTTAGTAGAGATGGGGTCTCACTCTTGCTCAGGCTGGAGGCCTATTCTTGCTTTTAGGAATCTCCAAGTCTGTTGGGATTAAGCAGGTACGTAAATTTTTATGAAACAGAATATAAGTGCTGTAAAGTGCTACAAATAAAATGGTATGAGTATTTAAAGATGAAACCACGTCTGGCTGTGAAGCTATTGAACTGAGTGCATCTTGAAGGACTGGTGAGATTTCAGAAGAGAAGGGCGAAAGAGGGAAGACATGTTGAGCCTTAGAGGTAGGAAGAAAGCCCAGAGCACATTCTGGTACTAGCTAGTAGTCTGGTTTGACTGTAACAAAGAGATCATAGAGAAAGAGGTAAAACTGGAAAGATAGACTGTAACAGGCTAAGACTTGACTGTGAAGGGCTTTGAATACCAGGTTAAGGATTTTAGATTTAATTCTGTTGGCCAGGAAATCTAGTCTTTGAATAGAGAGTTACGGATTATAGCTGTAGTTAAGGAACATGGATCTTGCCTTGTATAGGATGATTTAAATGCCGACTTATTTAGAACTTGAGGTCCATATTCTTACCTTCTCTGCTACCTCTCTAAAGACCTTTTTTAACCTCCACTGTGGTGGTTCTGGTTTTCCAAATTTATTTTCTAAATTCCTGAACTGTGAGTTAGTTGTTTTTATATACTATGATGAGTTTCTGTATCAAATCTAACTTATTTGAAACTGCCTTTACTGATACCCTAAATTAGTCATAGCTTTATTTTTTACTTCCTTTTAGTATTTGTAGAATCATTTTGAGTATATTTTATGCTTATTATAATGTGTTTAAATTTTTACCTTTTATTTTGTCAGTGGCTTTTTCCAAATACATAATAAAGATCCATGAGTGAGATATTTCTGTAATATTTATTTCTGAAGGTAGCAAGATGTAATAAAAAGAACATGCATTTAAACAAACAAAATCTTGTGAGACCATAGGAAAATTGCTTAACTAGTGAGTTCATAACTCAATTTACTTTTTTTTTTTTTTTTTTTTGAGACAGAGTCTCACTCTGTTGCCCAGGCTAGAGTGAGTGCCGTGGCGTCAGCCTAGCTCACAGCAACCTCAAACTCCTGAGCTCAAGCGATCCTCCTGTCTCAGCCTCCCGAGTAGCTGGGACTACAGGCATGCGCCACCATGCCCGGCTAATTTTTTCTATATATATTTTTAGCTGTCCATATAATTTCTTTCTATTTTTAGTAGAGATGGGGTCTCGCTCTTGCTCAGGCTGGTCTCGAACTCCTGAGCTCAAACGATCCGCCCACCTTGGCCTCCCAGAGTGCTAGGATTACAGGCGTGAGCCACCGCGCCCGGCCTCAATTTACTTTTTAAAAAATAGATGAAATTATTATTAATACTTAATAAAATTGATATTATTAAGTAAAAGAGTAAAATGTGGATGTGCCTAGCAACATGTGTAGGTGCTGAGCAAATGTTAGTTTTTTCTTTTTTCATTTCTGGTTGAGACTGTAGAATAAGTCTACTTCTTAGAAATAGCCATATTTGGTACCTAGGAGAGATTTTTAAAAAATAACTATGGCTTCTCTCTAAATGTGATTCAAAATTTTGAAGTTTCAATTCTCAATCCAGTTTTAATAAGTTTAAAAGTAAAATACAAAAGTTTGTTCTTTTTTTTTTAACCTAAGAAATGAACTTATTCCCTTTATCAGTAATAAGTTCTATAATACATATTGTGCAATTGGTTTGCCAGATTGGCAGAAATCTTAGTGGAAAGGGACAGAAAAAACATTGACTGTTTTTGTTGATGGAATAAGTAGAATTTACTAAAATTCCAAATTTAATTTGCTGAATTTTCAAGTATTTCTTTTTTGCTTTATCATCCTCATATTTTATTGAGACTCTTACTTAGAATTCCCTGGTTATTATTCTGGTTACTAAACTGTAGAACTTGAAAGTAAGAACTGTCTTGTTTCTTGCAAATGGTAGACACTCAGAATATTTGTTCATTTGACTTAGATGCACTCATTAAGAGAGGGAGCAGTTTGCTCTGATATTATACAGTTGTCCAGGGGGATGTACCTCTGGTAGTTTGTTGCTGTTTGTTTTTACCTCTTCTTTCTCCACTCTCTTATTGGTCTCTGCCTTTCCTTTTACGTTTTCTGTAAAGTCCCAATTCATTAGTAACACACATTTTAAAATCTTGATTGATATTAAGACAGTCATAGTTTGATTAAAAATTAATTTGTAGGCAAATAAGGTTTACAGTAAACCAGAAAATATGGCCCATTTACTATCAAAGACTCAATATTTTAAGGTACAGAAAAGGCTTTATAAATTATTCAAATTTTCTTCTTCCTCTTCTTCTTCCTCCTCCTCTTTCTTCTTTCTCCTTCTTCCTTCTTTCTTCTTCCTCTTTTGAAAGCAGTTAAGTAATTTGTTTGAAATCACTTACTTAGCATTTGAGCCAAGATTACAATCCTGGTCTTTTGGTTAATCGGTTTTTCACTGTAATGCATGGTTGAATGCTGAAGCTCACTGATGTCAGATATTGTGGGTATGTGTAAGAAATAAATTAGGTGAGTTTTCATTTTAAATTTACCTGTAAGGATAAGATAAGAAGTATTGATTTTCAGTAGGAAGAACTGGGACATAGTAGTCTATGACAGTTGGGCTGTCTTCTCAATTGTAAATAGGATTCTCTGTCTTTTTTAAAGTTTTTGTCTCTCCTAGTATTACATTTTTGACAGGTGGTAGACACCACTGAAGAACGTATTACTTTACAAACAAGATGTTACCAAAAGGCTAGGTTGGAGCTTAGACAATTTAAATGCAGTTCTTGTCTGCAGTTGTGAAGGAGATAACTTGAAACCTTTGTTTATTTTTTAAAATGGGTGTATAAAATCTGGCTTTAATAAAAGATGTGTTTCTACTGTAGTTCTTACATTTTAACTTTGTATTAGGGCTGCCAGACACTATTTTCTAGAAAAGAAAGCAAAATCAAAGAAAATCAATTGGAAAACTATTGGAATTAATAGAATTCTGTGAAATAGCTGAATGTGAAAAGGAACAGAAATATCAAGTTTTCCTATCAACAGTATTAATTAATTAGAAAACATAATGTGGAAAAGAGATGAGATTCAAAGTGACAACAAAAAATATACAATACCTGGGAGCCTACTTAAGAAATGTAACTGCCTTATAAGAAGAAACATATAAAATTACTAAGCCGTAAAAGATTTCAAACTTTGGGAAGAGGTACTATCAGCCTGGCTAGGAATGCTCAAAGCTATAAAGATGTTAATTTATTCTAAAATAATTTATGGATATGTGAGTTCCAGCAACAGTTTAATAGGTTTTTTGTTTATTCTTTTGTTCATTGTAATGAAAAAATGTTACTAAACCTTAGCTGCACATTAGGATTACCTGTGGGTGCTTTAAAAATATTCCATTGTACAAGCCATACCCTACATGTGCTAGAACAATACAATCAGAATATCTGGGGGATTCGGGTATTGGTATTTCTTAACATTTGATATTTATCATCAGAGTTCATTGGTCTCAATTTTGGTTTTTGAGTTTCTTTTGTGAGGAGTAGTTCTAATTATTGTAGTGATTTATTTTGTAATTTATATTAATTTCTTAGAGATCTTCCAAAGAACAAAAAGAAAATTATCAAAAAAACTAGAATAAATCTTATTCTAGCTTGCAATTACCATATGGTTTCATTAGGCACATGTAAATCTAAGATATATTTTGGGATCTTAGTGATCTTACTTTTCCTATATCTGGAAGCATTTTGCTGTTTCATTTTCCTAGGACATATTTAATCATTACTCATTTATTTTCCCCAATTATGCCAAAAAGGAGAAAATGGAAGAGTGAAGAAATTGCCAAGAAGGATGATGCAGTGGTGAAGTATATCATCACTGTTGCATCATCTTTTAAGATATGAAAGCAATTTGGAGATATCGTTTTTAGTCTTTTTATTTGTCTTAAACTTTCATTTAACATATTTGAGAATTCAGATTTTTTTCATTGTTTTGTCTTTAATAGCAAAGAGAAAAAATGGCAAAGGAAGACATTTCAGAAGTGTTAGATGAGTCAGAAGATAAATGCAAAGAAACAACACTTAAACTAATAATGATAGTGAATTTGATTGTTTAAATCTCAGACTATGAGCCTTCAGATCATGATTGCCTAGATAAGTTTTTTCAAACTCAAGAATTAATGGGCCTGGAGTGGTGGCTCATGTCTGTAATCCCAGCACTTTAGGATGCCAGGATGGGAAGATCACTTGAGGCCAAGAGTTTGAGACCAGCCTAGGCAACATAGTGATACACCCTATCTCTACAAAAAATAAGAAAAATTAGCTGGCACAGTGGTGTGCTCCTGTAGCTATTCCGGAGGTTGAGGCAAGAGCCTAGGAGTTCGAGGCTGCAGTGAGCTATGATGGTGCCACTGCACTCCAGCCTGAGCAACAGAGCAAGACTCTGTCTCAAAAAAAAAAAAAAAAAAGTAATTGTTGAATGATTAAACAATAAATGAAAATGAATGAATGAATAAAACGAGATACTGTTTTTTAATCTGTTATATTTGCTGAAATCTTTAAAGAAAAATATCATATGTAGGACAAGATGGGATGGGTACTGTCACTGTGCTGTAAGGTTAATTGGTGTTACCTTCCAGAATGGAAATTTTGCAAAAAGTAGCGAGAATTTTTCAACAATCATACCTTTTGACCTAGTAATTTTTCTTCCTGAGATTTGTCTTAAAGTCATTTCTGTGAGAGGATGGGAAAGCTTTTTTCCTAGCTCTTCCTGTGTTCACTAGTATTCCTTCTTGAGAAAGTAGACAGTAATCAAATTGGGCCACTTTTATAGCTCTCTTCTGCTTCCTGTTTTGGTACCCCTCAATGAGTAAAATATGCAAAGGACTCAATCCTTGGCTAGGCCCTGTAATCTTGTTTGCTAGTCCTCTTGCAGAAGTCTTTTTGAGAGTTCTTACTGCTTGGGACTCCTCAGTGTGCTGGCAGTAAATTTGGATTTGGGCTTTGGGAGAGGGGAGAGGCCCTGCTTAGGCCTTGAACCAAAGGGTAGTGCCCTAATCCAGTTTACAAAAAAACATTACTTTGGAGTATCTAGCTGTAACCCAGGTAAAAGTGGTATTAATACTTTGATTTCCCTTTTGATAACTTCTCCTCACTCTCCTCTCCCCTCTCCTCTCCTCTCCTCTCTCCTCTCTCCTCTCTCCTCTCTCCTCTCCCCTCTCCCCACCCCTCCCCTCTCCTCCCCTCCCCTCCCCTCCCCTCTCCTCCCCTCTCCTCTTCTCTCTCCTCTCGATACCTGCTATTTCCCTTCCACCATCTCTCTCTTTCTTTTCTTGTGTATGTGTTTGTGTGTAGGGTAGAATTTGTGTATTCCTGAGTGTTTTAGTTCAGTGCTTCCCCTCTTTTTCATGTCAGACACATACAGAAAATATTTCAGGACAAACAAGGGTAATGGAAGGAGCTGCTTAAGGTCAAAGGACTTAGGTTCTGTGTGCCCGTTGTTTTTCAGATTTAGGTCACAACCTGTTAGTGAAATCAATCAAATGAGCTGCCACTGTCATTAGAATAAATGAATATAATAGAATGCATCATTTGGTGAAAGAGTTATGTGAGTGTATGTTTGTAACCTTGCAGTATGAATTTATGTGGGTCATTGTCAAACTTGTGAAAGCTATTTGCTTTACTCTAGCCAAATACTAATTAATAATGCCCCAAGCCTCTCTTAAGTTGCGTCATTCTTAAACAGGGGGAAAGGTTTATGAACAAAGATTTAAATTTAATATATTGCAAAATTTGAAGAATTGAAACATTATCAGACCAGCTGGGTAAATCATGACATATTATTTTAGGTGATTTACTGAAGGTAGTATTCCCTTATCTATCTTCAGTGTTTTTAGGGTTTGCAGTGAAGGTCCACAGGCTAATAATAGCTTTCATAGAGTTCTTGTAGAGTCATTGGAGTTTAAAGAACAATTAGTATACCATAATATACTGATAACATCAGAGAGAAATCAAATTTGAGTCCTGTTCTGCTGTGACAGCCTTGGCCAAGTTATTTAACCCCTTTTTGTCTGTTTACTCATCCATAAAATGGAGCTAATAGTGCGTATTGCATAAGGTTGCTAGGAGTAGGAAATACAGTAATAAATGCAAATGCTCAGCACATCGCTTGGACTCCCTGTAAGTAGAGTTAATTCCAGGTTAAGTTTTGCTTCTATCATTGTTGAATCTCTCACTTTCTGCTTTAGTTTCTTCTTCAGCTCACATTTCAGCTAATATTATTAGACGATTCTTTGGGAGATAATAAAAACTTCTCTAGTTACTTTGTAGGAGTTTAAGACAGTTAAAATCAGAAGATATAATAAATGCAAAAAGCACTGTACAAATTTATGGTGGTATTATTAATAATTCCAGTGGTAGCAACAATAGGAAACCTGTTTGCATTGTGTATGAGCTGATTAATAAC